>NC_041393.1:191068160-191094128 GCF_002162155.2 Triticum dicoccoides | reverse complement strand
AGCGTCGATGGCGGAAGGTGGCGTGGGGTTGGGGGCGGCGGCGGGGTGCGGTCGGGGAGAGAGAGAAGAGGGTGTGGGAGACAGAGAGTGAGGAGGGGGTCGGAGACGGGGTTAGGGTTAGGGTGGGGGGCGGGCGCTTCAGCACCGTTAGGTAGAATATTGGTTGTCGTCCCGCTAGCTGATGGCAGAGTATCTTTGCTGTCAGCTAGCCGACGGCAACGACCTGGCTGATGACAAGAGCTATTTTGCCGTCCGCTAGCGGACGACAAGGAACTGGCTGACAGCGAAGGTGCAGTTTGCCGCCAGCCAGTTCTTTGTCGTCTGCTTTTTGTGAGCGGACGACAAAGAAGGTCTTTGTCGTCTACTAGCCGACAGCAACGAACTGGCTGACAGCACATTCTCCGATTCCAGTAATGCCATTTTATTCTTTAAAAATATAAAGAACAGGCTTATAAACTTGAGCTTATTGATCTTTGCCCCACATTTGCTCTGCATGGGCCGAAATGCCACATCTTACATTACAATTGGTAAAATGACCCATCTTTGCTCCGCCAGCAAAATGGCGCACACTCAACTTGATGATGTATCTTTACCATGTGACATAAATGACACGGTGTAAAAGACCAAAATCGCCCTAAACGAATGGCAAAATGATCTAAAAGTATTACAGAAAACAAGTATATAATCATTGTAGTCTACTAATCAAATTTTAGCCAATTCTGGACAAGAAGCAGAGAGAACGAGATATGAAATTTTGGGTAAAATTTGAACAGCCCAGAAAAATCAGAAAAAATTACAAAAAATCCAATATATTCATAGTACTATACTGTTCAAATTTCAATCAATTCTGAACAAGGAGCAGAGAGAAAACGAGATCTCGGATTTTGGGCGAAAATTTGAACTCCCAGGAAAATCGAAAAAATATATAGAAAAATCAAATACTCGTTTGGATAAAAAAAAAAGAAGTTTCACAACTTTGAACTAAGGTTGAACTAACCTTAGTTCAAAGATGCCACACTTTTTGTCCTGATCAGAGGGAGTATATTCATAGTACTCTACTGTTCAAATTTCAATCAATTTTAAAGGAGCAAAGAGAAACGAGATTTTAAATTTTTGTCTGGGTTTGTTCATATTATGGGCGAACATTTGAACTGCCTAGAAAAATATGAAAAATAACAAAAAATCAACTATATTCATGGTGTAATGTTCAAACTTTAGATAATTCTAAGCAACTATAGCAGAGAAAATGGCATATATACCTGTTGTCCAGCAAGTTTGATAGAATAGTCATACAAATAGATTAAGGTTTCCATTATATGGGTTCCAATTTTCATTCTACGCCACAAAATAGAGGAACGCACCACAAAGTAAATCTCAAGTTCCAACACATATACGAAGGTTTCAAGTCCCAACACATTACAAACTTATAATAAAGGACGCGACTCGCTGGCACCCGGGTGCTAGATTGTTGATCGTGGCACACACCTTTAGAAGGAACCCCCCCATGCCAGTTGTCGTACAAAAAAGGAAAGCACCACCCGCACCCGCTGTCCAAACCACCACCCGCGTCCCGCAACAGACAAAGATTCGGTCCCCACCAAATCAAGGACTAAATCAACGCAGCTGGGAGCTGGGGCCCAAAACCAGCATCCACCCTACGCTACCCAATACCTGCCCCACGCATCTGGACCCTTCTCCCTGCTTCTCCTTCTACCCCATCCTTCGTTTGGCCCCAAGGGCGCCATTGTTGCTGGATCCAGAGCTCCACGGCAATAGCTGAAGTTTGACCCAGCCCCAAAAATCCAACAACACCTACCAGAAAACTCTTGCCCCCACCCCTCCCCCGTTACCTCTGCCCCTCTCCTACATCTGCTGGTACATAAATCTTTGTCCTTTCCCTCATTGCCTCCCTCATTGCTGCAGCAAAAGAAAAAGGATTTGCACGTCAAAAAAAGCATAAAGATGTAGGAAAAATAGAGGAGGATGCATAGAATTGTAGGCAAATTAGCATCCATAAGGTTAGAAAGTCAGATCTGGTATCATGTTCTGTTGCACCCACATGGTTGTAGACAAGTTATATCCATAAGGTTGGCAAGTTAAAATATATCTGGCTAGGATAGAAATATATCTGCAAGCAAGTTATAAAGTTGTTTCATCTAGGATGATCTATGATCTAGCTAGGGTATTTGCTATGTACAATGCAAAAGTTGTTTCTAAAAAAATGTAGGCAAGTCGTGTTCTGTTTGCAGGTGATACGTCTCCAACGTATCTATAATTTTTGATTGTTCCATGCTATTATATTACCCGTTTTGGATGTTTATGGGCTTTACTTTACACATTTATATCACTTTTGGGACTAACCTATTAACCGGAGGCCCAGCCCACATTGCTATTTTATTGCCTATTTCAGTGTTTCGAAGAAAAGGAATATCAAATGGAGTCCAAACGGAATGAAACCTTCGGGAGCGTGATTTTTGGAACGAACATGATCAAGGAGACTTGGAGTACAAGCCAGGGAAGCTTCGAGGAGGCCAGGAGATAGGAGGGCGCGCCCACCCCCTGGGCGCGCCCCCCTGTCTCGTGGGCCCCTCGAGGCTCCCCCGTCCGACTTCTTTTGCCTATATATTCCCATATAACCTAAAAACATCGAAAAAGAAGATAGATCGGGAGTTCCGCCGCCGCCGCAAGCCTCTGTAGCCACCAAAAACCTCTCGGGAGCCCGTTCCGACACCCTGCCAGAGGGGGAACCCATCACCAGTGGCCATCTTCATCATCCCGTCGCTCTCCATGACGAGGAGGGAGTAGTTCACCCTCGGGGCTGAGGGCATGTACCAGTAGCTATGTGTTTGATCTCTCTCTCTCGTGTTCTCTCTATGGCACGATCTTGATGTATCGCGAGCTTTGCTATTATAGTTGGATCTTATGATGTTTCTCCCCCTCTACTCTCTTGTGATGAATTGAGTTTTCCTCTTGAAGTTATCTTGTCGGATTGAGTCTTTAAGGATTTGAGAACACTTTATGTATGTCTTGTCGTCCTTATCTGTGGTGACAATGGGATATTCACGTGATCCACTTGATGTATGTTTTGGTGATCAACTTGCGGGTTCCACCCATGAACCTATGCATAAGGGTTGGCACACGTTTTCGTCTTGACTCTCCGGTAGAAACTTTGGGGCACTCTTTGAAGTACTTTGTGTTGGTTGAATAGATGAATCTGAGATTGTGTGATGCATATCGTATAATCATGCCCATGGATACTTGAGGTGACAATGGAGTATCTAGGTGACATTAGGGTTTTGGTTGATTTGTGTCTTTAGGTGTTATTCTAGTATGAACTCTATGATAGATTGAACGGAAAGAATAGCTTCATGTTATTTTACTACGAACTCTTGAATAGATAGAACAGGAAGGATAACTTTGAGGTGGTTTAGTACGCTACCATAATCTCTTCGTTTGTTCTCCGCTGTTAGTGGCTTTGGAGTGACGCTTTGTTGCATGTTGAGGGATTGTTATATGATCTATCTATGTTATTATTGTTGAGAGAACTTGCACTAGTGAAAGTATGAACCTTAGGCCTTGTTTCCTACCATTGCAATACCGTTGACGCTCACTTTTACCACTTGTTACCTTGCTGTTTTTATAATTTCAGATTACAAATACCTATATCTATCATCCATATTGCACTTGTATCACCATCTCTTCGCCGAACTAGTGCACCCACACAATTTACCATTGTATTGGGTATGTTGGGGACACAAGAGACTCTTTGTTATTTGGTTGCAGGGTTGTTTGAGAGAGACCATCTTCATCCTATGCCTCCCACGGATTGATAAACCTTAGGTCATCCACTTGAAGGGAATTTGCTACTGTCCTACAAACCTCTGCACTTGGAGGCCCAACAACGTCTACAAGAAGAAGGTTGTGTAGTAGACATCAAGCTATTTTCTGGCGACGTTGCCGGGGAGGTGAGTGCTTGAAGGTATATCTTTAGATCTTGCAATTGAATCTTTTTGTTTCTTGTTTTATCACTAGTTTCATTTATAAAAGAAAACTACAAAAAAATGGATTTGAGTTTGTCTCTTTCGCTTCGTCTTTTTAATATCTTTCGTGAGAATGATGGAAAGGAAAATTGTGCTCAATTGCTAGAAGAAGAATGCATTAAAATGTTTGGTACTAGATCTATGTATGATGAGCATGATTGCAATGTTGTTAGTATGAATTCCTTGAATATCCATGATGCTAATGATATGCAAAGCCACAAGCTTGGGGAAGCTATGTTTGATGAATATGATATTTTTTGTCCCCCAAGTTTTGATGAGCATATTTATTATGATGAAAGCATGCCTCCTATTTACGATGATTATATTGATGAAAGTGGGTTTGGAAGAGTGTCAACTTTAGGAAGTAATGATCCCACTATTTTGGAGGATGTTGAGTATTATTGTGACAATTATGAAAGTGGATTTGGAGAGGTCATGACTTTATTTAGTGATGAGTCCACTATTTCGGAAGAGGTTCCAATTGATTATGAGAACAAAGTTGCTATCTATGATGATTATTATGATGACTTGTATGCTATTAAGAATAATGATAACCATGAAACTTGTCATCATGATTTTAGTTTTCAATTGGATTATGCCTCACATGATAATTATTTTGTTGAGTTTGCTCCCACTACTATTCATGAGAAGAATTTTGCTTATGTGGAGAGTAGTAAATTTTATATGCTTGTAGATCATGAAAAGAATGCTTTAGGTGCTGGTTATATTGTTGAATTCATTCATGATGCTACTGAACATTATTATGAGGGAGGAACATATGCTTGTAGGAATTGCAATAATATCAAGTTTCCTCTCTATGTGCTTAAAATCTTGACGTTATGCTTGTTTTGCCTTCCTATGCTAGTTGATTATTGTTCCCATAAGATGTTTGCTCACAAAATCCCTATGCATAGGAAGTGGGTTAGGCTTAAATGTGCTAGTCATATGCTTCATGATGCTCCCGTTATGTTTCAATTCTTATCTTTTATGTGAGCATCATTGTCATCATCATGCTAGCTAAAAGACATTAAAGAAAAGCACTTGTTGGGAGACAACCCAATATTTACCTTTATTGTTTTTGTGTGTCCACATTATTATGCTACTGTAGTAATCATGTTTTATAGGTTTTGTTTCAATAAAGTGCCAAGTAAGACCTTTAGGATAGCTTACAGTGATAGTTGTGTTGATCCTGCTGAGAATCAGAAACTTTTGCACCCAGTAAATTAGTTTTGTTAATTCACACAAACATGCTTCTGATCTGATTATTTTTGCTCTGTATTGGTAAAAAAATTCGTAGGATTTCCTAATTTGGTAGGATTTTTGTGGTTACACAAGTATACGTTTGATACAGATTACTACACACTGTTTTGTTTTTGACAGATTCTGTTTTCCATGTGTTGTTTGCTTATTTTGATGAATCTATGAGTAGTATTAGAGGGTATAAACCATAGATAAGTTGGAATACAGTAGATATTACACCAATAGGAATTTAGAATGAGTTCATTACGGTACCTAAGTGGTGGTTTTATTTTGTTATACTAAGGGAGCTTACGAGTTTTCTGTTGAGTTTTGTGTTGTGAAGTTTTCAAGTTTTGGGTAAAGATTCGATGGACTATGGAATATGGAGTGGTAAGAGCCTATGCTTGGGGATGCCCAAGGCACCCCAAGGTAATGTTCAAGGACAACCAAGAGCCTAATCCTGGGGATGCCCCGGAAGGCATCCCCTCTTTCGTATTCGTTCATCGGTAACTTTACTTGGAGCTATATTTTTATTCGCCACATGATATGTGTTTTTCTTGGAGCGTCTTGTATGATATTAGTCTTTGATTTTTAATTCGCCACAATCATCCTTGCTGTACACACCTTTTGTGAGAAGCCCACTTGTTTAGAATTTATTAGAATGCTCTATGTGCTTCACTTATATCTTTTGAGCTAGATAGTATTTGCTCTAGTGCTTCGCTTATATCTTTTAGAGCACAACGGTGGCTTAATTTTGTAGAAATTGTTAGTCTCTCATGCTTCATTATATTATTTTGAGAGTCTCTTAGAACAGCATGGTATTTTCTATGGTTATGAATTTGGTCCTAGAATGATGAGCATCCAAGTTGGGTATAACAAAAACTATCATAGAAGTGCATTAAACACTAGGATCAATTTGATGCTTGATAATTGTTTTGAGATATAAAGGTGGTAATGTTAGAGTCATGCAAGTGGGTAATTATGAAATTGAGAAATACTTGTGCTAAAGTTGGCAAGTCCCGTAGCATGCACGTATGGTAAAAGTTGTGTGACAAATTGGTTGCATGAAGTGCTCTTTTGATTGTCTTCCTTATGAGTGGCAGTCGGGGACGAGCGATGGTATTTTCCTACCAATCTATCCCTCTAGGAGCATGCATAGTAGTACTTTGCTTCGAGGGCTAAGTAGATTTTTGCAATAAGTATATGAGTTCTTTATGACTAATGTGAGTCCATGGATGTCGTGGTGGGCGCATGGCAGATGCCAAGGGATGGCTAAAGAGAGGAGGAGGCTCGAGGGCGCTGGTGGGCTCCAGAGGCGAGGTTGGCATGCGCGAGCACGGGACGCCAGACATACCCAGGTTCAGGGCTCTCCGGAGAGATAACACCCCTAGTCATGCCGAGTTTGGTTGGATGATCGATAGTACAATGTTGCTCCTGGAGCTGTGTGGAGGAGGAAGGAAGCTGGCGGAGGCTTGGGCTGCTCCTTCTCCCCGGTGTTGCTATTGGGTGGCTAGTCCTATGCTTGCTTGTGTTCCTCTTGTGTTGTTTGCTATCTTCTTCTTGCGTGCGTCTCTCTCTGCGTGCCCTTTGTAGGCGTGGGTTCCTGGGGGGTTTTATAGATCAACCCACCCAGGGTTACAATGGTAATATGCCGAGTCAGTGGGTCCATATTGTCGGTGTCCGGGACACCGGGCTGGGTCCTGCTTGTGGGCTTGTGGTTCGCCGGGTTCCCCTAGGTGCGGGCCCCGCGGGCCTAGGGGAACTGTGCGTCATCTTGTCGGTCAGGGCGTGACCGAGTCGAGTCGTGTACAGTGCTCTCTGTCAGGGTGCCGCTTGCTGTCGTAAGCGGTGAGGGCGAGAGCACTGTTGCCACGCCAGCCTTGGTCAGCGGGTAGGTGAGGGGCACTGTTGCCACGCCCCGGCTGACCTCAGGCATGGGTGGAAACACTGTTGTCTTGGTCATCGGTAGTTGAGGTCTCGTCCCATCGTACAGTCTGGATGGGACGGGAGCTGACCCGTGGCTGGGTTGTCGTGGACGCCATGGGTGGGGCTGGCTTGTTGGGGAAGCCTTGGTTGCGCCGGGTTGAGTTGTCTTGCGCCAGTTGTTGTGGCCGGGTCGACGTACCTTGCCGGGTCGGAGAGTTTGGCCGGGTTGCGGGCCCTGCCGGGTCGAGCGACCCGGTCAGGCGTGTGCTGGTTTGCGGGACGATGCGGGCCCCACTGTTTTTGAAAAGGATCCGGGTTCTGTTGCTTGCCCGGGGTTCATCCCCCCGACAGTAGTCCCCGAAGCTGTGAAGGTCCGCCGTCTTCGGATGAGTGGGCCTTCGCAGTTTCCCCCTTGAGCAAGGCGGATTCTGCGAGCGCCGGGTCCGGCAACACCCACTGTGCGCCGGTTTTCTCGGAAACCGGATCATGGCATCCCGGCCATGGCGGGAACCGAGGAGCTCGTCGAATCTTGAGGCGATCCCTTGGGCTTCACGCAGGCGCCACGTGGTGCTCGTGTACGTGCGCACTTATTGCGGGGTAGTGGAACGGGTGCGTGCAGACGATCCCACTTCCCCACGTTTGAACCGGGGGTTATAAATTGATTTGGGCAAGGGGCCGCGGACACCATTCTCCCTCGCGCCCTCCTGTCGCCCTGCTCTTGCCCTGCTCTTTGCCACCGACGCACAGCTGTGCCCCTAGCCCCGAGTAGAGCTTCCTCCGTCGTCCATTTTCTTCTTCCTTCTTCTGTCCATGGCACTGCCGTCAGGCTCCTGGATGGGCTCCAACGTCACCAGCGAGGACATCACGCGGCTCTGAGCTTCGCGGCGCCTGCCGCGGGAGACGGACGTCGGCGTCCGCCTGCCGCGTGGCGAGCAGTGGCCCCGGCCCGAGGGGCAGGAGCGCGTCGTCTTCCTTACGCATTTCGAGTGCGGGTTCGGGCTGCCGGTGAGCACCTTCTTCCGTGCGTTCTTGGAGTTCTGCGGGCTCCAACCGCACCATCTTGGCGCCGGTGCCATCGTCCAGCTCTCCGGCTTCGTGACCCTGTGGGAGGGGTACCTGGGGGTCGAGCCGATGATCGACCTATGGGCGCACTTCTTCCCCTTGAAGCAGCAGGGCCCGTCGGCCGGGGAGTTCGCCGACTGCGGCGCCGCCGTCATCTGGAAGCGGTCAGGGGCGGATTTCCCCAAGATCCCGCTCGAGGATTCTGCCAAGAAGTGGCAGGATTCCTTCTTGTACGTCCGCAACCATGGCGCAGACCATATCAATCTTCCGCCCTTCGTCATCGCGCCGCCGCGGGCGAAGACGAATTGGGGCTACTCGCTCCGGCGCCCGTTGCAGGAGATCGTCAACCTCTACGATCGGGTGATGGTGATGAGGACGCAGGAGGGGCTCACCGGCACCGACCTCCTTGCCGCGTTCATCACCCGTCGTATCCTTCCGCTTCAGAGGCGCTCATGCCTCATCGGCGAGATGATCGGCCTGCAGGACCCCAATCGAATGGGGTCGACGCGGTTGTCTGTGGAGCAGGTCGCGCGCGGCATTAACGACATCTCCAAGGCCAACCTTGGAGAGCACTGGCGATTCGGCAAGGCGCCGTATAGCCAGTCGAACCCGGCGCCGCAGGTGAGCGTCTGGTCTTCTTACTTCGCTGCCGTGCATATTCTTATTCGTCCCGACGCAACGCGGTAGATTATCTTGAACGCAATCCGGCATCCTTACGCCCAGGCTCCGTCGCAGGTGGCGCCGGTGGCACCAGAGGAGCCCGCGGCCTAAGGTGGCGAGGAGGTGGCCGAGTCCGACACCGGCGCTGGGCGTCGCGCTAGTAAGTCTTGCATATTTCCTTCTTCATTTTGCCTTGAATTGTTGATCATGTCATGGTGTAGGCGACGCTGATGCCGGTTGTTGGTGTAGCGGCGTTGGGCGGGGGAGGCGGCGACGCGGGCTGAGCCGGGTCCTCGCATGGGGCGACGCCGAGCCGCCCGCATGGAAAGGATAGCGTCGTGCCGTGACCCCGGGCCTCGAAGCGCGCGGCGGACCCGGTCGAGCCTGGGAGGCCGGCCAAGAAGACGCGCGGGAGGCCAACCCCGGTCCCGGTCTTGACGGGGTAAGTTTCATTTCCTGCTTGCGCCTGGATTTCTTGAGCCAGTCTTGTCTCTTTTTCGCTTATTCTGCCTTCTTCTTCAGGTGGCACATCATGCCGGCGAGGGCGGCGACAGAGGTTGCGGCCGCCGAAGGGGCCGCGTTCCACAGGAGCCGGCTCGACCTCGTCGGCCTGGCCGGGGAGGAGGGACGGGGTGACTCGGACCTCGGCCTAGACCCGAACGGCGCCGAGGTCTTAGCCTGGCGGGACAGGAACCGGGCCGAGGCGGAGCTGGAGGCGGCGTCGGTCCAGGCTTGGACCGACGCGGCGGCAGGATGGGCGCGATCCAACGTGGAGCCGGCTTGGGGCGAGATGCCGGAGGGCACGGTCGTGGCGGCGACGGTTTTTGAGCCGTTGTCAGTGAGGGAGCACGGCCGTTGGGGCCGGGCTGAGGTGGTGATCCTCGACCGGGAGGTCGTGGAGGTGGGGGGCGACACCCCGCCGCGAGCCAACGTGGTCGAGCGCACGGGGGCCGATGGTGGTGGAGGCGGCGTCGTCTTGGAGGAGACGCCGCGGGCGGCGGCCGGAGGCGCCGTCGGCTATGGAGGAGGCACCGCGGGCGGCAGTGCCTGAGGTGGCGACGCGGAGCGTCCCGGCGTCTGGGTCGCCGTCGGCATCGGGAGGGGCGTCGGAGGAGGTGCTGGCCGCGTCGCAAGCAGCCAGCGGGGGGCACGCCTTGGTGTCCCGGCAGGGTGGGTGCCGAGCTGCCGTGCCGCAGCCCGCACGGAGCGGGGGTGCGGCCGTCTTCGGGCCTCAGACCCAGGAGGAGGTGGCGCTGGATGCCGTCAGCCGCACCTGCGAGGCCGGACGGAGCGGCTTGAGGCCTTCGCCCAGGCCGAGATGGAGCGGACGCGTGACCTGGAGCGCGCCGTTCTGGTAAGTCTTCCTTCTTTTGTTTCTTTGTAATTTCTTCTTTGTGGGGGCGCACCAGCGCACCCATTGGGTGTAGCCCCCGAGGTTCGGGCCAACTACGTAGTAGTTGGGTCGAATATTTAGATTGCCAGGCCTTGTTCTGACTTCTGTATTTTTTCAGCATCTTGATGCCTTTCGGGTTGCCGCCTTCAACCGTCTCCTGGGCAAGCACCGGGAGCTCAAGGAGCAACTTGCTGCCAAGGAGGAGGAGCTTCGCATCGCCACAGGTACGTTCGTGTTTTTTTCTAGTGGGGGTGCGCTAGCGCACCCACTGGGTGTAGCCCCCGAGATTCGGGCCAACTACCTAGTAGTTGGGCCAAATCTTAAGTCTTGCCTTTTTTCTTCTGCTGAACCCTTCTTCTTTGAAGCCGAGGTGCTGTCTTGGCAGACCCGGCTGCTCCGGGCTGGTCATCATTACGACCGGCTTGTTGCTGATGCCGGCTGTCTTGGCGTCGAGGCGGCGCAAGCGAGTGCGGAGGCGGCCGTGGCCCGACGGTCTCTTGATGAGGCCACCCAGCTGCATGAGCAGCTGGCGGGTCACAAGAGCCGCCTCGAGGCCGAGGTGGAGCTCCTTAAGGCGGAGGCCGCCAAGGTGGTGGAAACGCAGCAGGCCCTGGTCGAGGCGGACTAGCAGCACGGCCAGCTGGCCGACGACAAGGGTCGGCTCCAGGTCGAGGTGGATCGCCTGCGGGAGCAGGCCGCCACGGCCAAGGAGGCTCATCAAGGCGAGATTCGTCACCTCGAGGCGGCCGAGAAGGCGGCCAAAGACAAGGACGCTGAGCTGAAGGCGGCCCTTACTAAGGCACCCAATCTGGAGAAGGCACTCGGGGAACGCGATCGCGTCATGGAGCGGGAGCGGCGTGGTACGTTGCTCGAGGCGTAGCACCTGGAAGAGTCCTTCTCCAGTAAGTGCTGCTTCTTGTAGTTTGCCGGGTCGAGAGCTGGCTTCTCTTCCTTGTTGTTCTTATAACTTGCTTCTTCTTTTGCGGCAGGGGCCTTCCCGGAGACGCAGCGGCTAGCGGAGGAAGCCATTCGCTATCAGCGTGACCCGACCGGCGTTGTCGGGTGTGGGACGGATCCGCGGACGGCCCGGACCTTCTCGGAGATCATAGCCACTGCTGAGGCCCGCCTGCGGGTCCTGGGGATGCAGATGGAGTGGCTGTCCCAGGCCGGCACCACGATGACGACGGCCCTGTGGCCAAACTCCGTCCATCCGTGCAGCTTCTCGTGCCTGGCGCGTTGGCTGGAGATGGGCCCGAACTGCCTTGGTGAGTGGCGTGTTTCCACCGCCCGTGCCGGTGCTGAGATGGCGCTTCAGTTCGCGCTGTCTTGGCATCCGGATCTTCAGCTGGACGCGCTGATGGGCCAGCACGCAGGTTCGGAGCAGTTGCTTCAGGAGCAAGCCGGCCGGATCGCCTCCCGGGCCAGCTACATCGCCGAGTTCGCCTTCCACGATGAGTTCCATCCAGAGCGGACGGAAGACTGCAGGGTCGTGGATGGCGACGACTACGGCTTGCTTCTTCGTGATCCGGAGGGGAGCTCGGAGGAGATGGGCGTCTACGGTGATGCGGACGCCAGGGAGGACACTGGTGCCTCGCCAGACCCGGAGGCCGCCAGGGGATAGCCGTCGACGTCGCGACGCGGCGCTGGAGATGCCTGAGATACTTTAAGTAGAATCTTGTTAAGTAGTAGGTCCACCCACCCACTGGGGGTTTGTTAGGGTGTAATGAACTCGGGCCGTGGGCCTTTAAGTATTTATGTGTGAATGTCGTGAGTTCTCTTTTAATATTTGCCTTCTGCTTTTCTGAACCGATTTCATGTGTTTTTTCCTCTCTCAAATCTCCCCCCCCCCCGCACGAGTCAGACGGCCGAGGCTCCGGTCCGTGATAAGGAGTTCGATTCTTTGAGAGGAGCGCGCAGGATTTGGGTCCTTAGAAGCGTTGAGCGCAAGCGAAACACCCACTGGGCCGGCTAGCGGCAATTCGGCTTAGCCGATTGGCGAGCAGCCGGTCGTGCGGCTACTTATCTGATGAGCGACGGGCTGGGTTGATCGACCCGGCGGCCTTTGACTTAGTGTATGAAGCGTAAAGGAGCTTTGGCCCATTGTGCTTGCCCTCTGACAGCCAAAGCTGGATCTGCGGTTTCAGGGCGAAGTGGGGGGCCGTGGCGTCCCAACTTTATCAGGAATCACTAAGTGAGGCGGCAGGGTGGCGACCGAGCCAGCCTCCCCCAAGCCCCCGGGTCGAGCGAGTCGGACCGGTGGCCGGGTTCAGTGGTGAAGTGATGCAGAAAAATAAGGACGCACTAAATTGGTCGGCAAAGGGCAGCCCCCGAGTCTCGCTCGGGGACCCCGTAGTTTCATGCGTTTACAAAAGGCGACGATACATACACTCGTGCGACTAACTGTAAAACGGGCGGAGGAGTTCTGTGTTCCACGGCCGGGTCGTTTCTTTGTCGGCGGTGTCCTTCTTGCGCTTCTTTGACTTGCGCGCGTCGATGAGGTAGTAGGCATTGCGGTCGCGCAAGGCCCTACTCACGATGAATGGGCCCTCCCATGTAGGGGACATCTTGTGCTGGCCTGCCTGCTCTTGGACGAGTCGGAGGATGAGGTCGCCCTCGCGGAATGCAAGGGGCCTGATCTTCTTGCTGTGGTAGTGCCTCAGGCCTTGCTGGTAGATAGCCGAACGACTAAGTGCTAGAAGGCGCGCTTCTTCGAGCAGGTCGACGCCGTCTTCGTGTGCCTCTTTGGCTTCGGCTTCGGTGTACATCGCGACGCGCGGTGAGTCAAACTCAACGTCGGTCGGGATGACGGCTTCGGCTCCATAAACAAGGAAGAACGGGGTGAAGCCGGTCGACCGGTTCGGTGTGGTGCATAGACTCCAGAGCACTGCTGGCAACTCGTCAAGCCAGCTGCCGGGTGAGCGGATAAGTGGCTCGACGAGTCACGACTTGATGCCGGACAGGATGAGTCCGTTGGCCCGCTCGACCTACCCGTCAGACTGCGGATGTGCCACGGAGGCCAGGTCGAGGCGGATGCCGGAGACGGAGCAGTATTGCTCGAGCGCGCTGATACGTCTCCGTCGTATCTATAATTTTTGATTGTTCCATTCCAATATTCTTCAACTTTCATATACTTTTGGCAACTTTTTATACTATTTTTTTGGACTAACATATTGATCCAGTGCCCAGTGTCAGTTCCTGTCTGTTGCATGTTTTTGTTTCACGAAAACCCAATATCAAACGGAGTCCAAACGTGATAAAAACGGCCGGAGATTTTTTTTTTGGAATATTTGTGATTTTCGGGAGGAAGAATCAACGCGAAACGGTGCCCGAGGTGGCCACGAGAGTGGCCCACGCCACCACTCCAAGGGGGCGCGCCCCCTATCTCGTGGGCCACCCGTAAGGCGCTTGATGCCCTTCTTTGGCCGCAAGAAAGCTAATTTTTCGAAAACGATCTGGGCGAAAGATTCACCCCAATCGGAGTTACGAATCTCCAGATATAAAGGAAACGGTGAAGGGGATGGATTCCAGAATGCAGAAACAGAGAGATAGATCCAATCTCAGAGGGGCTCTCGCCCCTCCCAAGCCATGGGATCCAAGGACCAGAGGGGAAACCCTTCTCCCATCTAGGGAGGAGGTCAAGGAAGAAGAAAAAGAAGAAGGGGGCCTCTCTCCCCCTTGCTTCCGGTGGCGCTAGAGCGCTGCCGGGGGCCATCATCATCACCGCGATCTTCACCAACACCACTGTCATCTTCACCAACATCTCCATCACCTTCCCCCTTCTATATTCAGTGGTCCACTCTCCCGCATCCCGCTGTACCCTCTACTTGAACATGGTGCTTTATGCTTCATATTATTATCCAATGATGTGTTGCCATCCTATGATGTCTGAGTAGATTTCTATTGTCCTACCGGTGATTGATGAATTTCTATGATTGATTTGAGTTTCTTGTTTTATTATTTGTGCTATCCTATGGTGCCCTCTGTGTCGCGCAAGTGTGGGGGATTCCCGCTGTAGGGTGTTGCAATACGTTCATGATTTGCTTATAGTGGGTTGCGTGAGTGATTGAAACACAAACCCGAGTAAGTAGGTTGTTGCGTATGGGATAAAGAGGACTTGATACTTTAAAGCTATGGTTGGGTTTTACCTTAATGAATCTTTAGTAGTTGCGGATGCTTGCTAGAGTTCCAACCATAAGTGCATATGATCCAAGAAGAGAAAGTATGTTAGCTTATGCCTCTCCCTCAAATAGAATTGCAATAGTGATTACCGGTCTAGTAACGTAGTCAATTGCTTAGGGACAATTCCACAACTCCTACCACCACTTTTCCACACTCGCTATATTTACTTTGTTGCATCTTTATCTAAACAACCCCTAGTTTTTATTTACATGCTCTTTATTATCTTGCAAACCTATCCTATCACGCCTACAAAGTACTTCTAGTTTCATACTTGTTCTAGGTAAAGCGAACACTAAGCGTGCGTAGAGTCGTATTAGTGGCAGATAGGGCTTGAGAGAATATTTGTTCTACCTTTAGCTCCTCCTTGGGTTCGACACTCTTACTTATCGAAAGAGGCTACAATTATCCCCTACACTTGTGGGTTATCAAGACCTTTTTCTGGCGCCGTTGCCGGGGAGTCATAGTGTGGGGTGAATATTCTCGTGTGTGCTTGTTTGCTTTATCACTAAGTAATTTTTTATTTGCTGTTCTTAGTTGTTTTCTATCTTTAGTTATGGGTAGGAAACGCAAAATACCAAAAAAATTAGTTGTACCTACTGCTCCAATGGTTGAAGAACCACTCAAAATCTATCACACTACTGAAGCTTTTTATTTGGATCATCTTCGATCCCTATGTGCTCGTGCTGAAACCCCAACTAGCTTAGTTGAGGGAAAATCTTTAGATGAGCATGCTTGTTATGTGCGACACCGTATATCTGAAAAAGGAAAACTATTATGGGATCAAATTCAACGTTTGCAATGCTATGCTTGGAATTTATGTGAAATATATGATGTTACTTGTTGTTCTGAAAACCCTAAGAAACACCTTCCCTACCAATGTGAGGTTATTGATAATGGAATCGTATCTTCGTATGCTAAGGGTGTTTATAATTACTATGATGTTCAACAATTTGAAGAATTTGCTGCTTTTAAGGGTGCTTTTGAAATTGCTTCTTTGATTGAAAAGTATGATGCTACTCTTTACAAATCTGAAAGTTTTGCCATACTTGAATATTGTTTTGATAATTATGCTTCTAATGCCTACGTTAAACCATATATTGCGAAATTCTCCGATGTCCAAGAAGAGACTAATATTTTGCAGGAAGCTATGGAAGAAGAAATTGATGAAACTGTGAGCTCATTGGATGAAAAAGATGATGAGGAGAGCGAAGAACAAAAGGAGGAAGAGCGGATTAGCTACCCGTGCTCACCTTCTAATGAGAGTAACTCTTCAACTCATACATTGTTTAATTCCCCTTCGTGCTTACCGAAGGATGATTGCTATGATGATTGCTATGATCCCGTTGATTCTCTTGGAATATCCCTTTTTGATGATGCTTTCTATGCTTGTGGCCAAGATGCCAATATGAATTATGCTTGTGGAGATGAACTTGCTATAGTTCCTTATGTTAAACATGAAATTGTTGCTATTGCACCCACGCATGATAGTCCTATTATCTTTTTGAATTCTCCCTACCACACGTTATCGGAGAAGTTTGTGCTTATTAAGGATTATATTGATGGGTTGTGTTTTACTACTACACATGATGATTTTGATAGATATAATATGCATGTGCTTGCTGCTCCTACTTGTAATTATTATGAGAGAGGAACTATATCTCCGCCTCTTTATGTTTCCAACACGATAGAATTGCAAGAAACTGCTTATACTATGCATTGGCCTTTACTATGTGTGCATGAATTGTTCTTTTATGACATGCCGATGCATAGGAAGAGAGTTAGACTTCGTTGTTGCATGATATATGTTACTTTGTGCTCACTACTAAATTACAAATCATTGTTAATTAAAATTGGCTTTGATATACCTTGGGATCCGGGTGGATTCATTACTTGAGCACTAAATGCCTAGCTTAATGGCCTTAAAGAAAGCGCTGCCAGGGAGACAACCCGGAAGTTTTAGAGAGTCATTTATTTCTGTTGAGTGCTTTTATATAGTTTAAAAACAAAAAAATAAAGAGGGGAACCTAAAAACATTTCAAAAAGGAAAGTGAAAGTGAGAAAGACAAGCATTGTTGAAGTGGGAGAGCTCCTTGAACTTTGTTCATGATCACGGAAACTTTGTGAATCTTGATTACAGAAACTTCCCATCAAAAATAATTATCCCATTGTACAATTCCATTATATTATATAAAAATAATGTGCCAAGGTTTACCTTTAGGATGTTTACAATGCTTGTTGGTTTGTACGGTGCAGGACAGAAACTTTGGCTGTAGTGTGCGATTTTACATTTTTATCTGGAACGTCAATTGGTTCTGATTCCTTTTGCATTGTCTTTATATACAACGTTTTTATGTTTCCTAATTTTGGTAGAATTTTTGGGATACCAGAAGTATGGTGGATGTTCAGATTGCTACAGACTGTTCTGTTTTTGACAGATTCTATTTTTGATGCATAGTTTGCTTGTTTTGATGAATATATCAATTTATATCAGTGGATTAAGCCATGGAAAAGCTATATTACAGTAGACACAATGCAAATACAAAATGTGAATTGGTTTAATACAGTACTTAGAGTAATGATTTGCTTTATTATACTAACGGATCTTACCGAGTTTTCTGTTGAAGTTTTGTGTGGATGAAGTGTCTAATCGAGGATGTCTCGATATGAGGAAAAGGAAGAGAGGCAAGAGCTCAAGCTTGGGGATTCCTGAGGCACCCGAAGTAAATATTCAAGGACACTCAAGCGTCTAAGATTGGGCATGCCCCGGAAGGCATCCCCTCTTTCTTCAACAAGTATCGGTATGTTTTCGAATTCGTTTCGTTCATGCGATATGTGCAAGTCTTGGAGCGTCTTTTGTATTTAGTTTTCACTTTTATTTTATACACCATGCTGGTATGAGATACTCCGTTGTTGATTTATAGAATGCTAATTGCACCTCACTTATATCTTTTGAGTATGGCTTTATAGAATGCTTCATGTGCTTCACTTATATCATTTGAAGTTTGGATTGCCTGTTTCTCTTCACATAGAAAACCGCCATTTGTAGAATGATCTTTTGCTTCACTTATATTTGTTAGAGCGGGGGCATATCTTTTGTAGAAAGAATTAAACTCTCTTTCTTCACTTATATCTATTTAGAGAGATGACAGGAATTGGTCAATCACATGGTTAGTCATAAAATCCTACATAAACTTGTAGATCGTTGAATATGATATGTTTGATTCCTTGCAATAGTTTTGCGATATAAAGATGGTGATATTAGAGTTATGCTAGTGGGTGGTTGTGGATTGTAGAGACACTTGTGTTGAGGTTTGCAAGTCCCGTAGCATGCACGTATGGTAACCGTTGTGTGACAAATTTGAAGCATGGGGTGTTTCTTTGATTGTCTTTCTTATGAGTGGCAGTCGGGGACGAGTGATGGTCTTTTCCTACCAATCTATCCCCCTAGGGGCATGCATAGTAGTACTTTGCTTCGAGGGCTAATAAACTTTTGCAATAAGTATATGAGTTCTTTATGACTAATGTGAGTCCATGGATTATACGCACTTTTACCTTTCCATCATTGCTAGCCTCTTCGGTACCGTGCATTGCCCTTTCTCACTTTGAGAGTTGGTGCAAACTTCGCCGGTGCATCCAAACCCCGTGATATGATACGCTCTATCACACATAAGCCTCATTATATCTTCCTCAAAACAGCCACCATACCTACCTATTATGGCATTTCCATAGCCATTCCGAGATATATTGCCATGCAACTTCCATCATCATCATATACATGACTTGAGCATTCATTGTCATATTGCTTTGCATGATCGTAAGATAGCTAGCATGATGTTTTCATGGCTTGTCCATTTTTTGATGTCATTGCTACACTAGATCATTGCACATCCCGGTACACCGTCGGAAGTATTCATATAGAGTCATATCTTTGTTCTAGTATCGAGTTGTAATATCGAGTTGTAAGTAAATAAATGTGTGACGATCATCATTATAGAACATTGCCCCATAAAAAAAGAAAAAGAAAAAAAGGGGGAAGGCCAAAGAAGCGTAAATAAAAAAGGGGGCCAAAGAAGCCCACCGAAAAAAGAAAAAAAAGAAAAAAAAAGGAAAAGAAAAGGGGCAATGTTACTATCCTTTTTCCACACTTGTGCTTCAGAGTAGCACCATGTTCTTCATATAGATTGTCTCCTATGTTGTCACTTTCATATACTAGTGGGAATTTTCATTATAGAACTTGGCTTGTATATTCCAACGATGGGCTTCCTCAAATGCCCTAGGTCTTCATGAGCAAGCAAGTTGGATGCACACCCACTTAGTTTCTTTTGTTGAGCTTTCATACATTTATAGCTCTTAGTGCATCCGTTGCATGGCAATCCCTACTCCTCACACTAACATCAATTGATGGGCATCTCCATAGCCCGTTGATTAGCCGCGTCGATGTGAGACTTTCTCTCTTTTTGTCTTCTCCACATAACCTCCATCATTATATTCTATTCCACTTATAGTGCTATATCCATGGCTTGCGCTCATGTATTGCGTGAGGGTTGAAAAAGCTGAAGCGCGTTAAAAAGTATGAACCAATTGCTCGGCTCTTCATCGGGGTTGTGCATGATGGGAGCATTTTTGTGTGACGAAAATGAAGCATGGTCAAACTATATGATTTTGTAGGGATAAGCTTGCTTTGGCCTTGTTCTTTTGAAAAGACATGATTGCTTTATTAGTACGCTCGAAGTATTATTGTTTCTTATGTCCAATGATAGACTATTGCTTTGAATCACTCGTGTCTTAATGTTCATGCCATGATTAGACATATGATCAAGATTATGATAGGTAGCATTCCACATCAAAAATTATCTTTTTTATCATTTACCTACTCGAGGACGAGCAGGAATTAAGCTTGGGGATGCTGATACGTCTCCGTGGTATCTATAATTTTTGATTGTTCCATGCCAATATTCTTCAACTTTCATATACTTTTGGCAACTTTTTATACTAATTTTTGGGACTAACATATTGATCCAGTGCCCAGTGCCAGTTCCTGTCTGTTGCATGTTTTTTGTTTCGCAGAAACCCAATATCAAACGGAGGCCAAACGGGATAAAAACGGACGGAGATTTTTTTTGGAATATTTGTGATTTTTGGGAGGAAGAATCAACGTGAAACGATGCCCGAGGTGGCCACGAGAGTGGCCCACGCCACCACTCTAGGGGGGCACGCCCCCCTATCTCATGGGCCACCCATAAGGCGGTTGATGCCCTTCTTTGGCCGCAAGAAAGCTAATTTTTGGAAAATGATCTTGGCGAAAGATTCACCCCAATCGAGTTACGGATCTCCAGATATAAAGGAAACGGTGAAGGGGAAGGATTCCTGAACGCAGAAATAGAGATATAGATCCAATCTCGGAGGGGCTCTCGCCCCTCCCAAGCCATGGGAGCCAAGGACCAGAGGGGAAACCCTTCTCCCATCTAGGGAGGAGGTCAAGGAAGAAGAAGAAGAAGAAGGGGGCATCTCTCCCCCTTGCTTCCGGTGGCGCCGGAGCGCTGCCAGGGGCCATCATCATCACTGCGATCTTCACCAACACCGCTGTCATCTTCACCAACATCTCCATCACCTTCCCCCTTCTTTATTCAGCGGTCCACTCTCCCGCATCCCGCTATACCCTCTACTTGAACATGGTGCTTTATGCTTCATATTATTATCCAATGATGTGTTGCCATCCTATGATGTCTGAGTAGATTTCTATTGTCCTACCGGTGATTGATGAATTGCTATGATTGGTTTGAGTTGCATGTTTTATCATTGGTGCTGTCCTATGGTGCCCTCCGTGTCGCGCAAGCGTGAGGGATTCCCGCTGTAGGGTGTTGCAATACGTTCATGATTTTCTTATAGTGGGTTGCGTGAGTGACTGAAACACAAACCCGAGTAAGTAGGTTGTTGCGTATGGGATAAAGAGGACTTGATACTTTAACGCTATGGTTGGGTTTTACCTGAATGAATTTTAGTAGTTGCGGATGCTTGCTAGAGTTCCAACCATAAGTGCATATGATCCAAGAAGAGAAAGTATGTTAGCTTATGCCTCTCCCTCAAATAGAATTGCAATAGTGATTACCGGTCTAGTAACATAGTCAATAGCTTAGGGACAATTCCACAACTCCTACCACCACTTTTCCACACTCGCTATATTTACTTCATTGCATCTTTATCTAAACAGCCCCTAGTTTTTATTTACATGCTCTTTATTATCTTGCAAACCTATCCTATCACGCCTACAAAGTACTTCTAGTTTCATAGTTGTTCTAGGTAAAGCGAACACTAAGCGTGCGTAGAGTTGTATCAGTGGCAGATAGGGCTTGAGAGAATATTTGTTCTACCTTTAGCTCCTCGTTGGGTTCGACACTCTTACTTATCGAAAGAGGCTACAATTATCCCCTACACTTGTGAGTTATCACGCGCCCTTGGCGAAGTTGGTGCCGTTGTCGGTGATGATGCTGTTCGGCATGCCGTAGCGCACCGCTATGTCCTTGATGAACCGGACGGCTGTTGGCCCGTCCAGTTTCTTGATAGGTCTTGCCTCGATCCACTTGGTAAATTTGTCCACTGCTACCAGTAAGTGCGTCATGCCGCCTCGAGCGGTTTTTAAGGGTCCCACCATGTCGAGTCCCCAGACCGCGAAGGGCCAGGCGATCGGTATGGTGCGGAGTGCTGACGCCGGCTCGTGGCTGCGTTTGCTGAAGCGTTGGCACCCTTCACATTTGAGAACGAGCGACTCGGCGTCTTCAAGGGCCGTGGACCAATAGAAACTGTGGCGGAACGCCTTAGCCACCAGGAATCATGATGCGGCGTGGGGCCCGAACTCGCCCTGGTGAATGTCGAGGAGGATGTCGATGCCGCGATCCTGCTTGACGCAGCGCTGGAACACGCCGGTAGAGCTACGTTTGACGAGCTCGTTGTTGATGATGCTGTAGGCGGATGCTCTGCGCTGAACTTGCCGAGCTTCGGTCTCGTCCATGGGGAGAACCCCGTTCTCCAGGAATTCTGATATTGGGAGGGCACAAGATGGAGCTGCAACCATGGGGAAGACGGCCACTAGGGTGGGTTCCGGGTCGGCAGCCCCCGAGCCGGGTTGAGCAGCCCTCGGGTCGGGGATAGCGACGACCGGGTCCGGGATGATGGTGGCCGGGTTGAGCTGAGCAGCCCCCGAGCCGGGTTCAGCAATCCCTGGACCGGCTTGAGGTGCGGCCGGGTCGTCTGGAACACGAATGGACTCAGAGTCCGGTGATGGCTTGACGGACGGCTTTTGCAGGTGCTCGAGGGAGACGCCGAACGGGAAGGCTTGTCGTGACGAAGCGGTTTTGGTGAGCGTGTCGGCTGCTTCATTCTCCGTGCGCGGGACGTGGAGGAACTCACAGCCTTCGAAGGATCTGGATAGCTTCTGGACGAGGAAGCGGTAGCTTGCCATGTTGGAGTCGCAGGCATCCCATTCGCCAGAGCACTGCTGCACCACCAGGTCCGAGTCGCCGTAGCACAGGATGCGATGGATGCCGAGTTCCTTGGCAAGCCGGAAGCTGTGCACAAGGGCTTCATATTCGGCGACGTTGTTGGAGGCGGCGAAGTAGATCTGGAGTGTGTAGCGGAGCTGGTCGCCCTTCAGAGATGACAGTACGATGTCGGCCCCCAAGCCGAGTCGCATCTTGGACCCGTCGAAGTGCATGCGCCAGTGCGTCGAGTCGGGAGGTGGCGGCAAGTACTGGGTCTCAGTCCAGTCGACGAGGAAATCGGACAGGGCTTGAGACTTGATCGTGGTGCGGGGCTGGATGGTGTGGCCGGCTAGCTGGATCGCCCATTTGGCGACCCGGCCAGAGGCGTCCCGGCACCCGATGATTTCTCTGATAGGCGTCGTGCTGACGACGGTGACGACGTGCTCTTGGAAGTATTGCTTGAGCTTCTTGGCGGTGAGGTACACACCGTAACACATCTTCTGGTAATGCAGGTAGTTCTGCTTGGAGATGGAGAGCACCTCGCTCAGGTAGTAGACTGGTCGCTGGACGGCTTGGATCTTGCCCTTCTCTGGTCGCTCGACCACCAGCACTGTGCTGACCACCCGTGAGGTCGCAACTATGTAGAGCAACGGCGACTCCTTGTCGGTTGGCGCGGCCAGGACTGGTGCGGTGGAGAGCATGCGCTTGAGGTCTTGGAAGGCGTCGTCTGCCTTGCCGTTCCACTCGAACGGGCTTGTCTTCTTCATTAGCTGGTACAGGGGGAGCGCCCTCTCGCCCAGCCGGCTTAGGAATCGGCTGACCGAGGCCAAGCACCCGGTGAACTTCTGAACATCGCGCAGCCGAGCCGGCTTGCGCATGCGCTCGATGGCCTTGATCTTCTCCGGGTGTCGGTGTCAAAACCGGCGGATCTCAGGTAGGGGGTCCCGAACTGTGCGTCTAGGCGGATGGTAACAAGAGACAAGGGACACGATGTTTTTACCCAGGTTCGGGCCCTCTCGATGGAGGTAAAACCCTACTCATGCTTGATTAATATTGATGATATGGGTAGTACAAGAGTAGATCTACCACGAGATCGGAGTGGCTAAACCCTAGAAGCTAGCCTATGGTATGATTGTTGTTCGTCCTACGGACTAAAAACTCTCCGGTTTATATAGACACCGGAGAGGTCTAGGGTTACACAGAGTCGGTTACAATGGGAGGAGATCTTCATATCATATCGCCAAGCTTGCCTTCCACGCCGAGGAAAGTCCCATCCGGACACGGGACTGAGTCTTCAATCTTGTATCTTCATAGTCCGGGAGTCCGGCCAAAGGTCTTAGTCCGGCCATCCGGACACCCCCTAATCCAGGACTCCCTCAGTAGCCCCTGAACCAGGCTTCAATGACGACGAGTCCAGCACGCAAGTTGTCTTTGGCATTGCAAGGTGGGTTCCTCCTCCGAACATTCCATAAGAGATGTTGAACACCAGGGTAGTGTCCGGCTCTGCAAAATAAGTTCCACATTCCACCGTAGAGAGAATAATATTTGCGTTAATCGGATCTGCTGACGTATTCCTCGGCGTGGCATCGTGCCACGGCCAGGCTTTTATTCATTTCATTGTTCCACCTCAGCGCGTTTAGCGAGGCGGTTTCCTTAGCACGTCTTGTCAAAGCAGAGATCGTGTCCCCTTATTCCGGGATTCTCATCAATACGGGCGTGGGTAACCCAACCGCGCCATTAACCGCGGTGCTTGGGAGATAAGCGAGTTTTATTAGGCCGGTGGGGGGCCCGTAGTTTTAGCCGCCCATATAAGGGGATAAGAATCCGCCCTTTCCATTCACGCCTTCTTCCTCCTCTGCTTATCCGTCCCTGCGCGCTCGAGCTCCAGCGCCCAAGCCCGCACTTCCCACCTCAACCTACTCCAACCATGTCCGGAGCGGGAGGTAGATGGATGGCCTCCTCCGTCACGAAGGGGCAAATCAAGAAACTGAGGAAGGCCGGATACCTGTCCAACGACATCGCGCACCGGCTTCCAGATGTGGGGCAACTCATCCCCACCCCCAGGCCCCATGAGAGGGTTGTTTTTCTTCCCCATTTCCTCCGCGGACTGGGTTTTCCTCTTCACCCATTCGTCCGGGGGCTCATGTTCTACTACGGCCTGGACTTCCACGATTTGGCCCCGAACTTCGGCTTATGGCCTTCTCCCCGAATCTCGGCATTTATCGTCGTGTGCGAGGCCTTCTTCCGCATCCAGCCTCACTTCGGCTTATGGCTGAAGACCTTCAGCGTCAAGCCGAAGGTTGTGAAAGGCCGCCAAGCCGAGTGCGGAGGCGCCATGGTGGGCAAGATGCCCAACATCGCCTGGCTCGAGGGTGCTGTCGTGGTTCTAAGCCTGACAGTAGAGTGGGGGGTAGGTATGGAGAGGCAAGGTCCTAGCTATGGAGAGGTTGTAAGCACAAAGGATGTACGAGTTCAGGCCCTTCTCGGAAGAAGTAACAGCCCTACGTCTCGGAGCCCGGAGGCGGTCGAGTGGATTATGAATGTATGGATTACAAGGTGCCGAACCCTTCTTCCTGTGGAGGGGGGTGGCTTATATAGAGTGCGCCAGGACCCCAGCCAGCCCACGTAGGAGAGGGTTTAAGGTGAGTTAAGTCTGGGGCGTTACTGGTAACGCCCCACATAAAGTGCCTTTACTATCATAAAGTCTACTTAATTACAGGCCGTTGCGGTGCAGAGTGCCTCTTGACCTCCTGGTGGTCGAGTGAGTCTTCGTGGTCGAGTCCTTCAGGCCAGTCGAGTGAATCCTCGTTGGTCGACTGGAAGGCGACCTCTTCTAGGGATGTCCTAGGGTAAGTTACTTGGAACAGGTCCATGACCCTACCCTAGGTACATAACCCCATCATTAGCCCCCGAATGGATTGAGGCTTCGAGTGAAGAAGGAGTTGATGTCGTTTCCGATTAACCTTTGCGCTCTAGTTGTGCGCTGTTCTGGATCAAAGAATCTCTTCGTTGACAGGGAGCAATTCGTCTTCGGTCGACTCGATCCATTCTATTTTTGCGTCGAGTGATCTTTCGAGCTTCGACGATTCCCGAGCGACGGATCGCCGGAAACACCGCGTCTGACAGACTGATTTGTTGCTCGCGGATTCCGCGGGGTGCGAAATTTGGGGGCGCGCGCGAAGCGGGGCAGACCGCGGCGTTCGGATGGGACGGGGCATAGCCGCCTCGATCTCCGCGCCGCCTTTTTCGCCACGTATCCAGTCCTCATAACTGCTCCCAGATATGATTAGATCGACCGGGCCCACATGTCAGCCACTCGGAAGGGACCTTATAAATGTGCCCGGCGAGGATTTCTGTGCTGCGCCTCAGCATTCTCCCTCTCTCCCTCTGCTTCCTTCCTCCCTGCTCAGCGTGCCCGCTCTCGCCCCCGCACCACTTCCCTTCGTGCATCTCACCGGCGACCATGGCCAAGGAGAAGACGGCGGCGCTGGAGCGTGCCAAGAAGGCGTCGGCATCGGAGAAGGCGAAGGGGAGATCCACCAGCCGCAGAGGGTCCTCGTCCAGATCCCGCCTGCCGAAAGGCTGGGTCCAAGGAGACTGGATCCAGTCGACCATCACGGAGAAGGACCTCCTCGACATGGCCAACGAGGGCTTGATCCCTCACGGAGCTGCGAGGTTGCCGGGGAAGGAGTGGCAGCCACAGCCAGAAGAGGGTGAGTGTGTGCTTCTGGCCACTCATGTTGATCGTGGGTTTTCCTTGCCGCCAAGCATTTTCTTCCGTGGCTTCTTGAATTTCTTTGGAGCGCAGCTCCACCACTTTACCCCAAACTCCATTGCCTATCTTGCTGCATTCGTGTCCATGTGTGAGGGTTTCTTGGGCTGTCGACCGCACTGGGGTTTGTTCAAATGTATCTTCACGTGTCGCTCTCAGACCGTGAAGAAGGCGAGCCCAGGTGATGAGAAGACCCGAGTCGTCCAAATGTGTGGGGGC
>NC_041393.1:191066065-191068054 GCF_002162155.2 Triticum dicoccoides | reverse complement strand
TTTCCCGAGTCCGTCAGAGGCTGGCAGTCGACTTGGTTCTACTGTCAGGTCCAGTCGACGCCAGGGCAGTCGAGTGGACTCCCTCCGTTTACCATGGACCGAGTGAACAAGCCCTCCCCTCTGAAGCTGATTCCGGAGGAGAAAGCCGACGTGAAGATGTTGATGGAGCGCGTGGTGCAGTTGGTCCGGGAGGGGGTGACGGGCATGGATCTTCTGGAGGTCTTCCTCAGGCGTCGCATCCAACCCCTTCAATTCCGGAGCCACTGCATGTGGTTGTACTGTGGGCCCGAAGACGAGACTAGAGTCCATCCAGAAGAAGTCGACGATGCCACTTTGGAAAGATGGATGGTAGCCGTTACCGGAAACAGGGACAACCCGCGCGGAGCCAGAAGGATTCCTCCACTCGACCACAACAGCGACCCAAACAAAGTACACT
The DNA here is from genome assembly GCF_002162155.2 of Triticum dicoccoides. NCBI lineage: Eukaryota > Viridiplantae > Streptophyta > Magnoliopsida > Poales > Poaceae > Triticum > Triticum dicoccoides. Next base: position 191,067,618 of record NC_041393.1, on the reverse strand, counting down.
TGCTCTGCTTTCCATTGTGTCCTTGTCGTATTCATTTCTGCTAACCCTGCCGACTGGTCGACTGATCCTTGTTTGGGCATCTTCTAGGCTTTCACCGAGCTGTACTCGATGCCCAATGGGGCACAAGCTTCGACTGAAGAAGGCGAGGCGAGCGGGGGCGAGGCGAGCGGGGGCGAGAGCCAGGAAGAGGAGGAATGGGACTCGGATGCTGCAGGGGATGATGACGACGATGATGATGATGAAGGTGACGAAGATGACATCAAGGACGAAGAAGAAGAGGAGGAGGAGGCCGTTCCACCGCGCTCAGAAAGGCGGTCGAAGCTTGTCCACGACCCTTCGACCGAACGTGGTAAGGGGGTTGCGACCGCCACTCAGTCGACCAAGCGCCCTCGGACCACCTCTCCGGCGCCGACTGAAAAGGCGCCGAAGCAGCTCAGGGCGGCCTCATCGAAGCCGACCAAGCTCCTGCCGAAGATGAAGGTGTCTATCCCCACCATATCAGGGTAATTGTGTTGCTCATATTTTCTTATTCTGTGCGAACTTTATTTCTGGTCGACGCTGAAGTTAGTCGACTGATCCTTTGGAGTTGCAGTGCTGCTACTTCTGAGACCTCGGCCCGGGCCGATGACCACGAGATGGAGGATGCGGCAACTTCGAACCCAGGTACTGTATTCTTAACACCGTTTTTAGTCGACTGACTCGCGACCTCTGATCCTGATTCTTCTTCGCAGCTCCGCCCCATACTGTTATCGATCTTCCTGACGACGACGAGGATGAAGAACCACTGGCACGCAGGAAGAGTCAGAAAACGCCCGCCAGTAAGGTGCCTCAGGATGCGACGGCGCCTGAGACTCTGACTGTGGAGGAAGAGAACACCACTCGACACACAGTGTCCTTCGCGAATCCACTGACGAGTGCTCAGCAGCCCTCCCTCTTCACGACTCACCACGTTCCAGAGGACCAAGCTGGTGCAGCGAAGGAGGCAATACGCCAGGCGGGACTCATGATGGAGCAGCTGAAGACCATCCGGGATGCGAGCCAGGCAGCTTATGACGCCAGCTCTGCCCTCCAAAGCAATGTCCAGGTCAGTCGACTGCTGTTTGTTCTGTTGGATATGGTACCAAAAACTTTTCTTTTCCGGAATTTATATTAGTCACCCACTGGGTGTGTCGAATAAACTCCGTGTTAGCGGGGGCACGCTGAGTGCACCCGCTGGGTGTAGTCCCCAAGGCTAAGGTCGACTGCTGGCAGTCGGCCTTAGGCTTTATGATGTCAATCTTTCTCTCAGTCGACTGGTCGACTGGATTTCACAAACCGGTGGGGGCACGCTAAGTGCACCCACTGGGTGTAGTCCCCAAGGCTAAGGTCGACTGCTGGCAGTCGGCCTTAGGCTTTATAATGTAAATCTTTCTGTCAGTCGACTGGTCGACTGGATTTCACAAACCGGTGGGGGCACGCTGAGTGCACCCACTGGGTGTAGTCCCCGAGACTGTGGTCGACTGCTTGCAGTTGATCACAGTCTTAGAGAATGCATCTCGCACGCTTTTTTTTTT
>NC_041393.1:191064894-191066055 GCF_002162155.2 Triticum dicoccoides | reverse complement strand
CTTTACTATCATAAAGTCTACTTAATTACAGGCCGTTGCGGTGCAGAGTGCCTCTTGACCTCCTGGTGGTCGAGTGAGTCTTCGTGGTCGAGTCCTTCAGGCCAGTCGAGTGAATCCTCGTTGGTCGACTGGAAGGCGACCTCTTCTAGGGATGTCCTAGGGTAAGTTACTTGGAACAGGTCCATGACCCTACCCTAGGTACATAACCCCATCATTAGCCCCCGAATGGATTGAGGCTTCGAGTGAAGAAGGAGTTGATGTCGTTTCCGATTAACCTTTGCGCTCTAGTTGTGCGCTGTTCTGGATCAAAGAATCTCTTCGTTGACAGGGAGCAATTTGTCTTCGGTCGACTCGATCCATTCTATTTTTGCGTCGAGTGATCTTTCGAGCTTCGACGATCTCCGAGCGACGGATCGCCGGAAACACCGCGTCTGACAGACTGATTTGTTGCTCACGGATTCCGCGGGGTGCGAAATTTGGGGGCGCGCGCGAAGCGGGGCAGACCGCGGCGTTCGGATGGGATGGGGCATAGACGCCTCGATCTCCGCGCCGCCTTTTTCGCCACGTATCCAGTCCTCATAACTGCTCCCAGATATGATTAGATCGACCGGGCCCACATGTCAGCCACTCGGAAGGGACCTTATAAATGTGTCCGGCGAGGATTTCTATGCTGCGCCTCAGCATTCTCCCTCTCTCCCTCTGCTTCCTTCCTCCCTGCTCAGCGTGCTCGCTCTCGCCCCCGCACCACTTCCCTTCTTGCATCTCACCGGCGACCATGGCCAAGGAGAAGGCGGCGGCGCTGGAGCGTGCCAAGAAGGCGTCGGCATCGGAGAAGGCGAAGGGGAGATCCACCAGCCGCAGAGGGTCCTCGTCCAGATCCCGCCTGCCGAAAGGCTGGGTCCAAGGAGACTGGATCCAGTCGACCATCACGGAGAAGGACCTCCTCGACATGGCCAACGAGGGCTTGATCCCTCACGGAGCTGCGAGGTTGCCGGGGAAGGAGTGGCAGCCACAGCCAGAAGAGGGTGAGTGTGTGCTTCTGGCCACTCATGTTGATCGTGGGTTTTCCTTGCCGCCAAGCATTTTCTTCCGTGGCTTCTTGAATTTCTTTGGAGCGCAGCTCCACCACTTTACCCCAAACTCCATTGCCTATCTTGCTGC
>NC_041393.1:191023406-191063758 GCF_002162155.2 Triticum dicoccoides | reverse complement strand
CCAGAGGACCAAGCTGGTGCAGCGAAGGAGGCAATACGCCAGGCGGGACTCATGATGGAGCAGCTGAAGACCATCCGGGATGCGAGCCAGGCAGCTTATGACGCCAGCTCTGCCCTCCAAAGCAATGTCCAGGTCAGTCGACTGCTGTTTGTTCTGTTGGATATGGTACCAAAAACTTTTCTTTTCCGGAATTTATATTAGTCACCCACTGGGTGTGTCGAATAAACTCCGTGTTAGCGGGGGCACGCTGAGTGCACCCGCTGGGTGTAGTCCCCAAGGCTAAGGTCGACTGCTGGCAGTCGGCCTTAGGCTTTATGATGTCAATCTTTCTCTCAGTCGACTGGTCGACTGGATTTCACAAACCGGTGGGGGCACGCTAAGTGCACCCACTGGGTGTAGTCCCCAAGGCTAAGGTCGACTGCTGGCAGTCGGCCTTAGGCTTTATAATGTAAATCTTTCTGTCAGTCGACTGGTCGACTGGATTTCACAAACCGGTGGGGGCACGCTGAGTGCACCCACTGGGTGTAGTCCCCGAGACTGTGGTCGACTGCTTGCAGTTGATCACAGTCTTAGAGAATGCATCTCGCACGCTTTTTTTTTTGAGGTCGACTGGTCGACTTTGTCTTCAACAGGATTAGTGGGGGCACGCTGAGTGCACCCACTGGGTGTAGTCCCCGAGACTACGATCGAATGTTTGTATTCGGCTGTAGTCTTAGAAACGTGTGCTTTTCCCTTTTCACTCGGAAGTGAATTATTTTTGACATTTAGTCGATTGGTTCTTCGCAGAACTCTTGTGATCTTGTGGCTCGCTACTCAGAGCTGGAACAGAAGCATACTCAAGTCGAGCTGAGCTTGAAGCTGGTTCAAGAGAAGCTGACAAAGGCAAAGGAGGAGACCGAAGGTATGTTTGGTGAGACCCTGACGACTGCTTTTCCCCTTGCTTGTTTCAGCATCTGATCTTGCTGTGGCTTGCAGGTAAGGTAAGGGAGGCCCAGCAGAAGAAAGACCTTGAGCTAGCTGAGAAGATCAAGCTTGCTGACGAGAAGTTAGCTTCAGTCACCAAGCTCGAACAAGACAATACCAATCTGAAAACTGCTCTTGGGATTGCCAACAAGGAGGTCAGTCGACTGAGAACTGACAAAGCTGCCTTGACCGACCAAGTCAGCAAATTGACTGAGAAGAAAACTGAACTGGAGGCCTTCCTGAGTGGCCTTGCCAAGAAGCTGTTTCTTATGCTTGAAGGTAAACCTCCATGTTTGGCAAATATTTCCAATTGTGGCTTTTTCCATTCGACTATCCCCTTGACTTAGTGATCACTCTTGCAGAATTTTGTCAAAACTTCGAAGAGGAAACCAGCCGACTGGAGCCAAACCTTGACCCCGTCAATTCTCCGGTGAACGACGAAGTTGCCATGGATGTTTTTCGACTGGAGTCTCGTGTTGCAGCTGTCGTGGACTATCTCGCAAGGCTGAAGGTCGCCACATCTCGCATCGCTCGACGCTCTGGCCTGAGGAGACACTTCAGAATGACCTTGAGTCGCTGATGGCCCGCTTGAACACGATCCCTGGTCGAGTGCAGGAGTGGAAGAAGTCCTCGGCTCGGTGTGGTGCAGATGTCGCTCTGTGTCTGGCCCGAGTCCACTGCAAAGATGCACGAGAGGAGAAGCTGGCGGCCCTTCGGGTGGCCAATACCAAGAAGCACGACTTCAGGTCCTTTATGGAGACTTTCCTTGCAGCTGCCACTCGGATTGCCGACGGAATTGACCTTGATGAATTTGTTGCACCTTCCAGCCCTCCACAGGAGGGGTAAAAAACTTCTTCTGGCTCGACTCTTTAAATTTGCCTCGGTATGCCGAGTGGAATTGTAACCGACAAACTTTAACAGGCTTGACGCCTGAGCGCTTTCGGTTCCTTTAGATATCGATTCGAACTTGAATTTGGCGCTTGAATATGATTACCTTCGGCTCAAAATGTCTTTTGCAGGTTCAAAGCAAGGTGCCTGTGCTTAGGCGAGCGTTTGGACTGCAGCTAAGCCTCCGAGTGAGAGGATCGCTCTTCACTCGGTAGGATTTTCACAACTTAGGCGAGTGCTTGGACTGCAGCTAAGCCCCCGAGTGGAAGGCTGGCTTACCACTCGGTAGGATTTTGATAAACTTAGGCGAGTCCTTGGACTGCAGCTAAGCCTCCGAGTGAGAGGATCGCTCTTCACTCGGTAGGATTTTCACAACTTAGGCGAGTGCTTGGACTGCAGCTAAGCCCCCGAGTGGAAGGCTGGCTTACCACTCGGTAGGATTTTGATAAACTTAGGCGAGTCCTTGGACTGCAGCTAAGCCTCCGAGTGGAAGGCTGGCTTACCACTCGGTAGGATTTTGATAAACTTAGGCGAAACGGATTCGCAGCTAAGCCTCCGAGTGAGAGTCTGACTCACCACTCGGTAGGTTTTTTACAAACTTAGGCGAAACGGATTCGCGGCTAAGTCACCCACTGAGGGGGAGTTTTTATGTGGACAAAAATAAAAAGTGATGACACTATTATTTCCAAACCCATGAACTACAGAAGTACTTTATTGCAACTCATCCGAGTGATAAAACTTAAGTGTAAAATGGGCGGAGTAGCTCCGCGTTCCAAGCTCGGGGCTCGTCGATATTATGCTCGACGTTGTAAAGACGGTACGCCCCGTTGTGGAGAACCTTGGTGACGATGAAGGGACCTTCCCAAGAAGGAGCAAGCTTGTGTGGTTTGTGCTGATCCACTCGGAGAACCAAATCCCCTTCCTGGAAGGCTCGACCTCTCACATTTCGGGCGTGGAAACGGCGCAGATCTTGTTGGTAGATGGTCGACCGGATCAGAGCCATCTCCCTTTCTTCCTCTAAAAGGTCGACTGCGTCCTGCCGCGCTTGTTCAGCTTCTGCTTCGTTGTAGATTTCGACTCGAGGAGCATTGTGGAGAAGATCACTCGGCAAGACTGCTTCGGCTCCATAGACCAAGAAGAATGGAGTTCTTCCGGTCGACCGATTGGGCGTGGTCTGCAGTCCCCAGAGTACAGATGGAAGTTCGTCGACCCAAGCTCCAGCCGCGTGTTTGAGATCACGCATCAGTCGCGGCTTCAGTCCCTTGAGAATCAGTCCATTAGCTCGCTCTGCTTGTCCATTCGACTGCGGATGGGCGACTGATGCGTAGTCGACCCGTGTGCCCTGGGAGTTGCAGAAGGTTCTGAATTCCTCTGAGTCAAAGTTCGACCCATTATCCGTAATGATGCTGTGCGGGACTCCATATCTGAATATTAGTTCCCTGATGAAGCTAACAGCAGTACCGGTGTCGAGGCTCTTGATTGGTTTAGCCTCGATCCACTTGGTGAACTTGTCGACTGCCACCAGTACATGCGTGAAGCCACTTCGTCCTGTTCTCAAAGGGCCGACCATGTCCAGCCCCCAAACTGCAAAAGGCCAGACGAGTGGGATGGTCTTCAAAGCTGACGCAGGTTTGTGCGACATATTCGAGTAGAACTGACATCCCTCGCACTTATCCACTATCTCCTTTGCCATCTCATTCGCCTTGGGCCAGTAAAATCCGGCTCGGTATGCTTTGGCCACGATGGTTCGGGAGGACGCATGATGACCACAGGTCCCCGAGTGAATATCATTGAGGATGAGTCGACCTTCTTCTGGTGTTATGCACTTCTGACCGACTCCAGTCGTGCTCTCTCTGTATAATTGTCCTTTGATGACGGTGAAGGCCTTAGATCGACGGACGATCCGTCGAGCCTCTTCCTCATCCTCCGGAAGCTCTTTCCTCAAGATATATGCGACATACGGAATCGTCCAGTCGGGAATGACTACCAAAACCTCCATGATCAAGTCGACCACCGCTGGGACTTCAACTTCAGTCGGATCTGTGGCACTCTTGGGCTGCGGAGTTTCTTCGGTGAAAGGATCTTCTTTGACTGACGGAGTGTGTATATGCTCCAAGAACACACCACTCGGAATGGCTTCTCTCTTGGAACCTATCTTTGCTAGATCATCAGCTGCTTGATTTTTCAGTTGGGGTATATGATGGAGCTCCAACCCCTCGAACTTTTTCTCCAGCTTCCTCACTGCACTGCAGTATCCAGTCATGGCTGGGCTTCTCACGTCCCACTCTTTCATCACCTGATGGACCACTAAATCCGAGTCGCCATAGACCCTTAGGCGACGGACGCCGAGTGAAATGGCCATGCGCAACCCATATAGGAGGGCCTCATATTCTGCCTCATTGTTGGAGGAATCAAAGTGAATCTGGAGCACATATCTGAGCTTATCTCCTCTGGGGGAAACCAGGACAACCCCAGCACCGGAACCATTCAACATCTTAGAACCATCGAAAAACATGGTCCAATGCTCCGAGTGAACTTCAGTCGGCTGCTGCTGTTCGATCCACTCGGCGAGGAAATCTGCTATTGCCTGGGACTTAATGGCTTTCTTTGCCTCAAACTTGATATCAAGGGGAAGAAGTTCAATCGCCCATTTGGCCACTCGACCAGTTGCATCTCTGTTGTGCAAAATCTCTGATAGTGGAGCGTCACTGACGACTGTGATTGAATGGTCAGAGAAATAATGAGCAACCTTCTTTGTGGTCATGTATATTCCATACACAAGCTTCTGATAATGAGGATATCTCTGCTTGGATGGAGTCAAGACTTCAGACAAATAATACACTGGGCGCTGAACTTTGAGAGCTTTTCCTTCTTCTTCCCGCTCGACCGTTAGCACAGTACTGACGACTTGTCCTGTGGCTGCGATGTAGAGCAACAGAGGCTCTTTGCTGATTGGAGTAGCAAGCACCGGCTGGGTGGAGAGCAGAGCTTTTAGCTCGGCAAACGCTGCATCAGCTTCTGGAGTCCACTCGAACTTGTCAGCCTTCTTCATCAGTCGGTAAAGAGGCAATGCCTTTTCACCGAGTCGTGAGATGAATCGACTTAATGCGGCCAAGCATCCAGTAAGCTTCTGGACATCGTGCACTCGCACAGGGCGTTTCATTCGGAGAATAGTGCCAATCTTTTCTGGGTTGGCGTCGATTCCCCGTTCGGAAACGAGAAAACCGAGTAACTTGCCACCAGGAACTCCAAATGTGCACTTTGATGGATTGAGCTTGATATCATACCTTCTGAGGTTGGCAAATGTTTCGGCGAGGTCAGCGAGCAGGTCGGAACCTTTTCGTGACTTGACAACAATATCATCCATATAAGCTTCCACATTCCGACTGATTTGAGTGAGTAGACACTTCTGGATCATTCGCATAAATGTGGCTCCGGCATTCTTGAGGCCGAATGGCATGGTGATATAGCAGAAGCACCCGAATGGAGTGATGAAAGCTGTTTTTACTTCATCAGGCCCATACAGACGGATCTGGTGGTACCCGGAGTAAGCATCTAAAAAAGACAACCTCTCGCATCCCGCGGTCGAGTCAACAATTTGATCTATGCGAGGGAGAGGAAAGTGATCTTTCGGGCAGGCCTGGTTGATGTGCTTGAAATCAATGCACATTCGGAGCGACTTGTCCTTCTTAGGAACCATGACGACATTAGCGAGCCACTCGGAGTGGAATATCTCTCGGATAAATCCTGCCGCCAACAGTCGAGCCACTTCTTCACCGATGGCCTTTCTCTTCTGGACGGCGGACCGCCGAAGATGTTCTTTGACTGGCTTTGCAGACGAGTCGACTCTTAGGCGATGCTCAGCCAGTCCCCTGGGAACACCTGGCATGTCAGCGGGCTTCCATGCAAAAATGTCCCAGTTCTCACGGAGGAACTGGATGAGCGCTTCTTCCTATTTTGGGTCGAGTGTTGTGGAGATGCGGGTCGGAGCTGCTTCGGGGTCGGTCGGGTGAATGTGAACAGGCTTCGTCCCACCGGACGACTGGAATGCAGATTCTGTGGCGGGCTTCTTGGATCGCAGCAAGTCACTCGGATCTGCGTTTTGCTTGTATTCTTCGAACTCGACCGCTGTCACTTGGGAATCGGCAATTTTGGAGCCCTTCTGAAAGCACTCCTCTGCCTTTTTCCTATCACCGGTGACAGTGATCACACCTTTGGGACCGGGCATCTTCAATTTGAGGTATACGTAACATGGTCGAGCCATGAACCGTGCATAGGCTGGTCTCCCCAAAATGGCATGATATGCACTTTGAAAATCCACGACCTCAAACGTCAACTTTTCTTTGCGAAAATGCTTTGAATCGCCAAACACTACGTCCAAAGCTATCTGGCCGAGTGACTCGGCCTTCTTCCCTGGTATAACTCCATGGAAGCTCATGTTACTAGTGCTCAGTCGGGACATCGGAATGCCCATACCTTTCAACGTGTCTGCATATAACAGATTCAGCCCACTTCCACCATCCATCAGCACCTTTGTCAGTCGAGTGCCTTCGACAACTGGATCGACCACCAAAGCTTGCCTCCCAGGGGTGGCAATATGAGTCGGGTGATCAGATTGGTCGAATGTGATGGGTGTTTGAGACCACTTCAGATAATTTGCCTTTGCTGGGGCAACCATGTTAACCTCTCGGTTAATCACTTTCAGTCGACTTCTGCTTTCCACATCTGCGAAGATCATCAGAGTGGAGTTGATATGCGGATATCCTCCCTCACTGTCCTCTTTGTCTTCGGCCTTGTCCGGCTCCTTCTCCTTGTCCTTAGACTGTTTTCCCTGAAACTACTGGATCAGGAGTCGACATTGGCGAGTGGTGTGCTTTGGGTAAATGATATTCCCCTCTTCATCTTTCTTCGTGTGAATATGACACGGCATATCCATCACGTCGTTCCCTTCTTTATCCTTTACCTTCTTGGGGTTCCAGGATCCTTTTGGTTTCCCCTTAAACTTTCCTTGAGTCACGGCCAGAGCCTCTCCAGGAGCTGCCGGTTCAGCCTTCCGCTTCTGTTTCCGACTGGTGTTTCCTTTTTCCGACTGGCTCGGCTTGTGCTTGCCGCTTCAGAGTCGGTCTTCTTCTTCGCCGTTGGCGTACTTGGTAGCAATCTCCATCATCCGACTCAAGGTCATGTCACCAGTTCGACCAAATTTCAAACTCAGTTCTCTGTTCTTGACACCATCTTTGAAGGCGCATACTGCCTGATGGTCAGAGACATTTTCCACAGTGTGGTGCAAAGTGATCCACCTCTGAATATACTCTCTGAGAGTCTCATTGGTTTTCTGCACGTAGACTTGCAACTCTGTCAATCCCGCTGGTCGCTTGCAAGTCCCTTCGAACGTTCTGACGAACACTCGGGACAGATCTTCCCAAGTGTAAATGCTGCTAGGAGGCAATTGAGTCAACCATGCCCTGGCAGAACCTTCCAACATGAGGGGCAAATGCTTCATGGCCACCTCGTCGTTCCCACCACCGATCTGAACTGCCACTCGGTAGTCTTCAAGCCAAGTTTCAGGCTTAGACTCACCAGTGAACTTGCTGACTCCTGTTGCCAACCTGAAATTGGGGGGGATAACTGCGGCTCTGATAACTCTGCTGAAACATTCAGGACCAGAAACATATACTCGACTGCTCGTGGGCACATCTCTGTCGAGTGCGCCTCGATGGGCTCTGTTCCGGTCGACCAACCCTTGCACGATAATGGATCACGCGTCGAAGCCTGGCTCTCTGGGGTCAACTGGAACCCTACGCCCTGTACTGTACTGACGCCTATCATCTGGCTGCCGAGGAGCGTAAGACCCACCCCTCGGAGGGGAATAGGGCACTCGACGCCTATCATCTCGGTCGAGTCTGTCGCCATATTGATCTCGCCGGTTCTCACGCCCTTCGCGCCGCGGAGGCGATCTGGGGCTGTGAGCCGACTGAACCGTATTCACAGTGACAGATCGACTGTGAATTCTGTTGCGCGACTGAGACACGGCTGAATTCTGATCTCCTGCTGCCCGGAGCAGATCCCTGATCTGCAGCAAACCTCTGCCAGCCTCTGACTGCGAAGGCTGAATGGACTCTGCTATACGGGTCGCAGCTGCTAAATTCTGAATTGGGGTTCGATATACCTGAGTCGGCGGGAAGAGTTGACGTCGACTGGTGTCGGGAACTCGTTGCCGCGCGCGCTCGTCGAGTGCTCGCTGAAGGTTCTCCAGTCGAGTGCGCTCGGCCAAATTGGCCAGACGCGCCTCCTCCAAGGCACGAGCCTCGGGGGTTTCTCCTGCGATGGGAATACGCAGGGGATCCTCGTTCCTGCGGCGAAGCTCTTCTCTTTGCAGAGAGTCGAGTGGCTCGGGCTGGTACTCTTCGTAGCCTCGTGCAGGGTCGCCGCCGTCGCCTGCTCCACCACCACGGGCGAAGCCAGGAGGACTGTGGGGCCCGTCGACCATCAAGATTTCTGCCGCTGGATCACTGCTTTCGCACTCGGATGCAGTCTCTCCGGAGCCAGTCGACTGATCGAACAAGCCGTAGAGAGATTCGTTGGGCTCGATTGCCGCAACTTGTGTAGTGGCCGACTGGCGAGCCACCGCGTGACTCACCCATCGCTGAAGCCTCGACCGGCCTGAGCGCTTGCGCTGGCGGGAGACCGGGAGGGTGGAAGATGGAGGAGCCGACCGATACTGGGTCGATGGTTGCCGCAGCAGAACGCCGCGGACACATGCGCGAAAATGTGTCGCACCGCGGACGGGGAGCGCATCTACGTCGAGTGGAGCCTCCTGGAGCCATGCGGAGTCGTCGGCGATGAAGGCGAGAGCGCCGAGACGGATCTCTTGACCCTCGACCAAAATTCCAGCAGACACCATGATGAAAGTACTCGGAAGAATCGCAACTTCTCCACAAAATCGCTAAAACACCTGCCCCACGGTGGGCGCCAACTGTCGTGGTTCTAAGCCTGACAGTAGAGTGGGGGGGTAGGTATGGAGAGGCAAGGTCCTAGCTATGGAGAGGTTGTAAGCACAAAGGATGTACGAGTTCAGGCCCTTCTCGGAAGAAGTAACAGCCCTACGTCTCGGAGCCCGGAGGCGGTCGAGTGGATTATGAATGTATGGATTACAAGGTGCCGAACCCTTCTGCCTGTGGAGGGGGGTGGCTTATATAGAGTGCGCCAGGACCCCAGCCAGCCCACGTAGGAGAGGGTTTAAGGTGAGTTAAGTCTGGGGCGTTACTGGTAACGCCCCACATAAAGTGCCTTTACTATCATAAAGTCTACTTAATTACAGGCCGTTGCGGTGCAGAGTGCCTCTTGACCTCCTGGTGGTCGAGTGAGTCTTCGTGGTCGAGTCCTTCAGGCCAGTCGAGTGAATCCTCGTTGGTCGACTGGAAGGCGACCTCTTCTAGGGATGTCCTAGGGTAAGTTACTTGGAACAGGTCCATGACCCTACCCTAGGTACATAACCCCATCAGGTGCCTTCGTGGAGACCATCAAAGGGTGGCAATCAGGGTGGTTCTACATCACCGAGCCGCGCGACGCTAAGTGGGCAGCGGCCCCCGAATTTCGATCCGGCATCCCCACACGGCTCACATCCTGGAAAGAGACGAGCTTGTCGTGGGGCAATTCGGAAGAGGTGACCGGACTCCAAACTTGCGTCCGGGACCTGGTGACCAAGAAGGTCAAGCTCGTCAACGTCGTTCAGGTCATGCTCTTCCACCGAATCCTCCCGTGTCAATGATGGGACTTCAATTTATGGGAGTTCGACCCGGCCCAGCACCAGACTCTGTCCCAGCTCTTTGAAATAAAGCACGAGGACGCCTGGAGGGTGCTTTTCAAGGGTTCTGAGGTCTCCCCTCCGGTCACCGAGGATCGCAGATTCTGCGCCAAGCGCCAAGCCTCAGAAGTAAGCTTACATTTAGTCCTTTACGGGACGCTCGAATTGCATAGTTTGATTATATGCAGGATCTAAACTCCTGTTCCTTTGACAGGACTGGATGAGGACATCCGGACGGTTTGACTGTCCGGCCCCTCTGCCCGAAGGCCCAGTAGACGAACGCTTGGCGAAGCTACTGGTCCCGGCACCTCACGTGGTGCGAGAGAAGAAGGCCAAGGAGAAGGCCACGGGGACTCGAAAGAGTTCCCGGCGCCCGGTGGTGTCGGATTCATCGCCCGACGACCCCGAAGCACCCTCCTCCTCGGAGAACAAGAAGGAGGAAGAGGAAGAAGAAGAAGCCTCTCCCCCTCCAACGGGGGGAGGAAAGAAAAGGAAGGCCGCCCCAACTGGGGAGGCCGGAGGGTCCAAGAAGGGGAAGGCCCTTCTGCCGGACTATGCTCCCAACGCCGAAGACGGTGGGGAGGAATGGCCATCCAGGGTCAAGCCCCTGGCAAAATCGTAAGTGTCCGGCTACCCGAACCACTTATGGCGCTCCCTAGTATTTGATAGCTTCTCATGCCAAACTTCAATGATGCAGCCCGCCCAGAGCTCAGCTCGATGATTCGACGAGCGGCTCCTTGGACTCGTCGGACGTGAATAATGCTTCACTTCCGACGGCCTCCTCCCCTCTCCCTATGGACGACGCCGAGGTGGAGTCGCAAAGGGGACTAAACCAGGAGGAGGTGGTCCTGGAGGCGCCGCAAGGCGACCTCCCGGACTCCAGGCCCAAAGGGGACAAAGCCCCGGAGGGATCCAAGCCCGGCCCGGGGCCGGACCCCGCTTCGGAACCATCAACGGTTCCGGAGTCCAACAGGCGGCGCCTTCATAAGAAGGGCAAGCCTACAACGCCGGTGACCTCCATCCATCCGGAGGCGCCGGACAATTTGCTGGAGGCGCTTAACGGCACATCCATCGACGAGGAACACCGCACTGTTATGGGTGCGGTGATTCAAAAGGTTCAGTCCGCCAAGAGCGGGCTGACGGAAGCCTGCACAAGCTTGTTAACGGGCTTTGAGGTATGTGTTTTAAAAACATATAAAAAATATTACCGCATAGACAGTAGCCCCTGATGCTCAGTTCGGTGTTCGGAAAGAAAAACCGAGCTGAGGATCTAAAAAGATATACGCAGGAGTTTAATAGAAAATATGTCAATATGGGAATGCAGGCTGCGCTGCTGACCTCTGCCGCACTGACTGCGGAGGTCGATGCATTGAAGGAAAGCCTCGAGCGGTCCGAGAGCAAGCTCGGCCGTGCCAAGAAGTAGCTCGAGAATAAAGAAGGTACCTAGTGCCTCCTGTAAATGTATATAGAAATACTTGGTTGCAAAATAATAACAGGACCAACGTTAATGTTGCAGGAGCCACGACCGAGGTGGCAACCCTGAAAGAGGCAGTCTCCAAGGTCGAAGAGAATGCGGCCTTGGAGCGCACCGAGCGAGAGAAGCAGGAGGCGCGGGTGGCGGAGGTGCGGCAAGAGATCCAGGCTCTCGTGGAAAGCACGAGAGTTTGGAGCGTGACTCGAAGACTCGAGAGTCCGAGCTTGCCTCGGCTCTTGAGAGTGCCAAGACCGCTAAGGCCGAAGCCTAGAAGGCCCTTCAGGAGATCGAGGCGATGAAGAAGATAGCGGCGGGTAAGGCATTCTTTATGCAAAGCAAAAATATAAAAGTTAATTATCTGCTACTTACCCGAATCCGGAGCTCTCCAGGAGCGTTCGCCGATCTGCCCCATAGTGTGTCTGATGCCGCCGCATACTACCGAGCCGAAGAGGGGAGCTCGACGGAAAAAGTGTTCTGGTCTCAGTATACTAAGGCCGAACATCCGGTGCCCCTGAGCGACCAGTTGAAGCAGCTGGTCGAGCTCCACAAGGTGGCCGAACAGGCCATGAAGGGCCTCATAGCCCGGCTGTGGCCTGGAGAAGTCATGCCTGGGAGCTACTTCGGTCTGGTGTGGCGGCTGGTGGACGCGTGTTCATGGATTAAGGTCATCAAGCGCTCCGTTTGCATCGAAGGTGCCCGTCGGGCCCTAGCCCGTGCTAAGGTGCACTGGGGCAAGCTAGACACGGAGAAGCTGTTGACGGACGCGCCACCGCCGGGCAAGGAGTATCGTACGCCCGAGATGTATTATAATGGTGTTCTGAAGGGTGCCCGTCGTATAGCGGATGAGTGCTCCAAAGATGTAATATTTGAGTAAACTCGCATTTGTTATCCTGTACGCTGAAGTTTTGTTCATATGCGTTAAGCAACGCTTGTTAATTTAAAATATTACCTTCTGTGCGGCCGTTTATCAAATCTGAGAGATGCAAGTCGTCGGCTTCGACCCCCATGCCACAAGTGCTGGGGTGTTCGGGATAAACCTGAGCGCTCTTGTTCCCATTCTTGGGTCCATCTAGGGAGGCATTCAGCACAACGAACCAGGCCGTCGGACTTATAATGCTTTATCACTCTCACTTATCCATAGAATTCTATAATTTTAAATTTCGGCGAAGCCCCTAGTATTCGGAAGACCGAGTTCGGGGCGCTATCCATGCCTAGGCCGGATAAGTCCGGTTCCTTGCTCGAAGCGGCATAAGTCTTTAAGGACTCGAAAAGACCTCACGAACAGCGACCGGTCTCTCGCACTATCATGACAGTCAGTTTTAGCTTTGTCTACTGAGGTGTTAACCCAGCTCAACTGGGGCACAATCGCAGTAGTTCTCCCAGCGCTACCTTAGCCAACAATGCGGAACGTAAGGTACCAAAACATGGGAGCCGGGCAAACCCAACTATTGACCAAAGACATGATTCGGAGCCGATGCATATAGTGCTATAAGTTCGGGGTGCCGCACTCATGAGAGTGTTCGGTCTTCTCACACCATGTTATGGGGTGTTGTAAGCCCCTAGTGTATTGTCCGCACCAAAGTGTATGGCTGCAGAATGTCATGACTGAACATATTTGTATATAAAAATAGATAAGTACAATAATAGGTAAGAGCTATATATTGTTTATTAACAAAAGGGCTGCTGCGAAAGCAGAACGATACAAGAAGTGCGGTAAGCAAGAGGTGGGAGTATTTGACATATTCCCCTCCAGGGGCAGGCTGCGGGATTGTAAGTAAAACAGGTATTAAACTCATTATAGAGACCACCTGGACTTTTGACGCGGCTTGTTCTCTCCCTGGCTATTGCATCGTGTGTTTGGCGAGTGTATTGCCGGACGGGCCTTCCGAATAGTTGGGTCCTAAAAGTGTATAAAAAGTAAACGGCGGAAGAGTGAGCCCCTTAGTGCGGTTGAGCCGCATTCTGGGCGTGCCGTAGTTGTGCCCCTCCCCTTATGCCCATGGTATCTCTAAGGCGTAATTATGTACGCGTGGTACCGATATTGCCATCTGGCAAGGGCTGGGGTCGGGGCCGCACTGCTATGCTTGCTCGGGACGTGCCAGCCGGATTTGTTGTAGGTTACTTCGGGCTCGCTTGACGTTTTCCAGACGTTTGATACCTGGGTTGAAGGATTGCCTGGAGAGGCTACTCTGTACTTCTGCCACCAGGGCCGCCGTGTGCTCCTCTGTTCGGAGAGAGCGTTCGATGTTTCCATTTACCGTGATGACTCCGCGAGGTCCTGGCATCTTGAGCTTGAGATATGCGTAGTGCGGCACCGCGTTGAATTTCGCAAATGCGGTTCGTCCGAGCAGGGCGTGATAGCCGCTGCGGAATGGGACTATGTCGAAGATTAACTCCTCGCTCCGGAAGTTATCCGGGGATCCGAAGACCACTTCAAGTGTAACCGAGCCTGTACAACTGGCCTCTACACCTGGTATGACACCTTTGAAGGTTGTCTTTGTGGGTTTAATCCTTAAAGGATCGATGCCCATTTTTCGCACTGTGTCCTGGTAAAGCAGGTTCAGGCTACTGCCGCCGTCCATTAGGACTCTGGTGAGGTGAAATCCGTCAATAATTGGGTCTAGGACCAATGCGGCGAATCCACCGTGACGGATGTTGGTGGGGTGGTCCCTTTGATCAAAAGTGATCGGGTAGGAGGACCATGGGTTGAACTTTGAGGCGACTGGCTCCAACGCATAGACGTCCTTGAGAGCACGCTTCCGCTCCCTTTTGGGGATGTGGGTTGCGTATATCATGTTCACCGTCCGCACTGGCGGGGGGAATCCCTTCTGTCCTCTGTTGTTCGGCGGCCGGGGATCCTCCTCGTCATCGCTACGCAGCCCCTTGTCTCTGGTTTCGGCACTTAACTTGCCTGCCTGCTTGAACACCCAACAATCCCGGTTGGTGTGATTGGCTGGCTGTTCGGGGGTGCCGTGTATCTGGCACGAGCGGTCGAGTATCCGGTCTAAGTTGGATGGGCCCGGAGGGTTTCTTTTGAATGGCTTCTTCCGTTGACCGGGTTTAGAGCCTCTGAATCCGGCATTGACTGCCGTATCTTCAGTATTGTCACCGTTAATGCGGCGCTTATGCTTGTTGCGACATGACCTGCCGTTGTTATCCTTGGTATCCGAATTGTCGGGGCTCTTGGTTATGTTATTGCTATGAGCTAGCCAGCTGTCTTCTCCCGCACAGAAGCGGGTCATGAGCGTCGTGAGGGCTGCCATGGATTTCAGCTTTTCCTGTCCTAGGTGCCGGGCAAGCCATTCGTCTCGGATGTTGTGCCTGAAGGCTGCAAGGGCCTCGGCGTCCGGACAATCGACTATTTGGTTTTTCTTTGTTAGGAACCGTGTCCAGAATTGTCTGGCCGATTCCTCTGGCTGCTGGATTATGTGGCTTAGGTCATCGGCGTCTGGTGGTCGCACATACGTGCCCTGGAAGTTGCCAAGGAATGCGGATTCCAGGTCCTCCCAACAACTGATTGACTCTGCTGGCAAGCTGTTAAGCCAATGTCGAGCTGGTCCTTTAAGCTTGAGCGGGAGGTATTTGATGGCGTGTAGATCATCGCCACGGGCCATGTGGATATGAAGGAGATAATCCTCGATCCATACCGCAGGATCCGTTGTGCCATCGTATGATTCGATGTTTACGGGCTTGAAGCCCTCGGGGATTTGATGATCCATTACTTCATCTGTGAAGCATAATGGGTGTGCGGCACCCCTATATTGGGCTATATCACGACGCAGCTCGGACGAGCTTGGTCTGTTGTATTCGGCCGGGCCATACTTATTATGTCCGGCGTGACGGCTAGCGTCACGTGAAGCGGGGCGCCCACGCGATCCGTAGATCGATCTTGTTTGCCTTGCCTTATTCTCCAAGATGTCTCGCAGGTCTGTTGCGTCTCCCCATACTCTGGTATGTTTTGAGCGGTGTCGGGGTGCGGCTTGGGTTGAGGGCCTGAAGGCCTCTCTATCACGGCCACAGGGTGGCCGGTCGGGCGCATCGTACGCTGGTGATGTAGGTTCAGTTGCTTCCTCCTCAAGTTGGGGTAGCAGCCTGCGCTTTGGGTAGCTCTTGGATGGGCGTTCTAGTTTATATTCTTCGGCCGCCAGGACTTCAGGCCATCTGTAGGCTAGCAAGTCTTGGTCAGCTCTAAGCTGCTGCTGTTTCTTCTTGAGGCTGCTTGCCGTGGCTACGAGCCTGCATTTGAAACGCTCTTGTTCGACGGGATCCTCTGGCACGACGAATTCGTCGTCGTCGAGGCTTGCCTCGTCTTCGGAGGGAGGCATGTAATTGTCGTCCTCATCCTCTTTGTCGGCCGCTCTCTCATGAGGGCCGTCTCCTTCATCCTCCTGCACTGAATCCTGCTGGAGGGGGTTGTCTTCGACACTGTCTGGCATGTTGTTATCTCCGGTGCCAGAATCTTCGTTTTTGCTTTGGGGGACTTAGAGCGGCGCCGCTGACGTCGGCGCTTCGGCTGCTTCTTGGAGGGGTCATCCTCCGTTTTCTCCTCGCCATCCCCCGCTTTAGGGGTGTCCACCATGTATATGTCGTATGATGAGGTGGCTTTCCAGTTCCCTATAGGTGCTGGTTCTTGATCGTCTCCTTCATCGGCGTCCATGCCGTCAATGTCTTCGGAGTCAAAGTCGAGCATGTCAGTTAAATCGTCGATAGTGGCTACGAAGTGGGTGGTGGGTGGGATTCGAATTTCTTCGTCGTCTGCATCCCAACCGTGTTGGCCATAGTTCGGCCAGGGCTCTCCTGATAAAGAGAGAGACTTTAATGAATTCAGGATATTGCCGAAAGGCGAGTGCTGAAAGACGTCCGCGGCGGTGAACTCCATGACCGGAGCCCAATCGGGCTTAATCGGAAGAGGTGCGGGATTTACAGAGTCCGGGTCAGAGTCCGGCACCTTGGAGTCATGGGCCTTGCAAGGGACTAGGCTGGTATCCGGCTCTATCACCATAGAGGTTGCAGTTTCCGGGGCGGCGTCCAACCATCCATCCCCGACTGACGTAGTGAGCTCCGAGCTAATGGTTGGTGCGGACACCTGAGCGGCGCTCTGGGCGTTGTCCGATGACAGAGCTAAATCATGCCCATTGTGACAGTGCGGCACGCCCGGTCGTGGCTCGAATCCGTCGAAGATCAAGTCCCCGCGGATGTCAGCCGTGTAGTTCAAGCTTCCAAACCTGACCTGATGGCCAGGGGCGTAGCTTTCGATCTGCTCCAGATGGCCGAACGAGTCGGCCCGCAGTGCGAAGCCACCGAATACGAAGATCTGTCCGGGGAGAAAAGTCTCATCTCGGACCGCATCGTGATTGACGAGCAAAGAAGCCATCGGGCCTAAAGGGGACGACACAGAGGAACTTTCAATGAAAGCACCAATGTCAGTGTCAAAACCGGCGGATCTCGGGTAGGGGGTCCCGAACTATGCGTCTAGGCGGATGGTAACAGGAGACAAGGGACACGATGTTTTTACCCAGGTTCGGGCCCTCTCGATGGAGGTAAAACCCTACTCCTGCTTGATTAATATTGATGATATGGGTAGTACAAGAGTAGATCTACCACGAGATCGGAGTGGCTAAACCCTAGAAGCTAGCCTATGGTATGATTGTTGTTCGTCCTACGGACTGAAAACTCTCTGGTTTATATAGACACCGGAGAGGGCTAGGGTTACACAGAGTCGGTTACAATGGGAGGAGATCTTCATATCGTATCGCCAAGCTTGCCTTCCACGCCAAGGAAAGTCCCATCCGGACACGGGACAGAGTCTTCAATCTTGTATCTTCATAGTCCGGGAGTCCGGCCAAAGGTCTTAGTCCGGCCATCCGGACACCCCCTAATCCAGGACTCCCTCATCGGGTTTGCCTCAATGCCGC
This sequence comes from Triticum dicoccoides, assembly GCF_002162155.2. Lineage (NCBI taxonomy): Eukaryota > Viridiplantae > Streptophyta > Magnoliopsida > Poales > Poaceae > Triticum > Triticum dicoccoides. Next base: position 191,046,714 of record NC_041393.1, on the reverse strand, counting down.
GTTCCGAGACGAGGAAGCTGAGCAGCTTTCCGGCCGGGACGCCGAAGACGCACTTTTCCGGGTTGAGCTTGACCTTGTATTCGCGGAGGTTGGCAAATGTTTCCTTCAAATCGTCGAGGAGTTTGAGGTGCTGCTTGGTCTTCACCACGATGTCGTCCACGTACACGTGGATGTTGCGGCCGTGTTGCGGCAGCAGGAATTTCTGCATGCGGCATTGGAAGGTGGCGCCGGCGTTCTTCAGTCCGAACGACATGGTGATGTAGCAATACGACCCAAAGGGTGTGATGAAGGACGTCTTCAGGGCATCGGCCGGGTCCAGATTGATCTGGTGATAGCCAGAGTAAGCGTCCAGGAAGGACAAGAGCTCGCACCCGGCGGTCGAGTCGATGACTTGGTTGATCCGCGGGAGAGCGAACGGATCCTTGGGACAGGCCTTGTTAAGGCTGGTGTAGTCGATACACATGTGCCAGGTCTTGTTCTTCTTCAGGACGAGGACTGGATTGGCCAGCCACTCGGGGTGAAACACTTCCATTATGAAGTCGGCTGCCAGGAGCTTGGCGACCTCTTCACCGATGGTTCTTCTCTTCTCTTCAGAAAATCGTCGGAGGGGTTGACAGACAGGCTTGGCGTCCTTGCGGACGTGAAGGTTGTGCTCGGCGTATTTCCTCGGGATACCCGGCATGTCCTTGGGGGTCCATGCGAAGATATCCCGATTCTCATGGAGGAAGTCGACGAGCTTGCCTTCCTATTTGCTGTCGAGGCGGATGCCTACGACAACGTACTTGCTGCATCTGGGGTCTTCAGGGTTGAGCTTCACTTTCTTGGTCTCCTTGGAGGGCTTGAAGGAAGCCTCGTCTATCAGGTCCGGGGTCAGAATCGACGATGTGAAGGCCTCGCCTGCCAAGGCAACGATTTGGTCGAGCTGGCGCCACTCTTCGGCAATAACCAGCGACTCGGCTAACTTGGCGCCGTCTCGGGCGCACTCCAGAGACTTGCGGTAGTCGCCGGTGATGATAATGAGGCCCTTGGGACCCAGCATCTTCATCTTCAGGTATGCGTAGTGGGGAACCGCCATGAACTAGGCGAGCGCGGGCCGGCCCAGCAATGCATGATATGCGCTGGACAGGTCCACCACCTTGAACCAGATTGGTTCGCGTCGGAAGTGGCTGTTGTCGCCGAACAGGACATAGAGCCGGACCCGGCCAATGGGCGAGCAGGAAAGGTCAGGTACGATGCCGTGGAAGACTGTCCAGGTTGTCTCCAGGTCCTCGGCCTTGAGGCTGAGCTTGGTCATCATGTCGCGGTAGAGGATGTTGATGCTCCTGCCGCCGTCGATGAGGACTCGAGAAAACTTGCATGTGCGCCGCGTGACGATGGTGGGGTTGAGGACGAGGGTATATCCACCTGGACTCGGCATGACTGCCGGGTGATCCTCCCGGGTCCAGGTGATCGGGCGATCCGACTAGTGCATGAAATCTGGCTTGGCCGGAATGACGGTGTTCACCTCCTGCCGAAGAAGGCGCTCGCTGCGCTTGTCGTCGCCGAGGCTGGTGAAGACGATGTAGGCCGCGTTCTGGTCCGGGTAGGCATCGTTTCGCATCGCGCCGCCGGCGAGAGGCGGCGGTGGGGGCGGAGGTGGCTGCCCTGCATCTGGAGCTGGAGCCGGAGCCGGAGGAGGCGGAACGTCTCCCCTCATGATGCGCTTGGTGATGGCGCATTGCCGAAGCGTGTGCGTGGAGGGTCTTGTGCTACTATGGTGCTTGCATGGGGCGTCGAGCATCTCTTCGAAACTCATGGCGAGCTGCCATGCCATCTTGCCGGTCTGCCAGCGCTTCACTGCCGGGTCCACCGCGGGCTCGGCGGCCGCGATGAGCCGGTTGTCGTGATGCTGCGCTGGCTGGTCGGCCTTGTGCTTGTTGTTCTGATGATGCTGCTACCGGCTGCTTTCGCCGGCCGGCTTCGAGGGAGGAACAGGCTTTGCCTTGCCGACTTCGTCCAACGCCACCTGGATCTTCATGGCGGAGTCGGCGTTGGCATACTTGTCCGCCGTCACCATGAGCGCGGACATGGTGGCCGGCTCGTGGCGTAAGAGCTTGTGCTTGAGGAGGGTGTCGTCTCGGCACCCGCTGACGAAGTATTAGATCGCCTGGACTTCATGGACGCCCTCGCAGCTATTTCGGAGCCCGGTCCAGCGTGCGAGGTACTCGCGACCCATCTCCGTCGGCCCCTGCACGCACATGGCGAGCTGGCTAGGGCGACCGGGTCGCTTGTAGGTTCCCATGAAGTTGCGGACAAAGGCCTCCTCGAAGTCGACCCACGCGTTGATGCTGCCCATTGGCAGACTGTTCAACCACGTGTGGGCTGACCCCTAGAGCATGAGTGGTGCGTAGCGCACGGCTAGACGATGATTGGCACCGGTGATGCCAATGGCCGTGGTGTAGTCGGTGAGCCAGTCTTCTGGCTTCACGGTCCCGTTGTACTTGGGGGTGTCGCGAGGGAGCATGAACCCTTTCGGAAAGTGCTCCTCCCCGGATGCGTGGACCAAAGCATGTCAGCCCGATAGCGCCGCTCTCCTCCACCTCCAGGGAGCGAGCAAGCTGATCGAGGCGGTGGCGCGTGTCAGCGTCATCGATGGCGCGTGGGCCAAGTCGACTGGCGGCCAAGCCCAAGGGGCCGGGTCGGTTGGAGCCGGACACCGGCCATGCTAGTCGGGTCCGCGCTGGGTCTTCGTGGCAGGCTCGTTGCCCAGAGCATCGGCGGCGGTGGCTGTTGGGTTGCGTCGAGTCTGGGCCTCGCCGGGTGGCAAGGAAGCCATGTGCAAAAGTTCGTCGGGTCCGCCAAGGCGGGCAGAGACGGACCCCGCCGGCTTGGCGAGCTGGTTGAGGCGATCCTGCCGGGTGTTGGCGGCATGGAGGAGCTCGCGCATCCGCCCGATGCGCTCCTTGAGCTCCCCGCCTGTGAGTTGGTCGAGGCCGACCGCGGCTGCCTCCGCAGCGTGCATGTTCTTCACTGGAGTCTCGTAGACGGTCCGGACGGCGCCGAAGGCTCGGCCGATCGCTCCTCCCCGAGCGCGAGCATCGGCCACCCGGCTTGGCTCAGCCGCGGCGGGCGTAACTTTGTGGGCGGCGTCGTGCTCCATCTGAGTGGCCTCCTGGCGACGCCTGGTGGCGGCCAACGTCTCGGACAGGTCCAACATCTGCTGGCGTCTATCCTCGAGCTGGGTTCGGGCTTCGGCGACGTTGGTGGCGTCGACGTTGGTGCCGATGGGGATGTGGAGGCTCTGCATCACAGCGCGCAGCGGATCGGACGGCTCGGTCCGTTCCGCAGTGGTCCTGGCTTCCGCGGCCTTCCTCGTCTTGCTCAATGAGGAAGAGGCGTCATCGCCTGTGACGTAAACCTGCACATGGATGTCCATCGCACCGGCGGCAATGCCACCGCCGAGGGAGAGGGGAGAGTCGGAGTAGCTGAGCACCTCGCTAGGGTACTCATCGGCCGCGAGCGCATCGGAGATGCGGAGCACGGGGAAGGAGGCGGCGAGCGTGCCGACGACATCGTCCGCCAGCGCGACAGACTCATCAGTGAGAAGGGCCCCGTCTGAAGCATGCTCCCGGCCAGCTCCTCAAGCTGCCCCACGGTGGGCACAAACTGTCGTGGTGGGCACAGGGCAGATGCCAAGGGATGGCTAAAGAGAGGAGGAGGCTCGAGGGAGCTGGTGAGCTCCAGAGGCGAGGTTGGCATGCGCGGGCGCGGGACGCCAGACATACAGAGGTTCGGGGCTCTCTGGAGAGATAACACCCCTAGTCCTGCCGAGTTTGGTTGGATGATCGATAGTACAATGTTGCTCCTGGAGTTGTGTGGAGGAGGAAGGAAGCTGGCCGAGGCTTGGGCTGATCCTTCTCCCCGGTGTTGCTGTTGGGTGGCTAGTTCTATGCTTGCTTGTGTTCCTCTTGTGTCGTCTGCTATCTTCTTCTTGCGTGCATCTCTCTCTGTGTGCCCTTTGTAGGCGTGGGTCCCTGGGGGGTTTTATAGATCAACCCACCCAGGGTTATAATGGTAATATGCCGAGTTGGTGGGTCTGTATTGTCGGTGTCCGGGACACCGGGCTGGGTCCTGCTTGTGGGCTTGTGGTTCACCAGGTTCCCCTAGGTGCGGGCCCCATGGGCCTAGGGGAACTGTGCGACGTCTTGTCGATCGTCAGGGCATGGCCGAGTCGAGTCGTGTACAGTGCTCTCCGTCAGGTTGCCGCTTGATGTCGTCAGCGGTTAGGGCAGGAGCACAGTTGCCACGCCCCGGCTGACCTCAGGCATGGGTGGAAACACTGTTGTCTTGGTCATCGGTAGTTGAGGTATCTTCCCATCGTACGGCCTGGATGGGACGGGATTTGACCCGTGGCTGGGTTGCCGTGGACGCCACGGGTGGGGCTGGCTTGTTGGGGAAGCCTTGGTTGCGCCGGGTTGAGTTGTCTTGCGCCAGTTGCTATGGCCCGGTCGACGTACCTTGCCGGGTCAGAGAGTTTGGCCGGGTTGCGGGCCCTGCCGGGTCGAGCAACCCGGCCAGGCGCGTGCCGGTTTGCGGGGCGATGCGGGCCTCGCAGTTTTTGAAAAGGATCCGGGTTCCGTTGCCTGCCGGGGGTTCATCCCCCCCGACAATGGATATACGCACACTCACCCTTCCACTTAGCTAGCATCTATTATACCGCACAACTTTCGCCGGTATCATGCACCCATTATTTACCTTCCTCAAAACAGCCATCATACTTACCTATTATGGCATTTCCATAGCCATTCCGAGATATATTGATATGCAACTTTCCACCGTTCTGTTATTATGACATGCATCATCATTGTCATATTGCTCTTTGCATGATCATGTAGTTGACATCGTATTTGTGGCAAAGCCACCTCCATAATTTTCATACATGTCACTCTTGATTCATAGCATATCCCGGTACACCGCCGGAGGCATTCATATAGAGTCATATCTTGTTCTAGTTTTGAGTTGTAATTCTTGAGTTGTAAATCAATAAAAGTGTGATGATCTTCATTATTAGAGCATTGTCCCAGTGAGGAAAGGATTTTGAAGACTATGATTCCCCCACAAGTCGGGATGAGACTTCGGACTTTATAAAAAAAATAAAAAATAAAAGAGAAAGGCCAAAAAGAAAAAAAGAAAGGCCAAAGAAAAAAAGAAGAAAGGAAAAAAGGGGAAGAAAAAAAAGGAAAAAATAAAAAAACTAATGAGAGAAAAAGAGAGAAGGGACAATGTTACTATCTCTTTTCCACACTTGTGCTTCAAAGTAGCACCATGATCTTCATGATAGAGAGTCTCTTGTGTTGTCACTTTCATATACTAGTGGGAATTTTTCATTATAGAACTTGGCTTGTATATTCGAATGATGGGCTTCCTCAAAATTCCCTAGGTCTTCGTGAGCAAGCAAGTTGGATGCACACCCACTCAGTTTCTTTTGTTGAGCTTTCATACATTTATAGCTCTAGTGCATCCGTTACATGGCAATCCCTACTCACTCACATCGATATCTATTAATGGGCATCTCCATAGCCCGTTGATACGCCTAGTTGATGTGAGACTATCTTCTCCCTTTTTGTCCTCAGAACCACCACTATATACCACCATAGTGCTATGTCCATGGCTTGCGCTCATGTATTGCGTAAGAGTTGAAAAAGCTGAAGTGCGTTAAAAAGTATGAACCAATTGCTCGGCTCGTCATTGGGGTTGTGCATGATGGGAGTATTTTGTGTAATTAAAATGAAGCATGGCCTAACTATATGATTTTGTAGGGATAAGCTTTCTTTGGCTATGCTATTTTGATAGGACATGATTATTTCTTAGTATGCTTCGAAGTATTATTATGTTTATGTTTTATAAGCTTTTATCTTGAATCATTTGGATCTGAACAATCATGCCACAATAAAGAAAATTACATTGAGAATTATGCTAGGTAGCATTCCACATCAAAAATTCTGTTTTTATCATTTACCTACTCGAGGACGAGCAGGAATTAAGCTTGGGGATGCTTGATACGTCTCCAACGTATCTATAATTTTTGATTGTTCCATGCTATTATATTACCCGTTTTGGATGTCTATGGGCTTTACTTTACACATTTATATCACTTTTGGGACTAACCTATTAACCGGAGGCCCAACCCATATTGTTGTTTTATTGCCTATTTCAGTGTTTCCAATAAAAGGAATATCAAACGGAGTCCAAACGGAATGAAACCTTCGGGAGCGTGATTTTTGGAACGAACATGATCCGGGAGACTTGGAGTACAAGCTAGGGAAGCTTCGAGGAGGCCAGGAGATAGGAGGGCGCCCCACCGCCCTGGGCGCGCCCCCTGCTACCTCTTGAGCACTGCGTTGGATTTCCCCGAAGAGGAGAGGATGATGCAGCAAAGTAGTGTAAGTATTTCCCTCAGTTTTTGAGAACCAAGGTATCAATCCAGTAGGAGATCATGCACGAGTCCCTCGTACCTACACAAAACGATAGCTACTCGCAACCAACGCGATTAGGGGTTGTCAATCCCTTCACGGTCAATTACGAGGGTGAGATCTGATAGAGATGGTAAATAATATTTTTGGTATTTTTGATATAGAGATGCAAAGTGAAAAGTAAAAGGCAAAGTAAAAACAAAGCAAGTAATAAAGTAATGGAGATTGATATGATGAGAATAGACCCGGGGGCCATAGGTTTCACTAGTGGCTTCTCTCAAGAGCATAAGTATTCTACGGTGGGTGAAAAAATTACTGTTGAGCAATTGATAGAAAAGCGAATAATTATGAGATTATCTAGGTATGATCATGTATATAGGCATCACGTCCAAGACAAGTAGATCGAAATGATTCTGCATCTACTACTATTACTCCACTCATCGACCGCTATCCAGCATGCATCTAGAGTAATAAGCTAAAAACAGAGTAACACCTTAAGCAAGATGACATGATGTAGAGGGATAAATTCATGCAATATGATAAAAAAAACCATCGTGTTATCCTCGATGGCAACAATACAATACGTGCCTTGCAACCCTTTCTGTCACTGGGTAAGGACACCGCAAGATTGAACCCAAAGCTAAACACTTCTCCCATTGCAAGAACTACCAATCTAGTTGGCCAAACCAAACGGATAATTCGAAGAGACTTGCAAAGATAACTCAATCATACATAAAAGAATTCAGAGAAGAATCAAATATTATTCATAGATAAGCTGGATCATAAACCCACAATTCATCGGACTCAACAAACACACCACAAAAAGAAGATTACATCGAATAGATCTCCACAAGAGAGGGGGAGAATATTGTATTGAAATCCAAAAAGAGAGAAGAAGCCATATAGCTACTAGCTATGGACCCGAAGGTCTGAAGTAAACTACTCACACTTCATCGGAGAGGCTATGGTGTTGATGTAGAAGCCCTCCGTGGTAGATGCCCTCTCCGGCGGAGCTCCGGAACAGGCCCCAAGATGGGATCTCGCCGATAAAGAAAGTTGCGGCGGTGGAATTAGGTTTTTTGGCTCCGTATTTGATCTGACGGGGGTACGTAGGTATATATAGGAGGAAGGAGTACGTCGGTGGAACAACAGGGGGCCCACGAGGCAGGGGGGCGCGCCCAGGGGGGCGCCCCACACCCTCGTGACCTCCTCGGTTGTTCCTTGGAGCAGGGTCCAAGTCTCCTGGATCACGTTCGGTGAGAAAATCACGTTCCCGGAGGTTTTATTCCGTTTGGACTCCGTTTGATATTCGGTTTCTTCGAAATACTGAAATAGGCAAAAAAACAGCAATTCTGGGCTGGGCCTCCGGTTAATAGGTTAGTCCCAAAAAAATAATAAAAGTGGAAAATAAAGCCCAATATAGTCCAAAACAGTAGATAAAGTAGCATGGAGCAATCAAAAATTATAGATACGTTGGAGATGTATCAGGCATCCCCGAGCTTAATTCCTGCTCGTCCTCGAGTAGTAAATGATAAAAAAAGAATTTTTGATGCGGAGTGATACTTTGGCATAATTTCAATGTGAATCTTCTTAATTGTGGCATGAATATTCAGATCCGAAAGATTCAAGACAAAAGTTCATATTAACATAAAGGTAATAATACTTCAAGCAGACAAATTAAAGCAGTCATGTCTTCTCAAAATAGCATGGTCAAAGAAAGTTATCCCTACAAAATCATATAGTCTGGCTAAGCTCTAACTTCCTTACACAAAGTATTTAATCATGCACAACCCTGATGACGAGCCAAGCAATTGTTTCACACTTTAGAAATCTCAAACTTTTTCAACTTTCACGCAATACATGAGCGTGAGGCATGGACATAGCACTATAGGTGGAATAGAATGGTGGTTGTGGAGAAGACAAAAAGGAGAAGATAGTCTCACATCAACTAGGCGTATCAACGGGCTATGGAGATGCCCATCAATAGATATCAATGTGAGTGAGTAGGGATTGCCATGCAACGGATGCACTAGAGCTATAAATATGTGAAAGCTCAACAAAAGAAACTAAGTGGGTGTGCATCCAACTTGCTTGCTCACAATGAACTAGGGCACTTTTGAGGAATCCCATCATTGGAATATACAAGCCAAGTTCTATAATGAAAAATTCCCACTAGTATATGAAAGTGACAACATATGAGACTCTCTATCATGAAGATCATGGTGCTACTTTGAAGCACAAGTGTGGAAAAAGGATAGTAGCATTGTCCCTTCTCTCTTTTTCTCTCATATTTTTTTTATTTGGGCCTTTTATCTTTTTTTTATGGCCACTCTTTTTTTCGTCCGGAGTCTCATCCCGACTTGTGGGGGAATCATAGTCTCCATCATCCTTTCCTCACTGGGACAATGCTCTAATAATGATGATCGTCTCACTTTTATTTTTCTTACAACTCAACAATTACAACTCGATACTTAGAACAAAATATGACTCTATATGAATGCCTCCGGTGGTGTACCGGGATATGTAATGAATCATGAGCGACATGTATAAAATTATGAAGGTGGCCTTGCCACAAATACAATGTCAACTACATGTTCATGCAAAAAGCAATATGACAAAAGTAATATGTGCCATATGAACGGAACAGTGGAAAGTTGCATGGCAATATATCTCGGAATGGCTATGGAAATGCCATAATAGGTAGGTATGGTGGCTGTTTTGAGGAAGGTATATGGTGGGTGTATGATACTGGTGAAAAGTGCGCGGTATTAGAGAGGCTAGCAATGGTGGAAGGGTGAGAGTGTGTATAATCCATGGACTCAACATTAATCAAAAGAACTCATGCACTTATTGCAAAAATTTAGAAGTCATCAAAAACCAAAGCACTAAACGCATACTCCTAGGGGGGTAGATTGGTAGGAAAAGACCATCGCTCATCCCCGACTGCCACTCATAAGGAAGACAATCAATAAATAAAATTGTGTTCTGACTTTATCACAAAGCGGTTCACCATATGTGCATGCTATGGGAATCACAAACTTCAACTCAAGCATTCTTTAAATTCATAATCACCCCAACTAGCATTGCTTTGATATTATCACCTCCATATCTCAAAACAATTATCAAACATCAAACTTATCTTAGTATTCAACGCACTCAAAAGAAAGTTTCACAAATCTTGAATACCAAGTATATTATCTTTAAGCAAATTACCATGCTATTAACAAATCTAAAAATAATCTAAGTGAAGCATGAGAGATCAATAGTTTCTTTAAAACAAATCCACCACCGTGCTCTAAAAGATCTAAGTGAAGCACTAGAGCAAAAATTATTACGCTCAAAAAGGTTTAAGTGAAGCACTATGAGCAAAACTATCAAGCTCAAAAGATATAAGTGAAGCACATAGAGTATTCTAGCAAATTCTAAATCATGTATGGCTCTCTCAAAAGGTGTGTACAGCAAGGATTATTGTGTTAAACTAACAAGCAAAGACGCGAATAATACAAGACGCTCCAAGCAAAACACATGACATGTGGTGAATAAAAATATAGCTCCAAGTAAATTACCGATGGAAGTAGACGAAAGAGGGGATGCCTTCCGGGGCATCCCCAAGCTTTGACTTTTTGGTGTCCTTGGATTATCTTGGGGGTGCCATGGGCATCCCAAGCTTAGGCTCTTGCCACTCTTTGTTCCATAATCCATCAAAAGAATTCACCCAGAACTTGAAAACTTCACAACACAAAACTCAATAGAAATATCGTGAGCTCCGTTAGTGAAAGAAAACAAAAGACTACTTTAAGGTACTGTAATGAACTCATTCTTTATTTATATTGGTGTTAAACCTACTGTATTACCACTTCCTTATGGTTTATAAACTAATTTATTAGCCATGGATGTATTGAAATAAGCAAACAACACACGAAAAACAGAATCTGTCAAAAACAGAATAGTCTGTAGAAATATGTAACTAATGCAAACTTCTGGAACTCTAAAAATTCTACCAAACTAGTACGTACTGGAAAATTTGTTTATTGATCATAAGAAAAAATAATCAATGAAAAATCACGTTTCTGTGATTTATTGAATTTTTTCTCGTGAGCGCAAAGTTTCTGTTTTTCAGCAGAATCAAATCAACTATCAGCATAGCTTATCCTATAGGTTCTACTTGGCACAAACACTAATTAAAACATAAAACCACATCTAAACAGAAAGTAGATGGATTATTTATTCCTAAACAGAATCAAAAACAAAAAACACAAAATAAAATTGGGTTGCCTCCCAACAAGCGCTATCGTTTAACGCCCTTAGCTAGGCATAAAAGCAAGGATAGATCTAGGTTTTGTCATCTTTGGTAGGCAATCCATAAGTGGCTCTCATGATAGATTCATATGGTAATTTTATTTTCTTTCTAGGGAAGTGTTCCATACCCTTTCTCAAGGAAAATTTGAATCTAATATTCCCTTCCTTCATATCAATAATCGCACCAATCATTCTAAGGAAAGGTCTACCAAGAATAATAGGACATGAAGGATTGCAATCTATATCAAGAACAATAAAATCTACGGGCACATAATTCCTATTTGCAACAATAAGAACATCATTAATTCTTCCCATAGGCTTTTTAATAGTGGAATCCGCAAGATGCAAGTTTAGAGAGCAATCTTCAAAGTCACGGAAATCTAGTAAATCACACAAAGTTTTGGGAATAGTGGAGACACTAGCACCCAAATCACACAAAGCATGAAACTCATAATCTTTAATTTTAATTTTGATAGTGGGTTCCCACTCATCATAGAGTTTTCTAGGGATAGAAACTTTCAACTCAAGTTTTTCTTCATACGATTGCACCAAGGCATCAACAATGTGTTCGGTAAAGGCCTTATTTTGACAATAAGCATGAGGAGAATCTAGCACGGATTGCAACAAGGAAATACAACCAATCAAAGAGCAATTTTCATAATTAAATTCCTTGAGATCCAAAATAGTGGGTTTAGCAACATCAAGATTTTTATTTCTTTCAATCCCACTTTCATCAATTTCATCATCAAGATCTAGAAACTCTGAATTCTTAGAACGCCTTCTAGGTAAAGGAAGATCATATTCAGTTTCATCAAGATTCATATTGCAAAACAAAGATTTAATGGGGGACACATCAATAACTTTTAGATCTTCATCTTGATTTTCATAGGAATTCGGTTTAGCGGCCATCTTATTAACTAAGGTAGCTTGCATATCCGAAATTTCAGCGGTCATCTTTTCAAGACGAGCAATTTGAGCTCTTATACCATCGAATTGTTTAGACATATCATCGAGTTCTTTATTCATAAAACTCATAAAACCTTTTTGTTCCTTAAGCTCGTTTCTAAAGAAATTATTATGCTCAAATTGCAAAACCATAAACTTTCTGACATAACTTTCGATCTCCTCTAGCCCTTTAAGGTGAAGATCACCAAATTTAGGGAGAGCCATTGCGACAAGTAAGCAGACTAACACACGAGCAAACAAAGAGGAAAACGGAAAAAGGCAAACGGGAAAGATAGGAGGAGGTTGGGCAAGAGAGGGCGAATAAAACGACAAGGGTGAAGTGGGGGAGAGGAAAACGAGAGGCAAATAATGTAATGCGAGAGATAGGGATTGTGATGGGTACTTGGTATAGTTGACTTTTGCGCAAACTCCCCGGCAATGGCGCCAGAAATTCTTCTTGCTACCTCTTGAGCACTGCGTTGGATTTCCCCGAAGAGGAGAGGATGATGCAGTAAAGTAGCGTAAGTATTTCCCTCAGTTTTTGAGAACCAAGGTATCAATCTAGTAGGAGATCACGCACGACTCCCTCGTACCTACACAAAATGATAGCTACTCGCAACCAACGTGATTAGGGGTTGTCAATCCCTTCACGGTCACTTACGAGGGTGAGATCTGATAGAGATGATAAATAATATTTTTGGTATTTTTGATATAGAGATGCAAAGTGAAAAGTAAAAGGCAAAGTAAAAAACAAAGCAAGTAATAAAGTAATGGAGATTGATATGATGAGAATAGACCCGGGGGCCATAGGTTTCACTAGTGGCTTCTCTCAAGAGCATAAGTATTCTACGGTAGGTGAACAAATTACTGTTGAGCAATTGATAGAAAAGCGAATAATTATGAGATTATCTAGGTATGATCATGTATATAGGCATCACGTCCAAGACAAGTAGATCAAAACGATTCTGCATCTACTACTATTACTCCACTCATCGACCGCTATCCAGCATGCATCTAGAGTAATAAGTTAAAAATAGAGTAACGCCTTAAGCAAGATGACATGATGTAGAGGGATAAATTCATGCAATATGATAAAAAAACCATCTTGTTATCCTCGATGGCAACAATACAATACGTGCCTTGCAACCCTTTCTGTCACTGGGTAAGGACACCGCAATATTGAACCCAAAGCTAAACACTTCTCCCATTGCAAGAACTACCAATCTAGTTGGCCAAACCAAACGGATAATTCGAAGAGACTTGCAAAGATAACTCAATCATACATAAAAGAATTCAGAGAAGAATCAAATATTATTCATAGATAAGCTGGATCATAAACCCACAATTCATTGGTCTCAACAAACACACCGCAAAAAGAAGCTTACATCGAATAGATCTCCACAAGAGAGGGGGAGAACATTGTATTGAGATCCAAAAAGAGAGAAGAAGCCATCTAGCTACTAGCTATGGACCTGAAGGTCTGAAGTAAACTACTCACACTTCATCGGAGAGGCTATGGTGTTGATGTAGAAGCCCTCCGTGGTAGATGCCCTCTCCGGCGGAGCTCCGAAACAGGCACGAAGATGGGATCTCACAGATACAGAAAGTTGCGGCGGTGGAATTAGTTTTTTTGGCTCCGTATTTGATCTGACGGGGGTACGTAGGTATATATAGGAGGAAGGAGTTCATCGGTGGAGCAACAGGGGGCCCACAAGGCAGGGGGCGCGCCCAGGGGGGCCACCCTCGTGACCTCCTCGGTTGTTCCTTGGAGCATGGTCCAAGTCTCCTGGATCACGCTTGGTGAGAAAATCACGTTCCCGAAGGTTTTATTCCGTTTGGACTCCGTTTGATATTCTGTTTCTTCGAAATACTGAAATAGGCAAAAATAGCAACTATGGGCTGGGCCTCCGGTTAATAGGTTAGTCCCAAAAATAATATAAAAGTGGAAAATAAAGCCCAATATAGTCCAAAATAGTAGATAAAGTAGCATGGAGCAATCAAAAATTATAGATACGTTGGAGACGTATCAGGCATCCCCAAGCTTAATTCCTGCTCGTCCTCGAGTAGGTAAATGATAAAAAAAGAATTTTTGATGCGGAGTGATACTTTGGTATAATTTCAATGTGAATCTTCTTAATTGTGGCATGAATATTCAGATCCGAAAGATTCAAGACAAAAGTTCATATTAACATAAAGGTAATAATACTTCAAGCATACAAATTAAAGCAATCATGTCTTCTCAAAATAGCATGGTTAAAGAAAGTTATCCCTACAAAATCATATAGTCTGGCTAAGCTCTAACTTCATTACACAAAGTATTTAATCATGCACAACCCTGATGACGAGCCAAGCAATTGTTTCACACTTTAGAAATCTCAAACTTTTTCAACTTTCACGCAATACATGAGCGTGAGCCATGGACATAGCACTATAGGTGGAATAGAATGGTGGTTGTGGAGAAGACAAAAAGGAGAAGATAGTCTCACATCAACTAGGCGTATCAATGGGCTATGGAGATGCCCATCAATGGATATCAATGTGAGTGAGTAGGGACTGCCATGCAATAGATGCACTAGAGCTATAAATATGTGAAAGCTCAACAAAAGAAACTAAGTGGGTGTGCATCGAACTTGCTTGCTCACGAAGACCTAGGGCACTTTTGAGGAAGCCCGTCATTGGAATATACAAGCCAAGTTCTATAATGAAAAATTCCCACTAGTATATGAAAGTGACAACATATGAGACTCTCTATCATGAAGATCATGGTGCTACTTTGAAGCACAAGTGTGGAAAAAGGATAGTAGCATTGTCCCTCTCTTTTTCTCTCATATTTTTTATTTGGGCCTTTTCTCTTTTTTTATGGCCACTCTTTTTTTTCGTCCGGAGTCTCATCCCGACTTATGGGAGAATCATAGTCTCCATCATCCTTTCCTCACTGGGACAATGCTCTAATAATGATGATCATCACACTTTTATTTTTCTTACAACTCAACAATTACAACTCGATACTTAGAACAAAATATGACTCTATAGTGAAAGTATGAACCTTAGGCCTTCTTTCCTAACATTGCAATACCATTTGCGCTCACTTTTACCACTTGTTACCTTGCTGTTTTTATAATTTCAGATTACAAATACCTATATCTATCATCCATATTGCACTTGTATCACCATCTCTTCGCCGAACTAGTGCACCTATACAATTTACCATTGTATTGTGTGTGTTGGGGACACAAGAGACTCTTTGTTATTTGGTTGCAGGGTTGTTTGAGAGAGACCATCTTCATCCTACTCCTCCCACGGATTGATAAACCTTAGGTCATCCACTTGAGGGAAATTTGCTACTGTCCTACAAACCTCTGCATTTGGAGGCCCAACAATGTCTACAAGAAGAAGGTTGTGTAGTAGACATCAGCGGGCAAGTACTGTAATACAATTTTATGGGCAAGTACTGCAATAAAAATTTTTGGGCAAGTATTGTGATGTAATGGAGGCAAGTCCTGTTCTACTGCAGGCAACTGTTGTTACAAAAATATAACTTCTTAATTCAATAATGCAGAAAAAGATAGGTAGAAGAACAGATAGTAGTAGCTAATAAAGATGTCTTCCTTCTTTTGGACATTGTGAAATGTTGAATATCACGTATGAAATTTCATGTATGTGGGGGTGGGCAACTTGATCAGATCATGAGGCAGGTCCTGTTTGGCATCAACAACACGGGTTTTTGTTAGAAAACCTATGAAAATATACATAACTGTATAAAAGCTATGTACTAGTCAGGTTGGATGCATGCCCTACACCAAAAAAACTTATGTATATAAGCAAGTAGTGTACAGTTTCCTACAGATTGCATACAACATACCAAATTTGATATCTGTTAACATAGAGAAAATTGCACTGTATGGAAGTAGTGTACTCTCTTCCATCCCAAGTACTTGTTGGAGAGATGGATAGAAATGGATGTATCTATGACTAGTATACGTCTAGATCTATCCATTTCTCTGACAAGTATTTTCGGGCCAAACGGATTATAATGCAGGCAAGTCATGTCCTTTTGTAGGCAAGTATTGCGATACAAAAAATGTGGGAAAGTACTGAAATACATTGTAGGCAAGTCCTGTTCTACTGCAGGCAAGTTCTGTAAAAATAAAACTTCTTTATTCAGTAATGTAGAAAAAGATATAGGTAGAAGAAGTACCTAATAAGTTGCCTTCTTTTTGGACTTCTTTGCCAACTTCATAGTCATACTACCAACTGATGAAGCTATGTACCTAGGGTAGGGTCATGGACCTGTCTGAACTACCCTACCCAAGGACATCTCTAGAAGAAACCACCTGTCAATCGACTCAGAAGTATTCCACTCGACAGGCTCGAAGACACTCGACCATGAAGCCAACCACTCGACCATGAAGCCAACCACTCGACAGCCAGGAGATCTAAAGTCACTCTCCATGCCAACGGTCGGTCATTAAGTAGCTTTTATGGTCATCATAACACTTTATGTGTAGCGTTACCAGTAACGCCCAATCTTGATGTATCTTAAACCCTGCATAGCTGAGGGCCGGAGGGGCTGGCGGACTCTATATAAGACACCCCCCTCCTCAGTGTAAAGGGTTCGCACCCCTGTAACTCATACGCATATAATCTAGTCGACCGCCTCCGGGCTCCGAGACGTAGGGCTGTTACTTTCTCCGAGAAGGGCCTAAACTCGTAAATCCTTTGCGTATACAACTACTCCATAGCTAGGATCTTGCCTCTCCATTAGTACCTCCCTACACTATTGTCAGGCTTAGAACCATGACAGTTGGCGCCCACCTTGGGGCACGTGTCTTAGCGACTTATTGGAGAAGTTGCGATTTTCTCCGATCCCCTTCATCATGGTTTCAGGCAGAGTTTTGGTTGAGGGCCGTGAGATCCGTCTCGGCGCGCTCACGTTCATCGCCGACGACTCTGCTTGGCTTCAGGAGGCTCCGCTCGACATCGATGCGCTCCCAGTCCGTGGAGCGACGCACTTTCGCGCGTGCGTCCGCGGCGTCCTCCTGCGGCAACCGTCGACCCAGTATCGGCTGGTCTTTGTGTCATCCTCCCTCCCGGTTTCCCGTCGGCACAAGCGCTCTGGTCGGTCGAGGCTTCAGCGGTGGGTGAGGCACGCGGTGGCTCGCCAGTCGGCCACCCCACAAGTTGCGGCAATCGAGCCCGACGAATCTCTCTACGGCATGTTCGACCTGTCGACTGGCTCCGCAGAGACTGCATCCGAGTGCGACAGCTGTGATCCAGCGGCGGAGGTTCCGCTGGTCGATGGACCACGCGGTCCTCCTAGTTTTCCCGACACTGATGGAGGCGACGGCGGAGGCGATCCGTCGCATGCTCATGCAGAGTATCTCTCCGAGCCCCTCACTTCACCACAAAGGGAAGAACTTCGTCGCCGAAACATGGATGTGCTTCACACTCCTATCGTTGGAGAAATCCCCGAGACTCGTGCCTTAGAGGACGCGCGCTTGGCCAACTTGGCTGAGCGCACTCGACTGGAGAACCTTCAGCGAGCACTCGACGAGCGTGCGTGGCAACGGGTTCCGGATTCCAGTCGACATCAACTCTTTCCACCACCGACTCAGGTATATCGAACTCTGATTCAGAATTTAGCAGGTGCGGCCCGTATAGCAGAGTCAATTCAGCCTTCCCAGTTAGAAGCTGGCAGAGGCTTGTTGCAGATCAGAGATTTACTCCGGGCAGCAGGAGATCAAAATTCAGCTATATCATAGTCGTGGAATAGGATTCACAGCAGATCCATAGCTGCAAATACAGTCCAGTCGACTCATAGCCCCAGATCGCCCCCGAGGCGTGAGGGGCGTGGAGACCGGCATGATCAGTACAAGAACCGTGAGCAGTATGATCACCGAATCGATCGCGATGATCGACGTCGAGTGCCCACCCCTCCCCCAAGGGGTGGATCGTATGCGCCTCGACAACAGGATGATAGACGCCAGCACAGTGTTGGGCGAAGGATTCCAGTCGACCCCAGAGAGCTAGGCTTTGATGCGAGATCCATTATCGTTCAAGGTTTGGTCGACAGGAACAAAGCTCACCGAGAGGGTCACGACAGAGATGTACCCACTAGCAGCAGAGTGCACGTCTCAGGACCAGAGTGTTTCAGCAGAGCCATCATGGCCGCGGTGATTCCTCCCAACTTCAGGTTGGCGACTGGAGTCAGCAAGTTCACTGGTGAGTCCAAGCCTGATACTTGGCTTGAAGACTACCGAGTGGTTGTTCAGATTGGCGGCAGCAACGATGAGGTGGCCATGAAACATTTGCCTCTTATGTTGGAGGGTTCGGCCAGAGCGTGGTTGAATCAGTTAGCACCCAGCAGCATTTACACTTGGGAAGATCTTGCCCGAGTATTTGTCAGAACGTTTGAAGGAACTTGCAAGCAACCAGCGGGACTGACAGAGCTGCAATCTTGTGTGCAGAAGTCGAATGAAACTTTGAGAGATTACATCCAGAGATGGATCAAGTTGCATCACACGGTAGAGAATGTGTCTGATCACCAGGCTTTGTGTGCCTTCAAGGAAGGTGTTAAGTACAGAGAGCTAAACCTGAAATTCGGTCGAACAGGAGACATGTCTCTGAGTCGAATGATGGAGATCGCTACCAAGTATGCCAATGGTGAAGAAGAGGATCGGCTCCGGAGTGGCAAGCACAAGTCAGTCGCCCACGAAACCGGAGGAGGGAACTCCAGTCGGAAGCAGAAGCGGAAAGCCGAGCCAGCTGCTCCTGGAGAAGCCTTGGCCGTGACTCAAGGAAAGTTTAAAGGGAAACCCAAAGGACCTTGGAACCCTAAGAAGGTGAAGGATAAAGAAGGAAATGACGTGATGGATTTGCCATGCCACATCCACATGAAGAAAGATGAGGAGGGTAATTTCATTTACCCAAAACATACCACTCGACAGTGTCGGCTCTTGATCCAGCAATCCTAGGGGAAACAACCCAAAGATAAGGAAAAGGAGTCGGACAAAGTTGACGACAAAGAGGATAGCGATGATGGATATCCCCTGGTCAATTCCACCCTGATGATTTTTGCTGACGTTGAAAGCAAAAGTCGATTGAAAGTTATCAACCGAGAAGTGAATATGGTTGCTCCGGCGACACCCAGTTATCTGAAATGGTCTCAAACTGCCATCACATTCGACCAGTCCGATCACCCGACACACATAGCCACCCCTGGGAGGCTAGCTCTGGTGGTGGACCCAGTCGTCGAAGGCACTCGACTGACTAAAGTTTTGATGGATGGTGGCAGTAGTCTGAATATACTATACGCAGAGACATTGAAAGGGATGGGTATTCCTATGTCCAGACTCAGTACCAGCAACATGAGTTTCTATGGAGTCATTCCTGGAAAGAAGGCTGCGTCACTCGGTCAGATTGCTCTTGATGTAGTTTTCGGTGATTCCAAAAATTACCGCAAAGAAAAGTTGACATTTGAAGTTGTGGATTTCCAGAGTGCCTATCATGCTATTTTGGGCAGGCTAGCTTATGCAAGTTTTATGGCTCGACCATGTTACGTGTACCTCAAATTGAAGATGCCTTGCCCCAAAGGTGTGATCACTATTACTCGCAATCGAAAGAAGGCGGAAGAGTGCTTTCATAAAGGCTCAAAGATCGTCGATGCTCAGATGGCAACAGAAGAATAGTAGGAACACCAGAAAAATGCAGACCTGAGTGATTTGTTGCGAGCTAAGAAGCCCCCTACGGAATCAGCATTTCAGTTGTCCGGTGAGACAAAACCAGTTCACATTCACCCGACCGGTCCGAATGCTGCTCCGACTCATATCTCCACCACGTTCGACTCCAAATAGGAAGAAGTGCTCATCCAGTTCCTCCATGAGAACTGGGACATCTTCGCATGGAAACCTTCTAACATGCCGGGTGTTCCCAGGGGGCTGGCTGAGCACCTTCTACGAGTCGACTCAAAAGCAAAACCTGTCAAAGAACATCTTCGACGGTCCGCCGTCCAGAAAAGAAAGGCCATTGGCGAGGAGGTGGCTCGGCTCTTAGCAGCAGAGTTTATTCGAGAAATTTACCACTCCGAGTGGCTCGCCAATGTTGTCATGGTCCCCAAGAAGGACAAGTCACTTTGCATGTGCATTGACTTTAAACATATCAATCGGGCCCGCCCGAAAGATCATTTTCCTATCCCCCACATCGACCAAATAGTCGACTCGACCGCGGGATGTGAGCGACTGTCTTTCTTAGACGCCTATTCCGGGTACCATCAGATTCGTCTGTATGGACCCGACGAGATCAAAACAGCTTTCATCACCCCATTCGGGTGCTTCTGTTATGTCACCATGCCATTCGGCCTCAAGAATGCCGGAGCCACGTTCATGAGGATGATTCAGAAGTGTTTGCTCACTCAAATCAGTCGGAATGTGGAAGCATACATGGATGATATTGTGGTCAAGTTACGGAAAGATTCCGACCTGCTGATTGACCTTGCTGAGACATTTGCCAACCTTAGGAGGTATGATATCAAGCTTAATCCATCAAAGTGCACATTCGGAGTTCCTGGCGGAAAATTACTCGGTTTTCTCATTTCTGAACGAGGAATCGACACAAATCCAGAAAAAGTGGGCACTATGCTCCGAATGAAACAACCTGTGCGTGTGCACGATGTTCAGAAGCTTACTGGTTGCTTGGCCACTTTAAGTCGATTCATCTCTCGTCTCGGTGAAAAGGCATTGCCTCTTTACCGACTGATGAAGAAGTCAGACAAGTTTGAGTGGACTCCTGAAGCTGATGCAGCGTTTGCAGAGCTAAAAGCCCTGCTTTCCACCCAGTCGATGCTTGCTGCTCCGATCAGAAAAGAGCCTTTGCTGCTTTACATTGCAGCCACAGGACAAGTCGTCAGTATAGTACTTACGGTCGAGCGGGAAGAAGAAGGAAAAGCCTTTAAAGTTCAGCGCCCAGTATATTATATTTCTGAAGTTTTGACCCCATCAAAGCAAAGATACCCTCATTATCAGAAGCTTGTATACGGGATTTATATGACCACGAAGAAGGTTGCTCATTATTTCTCTGACCATTCCATTACAGTCGTCAGCGACGCTCCATTGTCAGAGATTCTGCACAACAGAGATGCAACTGGTCGAGTGGCAAAATGGGCGATTGAACTCCTTCCCCTGGATATCAGATTTGAGGCAAAGAAAGCCATCAAGTCCCAAGCAATAGCAGATTTCATCAACGAGTGGACTGAACAGCAACTGCCGACTCAAGTTCACTCGGAGCACTGGACCATGTTCTTTGATGGTTCTAAGATGCTGAATGGTTCCCATGCTGGGGTAGTGTTGGTTTCCTCCCGAGGAGATAAGCTCAGATATGTGCTCCAGATTCACTTTGATTCCTCCAATAACAAAGCAGAATACGAAGCACTTTTGTATGGGTTGCGTATGGCCATTTCACTCGGTGTCCGTCGCCTCATGGTCTATGGTGACTCAGATTTGGTGGTTAACCAAGTGATGAAGGAGTGGGACATCAGAAGCCCAGCCATGACTGGTTACTGCAACGCGGTAAGAAAGCTGGAGAAGAAATTCGAGGGGTTAGAGCTTCATCATATACCCCGACTGGAAAACCAAGCAGCTGATGATTTGGCAAAAATAGGTTCCAAGAGAGAAGCCATTCCCAGTGGTGTGTTGTTTGAACATATCCACGTACCGTCAGTTCAAGAGGATCCTTTCACCGAAGAAGCGCCGCAGCCAAAAAGTGCCATGGATCCGGCTGAAGTTGAGGTCCCAGCTGTGGTCGACCTGATCATGGAAGTTTCGGTTATCACTCCTGACTGGACAGTGCCATACATCACGTATATCCTAAGGAAAGAGCTCCCAGAGAATGAAGAAGAGGCTCGACAGATCGTCCGTCGATCCAAGGCCTTCACAGTGATGAAGGGACAGTTGTACAGGGAAAGCGCGATTGGAGCCAGTCAGAAATGTATAACGCCAGAAGAAGGTCAGATAATTCTTGACGATATCCACTCGGGGACCTGTGGCCATCATGCGTCCTCTCGGACTATTGTCGCTAGAGCATACCGAGCAGGTTTTTACTGGCCCAGAGCAAATGAAATGGCGAAAGAGATAGTCGACAAGTGTGAAGGATGTCAGTTCTACTCCAATATGTCGCACAAGCCCGCCTCAGCCTTGAAGACCATTCCACTCGTCTGGCCCTTTGTTGTCTGGGGATTAGATATGGTTGGACCTCTGAGGACTGGCAGGAGCGGCTTCACCCATGTACTGGTGGCAGTCGACAAGTTCACTAAGTGGATCGAAGCCAAGCCTATCAAGAATCTCGATGCCGGCACTGCTATCAGCTTCATCAGAGAGTTGATATTCAGATATGGAGTTCCGCATAGCATCATCATTGATAATGGGTCAAACTTCGATTCCGACCAATTCAAAGCCTTTTGTGCTTCTCAAGGCACGCGAGTCGACTACGCTTCCGTCGCTCACCCCCAGTCGAATGGACAAGTAGAAAGAGCAAACGGCCTAATTCTCAAAGGACTGAAACCTCGGTTGATGCGTGATCTCAAACAAGCAGCAGGCGCGTGGGTCGACGAACTTCCATCAGTTCTTTGGGGATTGAGGACTACTCCTAATCGGTCGACTGGGGGAACTCCATTCTTTCTGGTCTATGGAGCCGAAGCAGTCCTACCGAGTGACCTGCTTCACAATGCACCCCGAGTCGAGCTCTACTCTGAAGATGAAGCAGAAGAAGCCCGGTAGGACACAGTCGACCTTCTAGAAGAAGAAAGAGAGATGGCCTTGATCCGATCGACCATCTATCAGCAGGACTTGCATCGATTCCATGCCAGAAACGTGAAGAGTCGAGCCTTCCAAGAAGGAGACTTGGTCCTCCGAGTGGATCAACAGAAGCCACACAAACTCGCCCCTACTTGGGAAGGCCCCTTCATCATCACCAAAGTTCTCCACAATGGAGCATACCATCTTTACAATTTCGGTCGCCAGATTGATGAGCCACGAGCTTGGAATGCGGAGCTGCTCCGCCCCTTTTACACTTAAGTACTCACTCGGATGAGATGTTATAAAAAGTACTCCTATAGTTTGTTTATCAAAGACAAGAGTGTTATAATTTTCCCAGTGATTGTTGTTGCTTTTGTTTATGTGAGAAATCCCCCAGTGGGTGGCTTAGCTGCGAATCCGTTTCGCCTAAGTTTGTAAAAAAAATCCTACCGAGTGACGAGCAAGCCTCTCACTCGGGGGCTTAGCTGTGAATCCGTTTCACCTAAGTATTTGGAAATTCTACCGAGTGACGAGCAAGCCTCTCACTCGGAGGCTTAGCTGTAGTCCAGTACTCGCCTAAGTATTCGAAAATCTTACCGAGTGGAGAGCAAACCTCCCACTCGGGGGCTTAGCTGCAGTCCAGTACTCGCCTAAGTGTTTAAAAATCCTACCGAGTGGAGAGCAAACCTCCCACTCGGGGACTTAGCTGCAGTCCAGTACTCGCCTAAGTGTTTAAAAATCCTACCGAGTGGAGAGCAAATGTCCCACTCGGGGGCTTAGCTGCAGTCCAGTACTCGCCTAAGTGTTTAAAAATCCTACCGAGTG
>NC_041393.1:191016081-191022993 GCF_002162155.2 Triticum dicoccoides | reverse complement strand
CAGTCCAGTACTCGCCTAAGTGTTTAAAAATCCTACCAAGTGGAGAGCAAACCTCCCACTCGAGGGCTTAGCTGTAGTCCACTACTCGCCTAAGTATTTAAAAATCCTACCAAGTGAAGAGCAAACCTCCCACTCGGAGGCTTAGCTGCAGTCCAGTACTCGCCTAAGTATTCGAAAATCCTACCGAGTGGAGAGCAAACCTCCCACTCGGGGGCTTAGCTGCAGTCCAGTACTCGCCTAAGTATTTGAAATCCATTCTGATCCGCAAGGACGACAAGGTGCAGGTCGACTGCTACCTTCTCCTTCGGAGCTCCGCCATAAATACAATGTGCGCTCTGCAAGGATGAAGAGGTGCAGGTCGACTGCTACCTTCTCCTTCGGAGCTCCACCACAAATACAATGTGCGCTCCGCAAGGACGATGAGGTGCAGGTCGACTGCTACCTTCTCCTTCGGAGCTCCGCCACAAATACAATGTGCGCTCTTCAAGGATGACGAGGTGCAGGTCGACTGTTACCTTCTCCTCCGGAGCTACGCCACAAATACAACGTGCGCTTTACAAGGACGTAGGTCGACTGCATTCCATGCTCCGTCCTCACCAGCAAGAGTGATGAGATGCAGGTCGACTGGATCCTCCACTTCAGAGCTGCGTCACAAGCACCAAAGCATATTCCGAATGAAGAACAAAGTTCACTCGAAGGCAAAAGCAGGCATATTCAACGATAAGCCAAGTTCAGATAATATCCTACGGATTCAGAAGTGCTCAGGCATCAAGCCTATAAAAGTTTATCGGTTACAAAACCACTCGGCATTCCGAGGCAAATTTAAGGCATCGGGCATAGAAGTTTTTTACTCCTCGGGTGGAGGACTGGAAGGCGCGACAAACTGGTCCAGGTCGATTCCATCTACAATCTAAGTGGCAGCAGCAATGAAGGTCTCCATGAAAGATTGGAAGTCATGCTTCTTGGTATTGGCCACTTTGAGGGACGCCAGCTTGTCCATGGAAAAAGGAGGGATAAGCTGGACAACACGCTCGACCAGCACCTTAACCTGCGCTTTCTCTTCCGGGGCCACCTTCAAAGAGGAAGGCTTCCTCACTCGTTCCATGGAAAAAGGAGGGAGCCCAGTCGACTGCCCTGGCGCCGGCTGGTCTTTGCAGTAGAACCAGGTCGACTGCCATCCACGGACCGAGTCGGGTAAGATCATGGTCGGAAAGGAGCTTTTTCCTCTCAACTGAACCCCAAGACCCCCACACATCTGAATCACGTGTGTTCTCTCGTCACTCGGATTGGCCTTTTTCACCGTCTAGGAGCGACAAGTGAAGATGTGCTTGAAAAGACCCCAATGAGGCCGATAACCCAAGAAATTCTTGCACAAAGACACATAAGCAGAGAGGTACACGATGGTGTTGGGTGTGAAGTGGTGGAGTTGCGCCCCAAAGAAATTCAGAAATCCCCGAAAGAAAGGGTGAGGCGGCAAAGAGAACCCACGGTCGACATGAGTGGCCAAGAGAACGCACTCACCCTCCTGAGGTTGCGGCTCAGACTCCCTCCCGGAAGCCTCACCGATCCATGGGGGATCAGTCCTCCATTGGCCAGGTCATCAAGATCTGCTTGACTAATCGTCGAGCGAATCCAGTCGCCCTGGATCCAGCCCTGCGGCAGGTCGGCCCTCGATGAAGATCCGCCTCGACTGGTCGCCCTTCCCTTCGCCTTCGCTGTCGCCTTCTTTGCCCGCTCCAAGGCCGTCGTCTTCTCTTTCACCATCGTCGCCGGTGAGACGCGCACGGGGCAGCGGCGCGGTGGTGGAAGCGAACGCGACGGATAAGTCTGGAGAAGAGAGGAGGAAATGAGAACGCATTGTTCAAAAAAAACCGTCCGGCGCCTTATATGAGGTTACTTCCGAGTGACTGACTTGTAGGCCTGGGCGATCCTGTCAAATCCCGCAATAGTCGCTTGCGCGATACGTGGCGAAAAAGGTGGCGCAGAGATCGAGGCATCCCTGCCTCATCCCATCCGATTACTGCGGCCTCCTCCGCCCCGCGCGCTTCCCGAAATACGAATCCCGCTAAATCCGCGGGTTACAGAACAACTCGTCAGACGAAAGATCTCCTTCGCTTTGTCGCTCGGAGCTTTCCAAGTAAAAACTTCACTCGACGGATACAAAGAATGGATCAAGCCAACTGAAAAAGAAGTTGGTGTCGTCACCTAAAGTTCATTGATCCAGAACAAGACATACTCATAGCACGAGAAATGGGTCGAAAGAGTTCTCAACTCCTTCCCCACTCAAACCTCAATACATCCGGGGGCTAATGATGAAGCTATGTACCTAGGGTAGGGTCATGGACCTGTCCAAACTACCCTACCCAAGGACATCTCTAGAAGAAACCACCTGTCAATCGACTCAGGAGTGTTCCACTCGACAGGCTCGAAGACACTCGACCATGAAGCCAACCACTCGACCATGAAGCCAACCACTCGACAGCCAGGAGATCTAAAGTCACTCTACACGCCAATGGTCGGTCATTAAGTAGCTTTTATGGTCATCATAACACTTTATGTGTAGCGTTACCAGTAATGCCCAATCTTAATGTATCTTAAACCATGCATAGCTGAGGGCCGGAGGGGCTGGCGGACTCTATATAAGCCACCCCCCTCCTCAGTGTAAAGGGTTCGCACCCCTGTAACTCATACGCATATAATCCAGTCGACCGCCTCCGGGCTCCGAGACGTAGGGCTGTTACTTCCTCCGAGAAGGGCCTGAACTCGTAAATCATTTGCGTATACAACTACTCCATAGCTAGGATCTTGCCTCTCCATTAGTACCCCCCTACACTACTGTCAAGCTTAGAACCACGACACCAACAAAAAATGGTACTTAGTAATTGTAAAACCTATATACAAAAACCTGTGGCAACCCTGATATAACTTTGGTAGAAATGAAGAAGAAAAGCTATGAAACATTAGGAAATCGAACAACATAGTAGTAGAAAAGATGTTCTGCAAACGAGTCATACATGTCCAAGCACACACGTTCGAAAACACATAATCACATATGGTCCACGCCACCACAAAATGCTAATGAAAAAAGAAATACTACATCGTTCTTCTGCCTTCTTCATATTGTACACTTGAAAGTGAAGATATATGTGCCACTGTAACTTCAGCAGAGACGAAGAAAAATGAAGAATCATAAACCATGTCTTCGCCTTTTCGCATTTCCTAATAAAGAACAAAGGATAAAAACAGAAAAACATTAAAAGAGTCACTGTTGGAGGATGAAGGAGATTAAAGGATATTATTGCAAGCCAGAAAATGAACATTCATTATTTTCATGAAATCTGTTTTGTACATTTGCTTCTAGAGTTGCCTTCAATTTTGTTATTAGTTGCCTATAAAATCATTATTTGCTTTTTTTGTCAAAACAGGTTGGCGATGATTGACTTAAATGAATTTCCTGTTGATGATGGTTGTCAGGACCCCGACTCAATGCCACATCGATCTAGCATGTAACACCTCATATCACTTTGCGGCCTCACGCACGGTATTCCCACGGGTGTCGCCTTACCTTTACCCGGGACCGTTTGCGCCTTTTGGCACACGTATATGACAGTGTCGCTAGCATCCATATGATAAGGAGCCCGGCCTGACATGGCTAGTCGTAAACCCAAGGTGGCACAAACTTACAGGGACAGGCATCCATGACCCAGCATCGAACGTGTCAGTCATCAGCGAGTGAATCCAGGCTGTAGCACTGGGCTAGCAGGACTCCGATGAACCGGGCTGTAGCGGGCTAACAGGACTCCGGTATTCATCGCGTGACATTTCCCCGAAGGGACAGCCACAGGAACGAAGAAGGACACATGCCGGCCAGCCTAAGTGTTCCGGAGCAGTAGCAAGCTACCATGGCTTGGTGGAAACACTAGGAGACATTTCCCGGTAAGAGAGGCTACTAAAGATAAACAACTAGATAGTCAGATCCCACACATACCAAGCATTTCAATAACATACACACAATATGCTCGATATGTGCAATACAACATGGCATCACAACATGACTCTACAACTCAAGTATTTATTCATTAGGCTCCGAGGAGCGAGATATTACAAACATGGGTCTCATGACCCAACAATCAGAGCATACAAGTCAAGCACAAACGGAAGCTATCATGTCTGAGTACAGACATCTATAAATGGAAAAGGCTGAGAAGCCTGACTATCTACCAGATCCTGTCGAGGGCACAAGATCGTAGCTGAGGTAACAAGCTAAACGTCGAAGTCCACATGGAACTACTAGTAAGACTGAAGTCTCTCTGCAAAAACATAAAATAGGCAAACGTGAGTACAAATGTACCCAGCAAGACTTACATCAGAACTATCTACACATGCATCATTATCAACAAAGGGGATGGTGGAGTTTGACTGCAGCAAGCCAGCTTTGACTCGGTGGCTATCCTGAACTATGACTGCAAGTAACTCTTTTGAGGTGGCGCACACGAGTCCACATATTCACCATATCAATACACCACTATGGATCCGCTCCCGTCTCCCTACGAGAACGCCATCCATAGCACTCACGCTTATCTTGCGTATTTTAGAGTATCCACTTTCACTTGTCTATGAACTATGCAAGGGGTCCAAGTTTCCATATCCGAGGAATCCGGCTATTCGAATAGATGATGTTAACCCTGCAGGGGTGTACTTCTTCACACACGCTCTCGCCACTTACCGCCCTGTACACGTCATGTACCTCGGCAACCTTCAAGCGGAAGCCGGGCGAGGGAGTCGGCCACGACCTGACTAACCGAACAAGTCTCTAGTCCAGGTTTATTGCCTATTCGGGTTCCATCCGCAAGGAGATCCAGCCGGGGTGTCGCTCACGGCCCCAAACAATGTGAGCAGGGTTCCCAAGCCCACCATCCGGGTGCCACTTGGTACACCGTGCCACTGTGCCTAGTCTGTCCCAAGCCCACCTGTACCGGGTGCCACTTGGTAGACTACTAACACTACCTACAAACACCAGAAACTAGTTGCAACTCCTAGACAGAGATCATGTTGATTAATAAGTCGAGAGGGGTCGAGTTACCAGAACCCAATGTGTGGTAGTAACTGTTCATGGATCACAAACACAGAACTCAGTTCCTGAGGACGGCTGCAATGAGACAACCCACCATGTACTCCTACATGGCCTCTCACCGCTATCTTTACCAAATCGTCTTCACACACTTAGCTCACACACAGTAGGACATGTTCACACGCCTCTGATTCATCCCCGATGAATCAGACCTGACTCAACTCTAAGCAGTAGCAGGCATGACAAACAAGCATGAATGAGTAGGCACATCAGGGCTCAAACAACTCCTACTCATGCTAGTGGGTTTCATCTATTTACTGTGGCAATGACAGGTCATGCAGAGGATAAAGGGGTTCAACTACCGCAGCAAGTAACAAATATGTCGTTGTTGTCCTAATGCAGTAAAAGAGAGCAGGAGCGAGAGAGTGGGATTTTATCGGAATGAACAAGGGGGTTTTGCTTTCCTGGCACTTCTAAAGATAGCATAGCTCTTCATCGGTGTCATCGAACTCATCGTCGAACCACGACTATCAAGAGGGGACAAATACCGGCAAACAAGGGAGAACACAATCAATGCAATGCACAATATGATGCATGCTATCACATGGCAATATGAATGTGTTTTGGGCTAATGCACCTAGCTATGATTTAAATGAAGTTGGTTTGAATACATGATTCAAATTCCAACTCCATATATGGTTATTTAAATGCCCTTAATTTGTTTTGTCCAAAACAGAGGACAAACATTGTTCAAACATGCATGAAAATGGTACAGATGGATTCCTTGAATTTTTCTGATAATTTTTCATATATAAATTATTTAATTTGGAGTTACGGTTGAATTTCTATGAATTTTAGAAGTTTTGAACATTTTCTGGAATTTCCTGAATATTTAGAATTAAAATAATTCCAGAAAATGATTTAACTGCGTCAGCCTGACGCCAGCATGACGTCAGCGAGTCAACGGCCAGGTCCAGGTCAAACCTGACGTGTGGGGTCCACACGTCAGTGACACAGGAACTAATCCCGGTCAAACCCAGCGCTGACTGGGGTTTGACCAGGGCTGGGGCCTACTGACAGTGGCTGTAGGTGGTTTAGTTAGTTGGATTAGCTCCTAATGACGGAGCCACGTCAGCTCCCGCCGGAGTTTCGCCGGCGACGACCATGGCCGACGACGGAGATGCAACGTGTGCTCGCTAAGGAGCACCATTCGACGCGTGGTTTGCTCCTACGGGTAGCTGAAGATGCGCCGCATCCAACTGGGCGAGCGGCAGCGGCTGTGGTGGCCGGAGCTCGCCGGAAACGAGCTCGCGGCAGCACCGGAGTTCCGGACCTCAACGAGAATGGAGCTCCGGTGCACGGGGAAACTAGTGGAGGGTCTCAGCAGACTCCTGACGACGCGAGGAGCACAAATATGTGCTCGGCCGTGACAGATGCTGGCTCAAACGACGACGAGCTACACGGCGGCGGCATGGAGCTCTCGGCCACGACGGGGCTATGGCCTAGAGGTCAAAAGCGACCAGGGAAGAAGGGGGAAACGACTCAGGGGCTCACCGCGAGTCCGTTGGGAGGGTTAGTGGGCTCGAAGATGTCTTGTCGGGGGCGAATCGACGACGGCGATCGACGGGGCCGAAGGTTGAAGAAGGCGGCGGTGTGGGCGTTCGGGGGCGTCCGGCGGCGCGTGTGCCCTTGAGGAGGCGTAGACGACGGAGGTGGAGCTCCTGGACAGATGGGAAGGCTAGGCGGTGGCTGTGGCCACGGCGAACGGCGTCGGTGGCGATGGTGGCGTTCGGCCATGGCTGCGGCAAGCGAGGGGGAGAGCCAGGAAAGAGGGGGGAGAA
>NC_041393.1:190983018-191015922 GCF_002162155.2 Triticum dicoccoides | reverse complement strand
CTAGGCGGTGGCTGTGGCCGCGGCGAACGGCGTCGGTGGCGATGGTGGCGTTCGGCCATGGCTGCGGCAAGCGAGGGGGAGAGCCAGGAAAGAGGGGGGGAAGAACAGAGGGGGTCGAGGCGTCTCCAGGCGCGGGGACAGGAAGGAGGTTGAGCCTCCAGCGCGAAGCAGGAGGTGGAGCCTGCGTGCGCGGCGCTTTCTCACGGCGACAGCAGCAGCTTTGGGGCGAGGGGAGGAAGACGACAGGGGGGAAACGCCTGGTGGGCTGGGCCGCATAGGAGCTGGGCCGGCTGGCTACCAGGTGAGCGCCAGGTAAGGTTTCTCTCTGTTTTACTTCTCTTCTGTTTTGTTTTCTTTTATTTTAATCTGTTGCCACTGTTTTGAATTTAAACAAATTCAAACAATGTCAAAAACTCCTCTGAATATTTTTATTTGCTAGATGGACTTTTCCAAAAGCTCATAAAATATTTCAGGGGTATTTGAAATTATATTCTAGTTATATGAATATAATTCAAATTCAAATAGCTAATGATTTAAATTCAAAGTCCCAGAAATAAATCCTTAAAAATGTTCAATATTTTTGGTTTGGATCAAAACCCTTGCCAAAAATATTAAACATCTAAGAGGAGCATTTTGGAACAATGAATGAGATTTAAGGGTTTTTACCCTTCTTTTAGTTAGGGTTTTGAGGCTTCTGAATTCCTCAGTTCAAGTTTCAAAAAATTAAACATGATGCACAGATGGAAGCAAGCATAGGACAGGACAAAACTAGGGATGTGACAACTCACCCCCACTAAACAATAATCTCGCCTCGAGATTCAAGCATAGGGTAAGATGAAGGGAAAACGCAAACTAGTATAATCTTCACGATCCAAGGTGCACTTCATAAGAGCGTTGATTCGATCACCATCTTTGTCTCGACGTCTTGCTCTGAGAACTCTAGCTAACTTGACAACGAGAGGAAAGGAAAGACCCTAAAAGAATTGTTCTTCTCGAAGGTCGAACAACTCAGGATTAACCCACGGAATGAGACATAGCAACATCTCTCGAGCTGAGACACGAAGCATACATCTGAGGAAATGGAGTGAAGCAGATGACGAAGGTTCACTAGGTAGACAACAATTTCACGCTTAAGAAGGTGGTAATCGATTGTCAACGTAGCGAGGAGTTGAGTTGCCATGATACCACAACGAGGCATCTTAGGGATGGTGACTCTTAGATATATCCCCTTAAGTGGCAAAAAGAATTACCTTTGATTCAAAGATCATTGAAACTCTTTAAACCAGCCTAAGGCAATCACAAGCGATCATTTGGAGGGGGTCGGTAGAATGGCATACTCGGACTTGGATGATGTGGATTACCTTGTTGAAGACAACGTAATGGATGAATTTGCTTACCACCGGAAATGGAAGAGACCCATGGTAGAATGGCACATTGGCGGTGCAAGATGGGAACAAAATGCAAATGCTGGGAATGATTCTGGTAACTAGGGAAAAACCCAACAATAGAGAGTGGATTCACTGTTTGAAAAGGTCATAGCATTGCCGAGGAAACCGAGAGGAATCCCAGTTAGTGCCGATGATAACACCTAGCGCTTGTGCGTGCTCTCAAGAACTTGAGCATTTCCATATTCATCAAGGTTTTATCAACATCCGTGTCAAGGGTGCTGACAACACAACATACTACCATGATGGCTAATGATGGATGATGCAGATGCAAATGAAGATAACACCTTCTCAGATTTCACCTTAGCGAGGCCAAGGAAACAAAATCTGGATGATCGACCGAGAGACATTTAGCACTCCGCTTCTAATGTTCTCCTTGACGTGATAGTGTATCCCATTCATAGATATGGTTTGATAACTAGAACATCAAGTAAAGGTCGGACTTCGGGAGCAATAGAATCCATAAGGAACAGTTATGGAGGTAAATCCTATGAAATCCTTATGGGGAGGTGGCCAACTTCTTCAATCAAGATACTACCATAATAGGTCTTCCGGCTGGGTGCGTTGGCCATGACATCCACTTTACCGGTTATCGAGGGACCAGTATTATAGTTCTTGGGAAATGTTCCAACCATCATATCTGCCTGAGATTCAGATCTGGTTGGTGTCAGGATATTCCAGACTCATCGAGTCTAGGAAGAAAAATGAAAGTTTGCAACACAAATCGACGAAATGACGTTGCGAGATTCTCGGGAAATGAACTACGATAGCAAGCTCCAAAACATGAGTTGGTTCTGCTACAAACATGTGAACATGTTGTCCTAGACAAAACATTATCACATGGTAGTCTTACAATAAAACACTACCGAGTTCAGGTGGGGAACCATAATCGAGGATATTGAAGTCCTTGCATAAGGCATGCTCTTAAGAAGGAACTTCCTTTCCTTGAACAAATCAATCAGTGGCTTGGTGTGCTAGGCGATACATATGGAATGAAGATGATCAGTCTTTCAGACCATAGAATACTTTGCACATGCATGACTGACTTGGGATGATTCTAGAGGAGCAAAAGCAAACTTCCTCGAATTCACGGCGGCAACTTACATCAAATGCACATGAATGAGAGAAAGTCACTTCTTACATCCGACATATGCTTCATGAGCTAGCATGAAGAAATGCTTCCCAAAAGTTTCCAATACTAGCTTAATGTTCAACAACATCATGGAGGAGACAAGGATGTTGTCGATGGGATCAACAACAATTCATCCGGGTTCCCTTTTTAAAAGGAATTCCATGGTTAAGTGAACACGGTGATAGCATTGGTCAGACCAAAGAATATAATGGTGTATACTCGAGGGAAAAACAACGAGTAAGACAACATTACGAATATCGTTGGTTCTGATTTGATTTGACGATAGCCCATACTCAATCAAAGGTTTGGGTAAGATAATAGATCCAACAATTGATCACAAGGACCAATTGATGAAGATATCATCTTTCTTCAACACACACACACACACAAAAGATATCCCTTAACATGAACTAAGTCGGACAAGCTTTTATCTTCCAACTCTCCAAGTTGCTGTTCAGCTTAACCGTCTAGCTCAGGGGTATCCAACACGGATTCTTGGAGAAAGGGTAGTTTACAGGAATAAACCAACTTGATCACGAGATCAACATAGCGATCAGGCGACAACCTGGTGATACTTCCGAGAAGAAATTCGGAATATCATGAACCACCGGTATGTTACTAAGCTCGAGATCAATCTTGCTTTTCAGGGCAAGATGATATGATCAAATGAGCGGGGACTTGACAAAATCCTAACTCATTAATCAAAGAGTGCACCAGGAAATAAGGACTAGATAGCACAATCTATCTTAGAATGGTGATTCAATAACCAACATGCTAAGAATGAGAATATTGTCCATTTACTACCAAGCAACTAGTTGCTAGGGGTACTGATTTCACACATCATAGTTTACCCGTCGGCATTCCGGTTGCAACAACACGGTAGCCGAGAAATGAATAATGATGGCGAGAAGTATCACTGCACCAAGAATTCATAAGATGATGTGTAATTCCTATGACTTTCTTGACATAAAGAGGGTAATACTTCAGGGTAGAACAGAACAAAACTGGATTAGCATCTTGATCTGCGGAGCACCACTATTTTGACCCAATCCTAGAT
Source organism: Triticum dicoccoides (assembly GCF_002162155.2). Lineage (NCBI taxonomy): Eukaryota > Viridiplantae > Streptophyta > Magnoliopsida > Poales > Poaceae > Triticum > Triticum dicoccoides. The sequence goes on along the minus strand of NC_041393.1, from coordinate 191,012,288 downwards.
ATGGATGAGGTACTGGAGTTTGTTTCTCCTAGTCATCCTGAATAGAATGGCTTGACGGACCACAAGAATAATAAGCATTGATAACACGAATGCACAATTACTCCTGACTATCAATTGATATACGAGGGTCGGAAGACAACTAAAGTGGGACAACCCAAAGGAACATATGTTTTCTGAGTTGTGGATACATGGATTAGTATGCCGAACAAATTCAGCATATTTCTTCCGGATAACCCATGCTGAAAAGGAAGGGCATGCAGATTCACAATGTGGAATGGAGAACCCGTCGAGAGCACTCCTGTTGTGATATTTCAGTTCAACGAGGAACTTCTGCCATAGGTAGTTCATGGTATTTGGAAGAAGAAAATACCACAGACTTCAGGGACTATCGCAAGGTTACTAATATCCTAAAGGAACTAACAAACACTATCAACATGAAGTAAGTAGAGTGAATCTCGGGTTCAAAACCCAGGGGTAGAATACCTACTACTAAGTGGCATCACGGGATGCTTTCGAGAATAAAGGCCAGAATCATCACACTGGGACACAAATCATGGCTAAATTACTAGATGATCCCCTGAGACACCTAGGGTCATAATAATAACTCCAACATAAATGTCGAGGCAATAGAGTACCTCAACTCATTGATTTGTGTGATTAATCTGACCAAAGACACATCGGAAACAGGAGGAAGGGATTTGCAAATGCATCCAACTATTTCGAAACCTGGGATGACTCGGACAGCATAACGGCTGTAAATGCTCAGAAAAGATTTGAGACATTCACAAAAATGGTGGCATAACCACTCGGAGCACAATATCAAAGTTTCGAGATCAACAATTAACATACAGAAGTCGTAGGAACTGAACTCAAGCTTAAAACCAACAATCTTATAAGTCTACGGATTAGTAACACGTGATCCTGATAGAAAGAAGAGATAGCCTAGTTCTTAATCCCCGTAGGAAAGATAAGATGACTCAGATCAGAAGGCCATAAGGTATAAGGAGTAAAAAGAGCCTTACGTTCCATCCCACAATCAATTCCCTTATATAACTAAAGAATTTCTAGACTCAACTTCGACCAGTTTGGCTTGGTAATCCTACAGGCAGTCAAGCTCTGATACCAACGCTGTCAGGACCCCGACTCAATGCCACATCGATCTAGCATGTAACACCTCATATCACTTTGCGGCCTCACGCACGGTATTCCCACGGGTGTCGCCTTACCTTTACCCGGGACCGTTTGCGCCTTTTGGCACACGTATATGACAGTGTCGCTAGCATCCATATGATAAGGAGCCGGGGCTGACATGGCTAGTCGTAAACCCAAGGTGGCACAAACTTACAGGGACAGGCATCCATGACCCAGCATCGAACGTGTCGGTCATCAGCGAGTGAATCCAGGCTGTAGCACTGGGCTAGCAGGACTCCGGTGAACCGGGCTGTAGCGGGCTAACAGGACTCTGGTATTCATCGCGTGACATTTCCCCGAAGGGACAGACACAGGAACGAAGAAGGACACATGCCGGCCAGCCTAAGTGTTCCGGAGCAGTAGCAAGCTACCATGGCTCGGTGGAAACACTAGGAGACATTTCCCGGTAAGAGAGGCTACTAAAGATAAACAACTAGATAGTCAGATCCCACACATACCAAGCATTTCAATAACATACACACAATATGCTCGATATGTGCAATACAATATGGCATCACAACATGACTCTACAACTCAAGTATTTATTCATTAGGCTCCGAGGAGCGAGATATTACAAACATGGGTCTCATGACCCAACAATCAGAGCATACAAGTCAAGCACAAACGGAAGCTATCATGTCTAAGTACAGACATCTATAAATGGAAAAGGCTGAGAAGCCTGACTATCTACCAGATCCTGTCGAGGGCACAAGATCGTAGCTGAGGTAACAAGCTAAACGTCGAAGTCCACGTGGAACTACTAGTGAGACTGAAGTCTCTCTGCAAAAACATAAAATAGGCAAACGTGAGTACAAATGTACCCAGCAAGACTTACATCAGAACTATCTACACATGCATCATTATCAACAAAGGGGATGGTGGAGTTTGACTGCAGCAAGCCAGCTTTGACTCGGTGGCTATCCTGAACTACGACTGCAAGTAACTCTTTTGAGGTGGCGCACACGAGTCCACATATTCACCATATCAATACACCACTATGGATCCGCTCCCGTCTCCCTACGAGAACGCCATCCATAGCACTCACGCTTATCTTGCATATTTTAGAGTATCCACTTTCACTTGTCTATGAACTATGCACGGGGTCCAAGTTTCCATATCCGAGGAATCCGGCTATTCGAATAGATGATGTTAACCCTGCAGGGGTGTACTTCTTCACACACGCTCTCGCCACTTACCGCCCTGTACACGTCATGTACCTCGGCAACCTTCAAGCGGAAGCCGGGCGAGGGAGTCGGCCACGACCTGACTAACCGAACAAGTCTCTAGTCCAGGTTTATTGCCTATTCGGGTTCCATCCGCAAGGAGATCCGGCCGGGGTGTCGCTCACGGCCCCAAACGATGTGAGCAGGGTTCCCAAGCCCACCATCCGGGTGCCACTTGGTACACCGTGCCACTGTGCCTAGTCTGTCCCAAGCCCACCTGTACCGGGTGCCACTTGGTAGACTACTAACACTACCTACAAACACCAGAAACTAGTTGCAACTCCTGGACAGAGATCATGTTGATTAATAAGTCGAGAGGGGTCGAGTTACCGGAACCCAATGTGTGGTAGTAACTGTTCATGGATCACAAACACAGAACTCAGTTCCTGAGGACGGCTGCAATGAGACAACCCACCATGTACTCCTACATGGCCTCTCACCGCTACCTTTACCAAATCGTGTTCACACACTTAGCTCACACACAGTAGGACATGTTCACACGCCTCTGATTCATCCCCGATGAATCAGACCTGACTCAACTCTAAGCAGTAGCAGGCATGACAAACAAGCATGAATGAGTAGGCACATCAGGGCTCAAACAACTCCTACTCATGCTAGTGGGTTTCATCTATTTACTGTGGCAATGACAGGTCATGTAGAGGATAAAGGGGTTCAACTACCGCAGCAAGTAACAAATATGTCGTTGTTGTCCTAATGCAGTAAAAGAGAGCAGGAGCGAGAGAGTGGGATTTTATCGGAATGAACAAGGGGGTTTTGCTTGCCTGGCACTTCTGAAGATAGCATAGCTCTTCATCGGTGTCATCGAACTCATCGTCGAACCACGACTATCAAGAGGGGACAAATACCGGCAAACAAGGGAGAACACAATCAATGCAATGCACAATATGATGCATGCTATGACATGGCAATATGAATGTGTTTTGGGCTAATGCACCTAGCTATGATTTAAATGAAGTTGGTTTGAATACATGATTCAAATTCCAACTCCATATATGGTTATTTAAATGCCCTTAATTTGTTTTGTCCAAAACAGAGGACAAACATTGTTCAAACATGCATGAAAATGGTACAGATGGATTCCTTGAATTTTTCTGATAATTTTTCATATATAAATTATTTAATTTGGAGTTACGGTTGAATTTCTATGAATTTTAGAAGTTTTGAACATTTTCTGGAATTTCCTGAATATTTAGAATTAAAATAATTCCAGAAAATGATTTAACTGCGTCAGCCTGACGCCAGCATGACGTCAGCGAGTCAACGGCCAGGTCCAGGTCAAACCTGATGTGCGGGGTCCACACGTCAGTGACACAGGAACTAATCCCGGTCAAACCCAGCGCTGACTGGGGTTTGACCAGGGTTGGGGCCTACTGACAGTGGCTGTAGGTGGTTTAGTTAGTTGGATTAGCTCCTAATGACGGAGCCACGTCAGCTCCCGCCGGAGTTTCGCCGGCGACGACCATGGCCGTCGACGGAGATGCAACGTGTGCTCGCTAAGGAGCACCATTCGACGCGTGGTTTGCTCCTACGGGTAGCTGAAGATGCGCCGCATCCAACTGGGCGAGCGGCAGCGGCTGTGGTGGCCGGAGCTCGCCGGAAACGAGCTCGCGGCGGCGCCGGAGTTCCGGACCTCAACGAGAATGGAGCTCCGGTGCACGGGGAAACTAGTGGAGGGTCTCAGCAGACTCCTGACGATGCGAGGAGCACAAATATGTGCTCGGCCGTGACAGATGCTGGCTCAAACGACGACGAGCTACGCGGCGGCGGCATGGAGCTCTCGGCCACGACGGGGCTATGGCCTAGAGATCAAAAGCGACCAGGGAAGAAGGGGGAAACGACTCAGGGGCTCACCGCGAGTCCGTTGGGAGGGTTAGTGGGCTCGAAGATGTCTTGTCAGGGGCGAATCGACGATGGCGATCGACGGGGCCGAAGGTTGAAGAAGGCGGCGGTGTGGGCGTTCGGGGGTGTCCGGCGGCGCGTGTGCCCTTGAGGAGGCGTAGACGACGGAGGTGGAGCTCCTGGACAGATGGGAAGGCTAGGCGGTGGCTGTGGCCGCGGCGAACGGCGTCGGTGGCGATGGTGGCGTTCGGCCATGGCTGCGGCAAGTGAGGGGGAGAGCCAGGAAAGAGGGGGGGAGAACAGAGGGGGTCGAGGCGTCTCCAGGCGCGGGGACAGGAAGGAGGTTGAGCCTCCAGCGCGAAGCAGGAGGTGGAGCATGCGTGCGCGGCGCTTTCTCATGGCGACAGCAGCAGCTTTGGGGCGAGGGGAGGAAGACGACAGGGGGGAAACGCCTGGTGGGCTGGGCCGCACAGGAGCTGGGCCGGCTGGCTACCAAGTGAGCGCCAGGTAAGGTTTCTCTCTGTTTTACTTCTCTTCTGTTTTGTTTTCTTTTATTTTAATCTGTTGCCACTGTTTTGAATTTAAACAAATTCAAACAATGTCAAAAACTCCTCTGAATATTTTTATTTGCTAGATGGACTTTTCCAAAAGCTCATAAAATATTTCAGGGGTATTTGAAATTATATTCTAGTTATATGAATATAATTCAAATTAAAATAGCTAATGATTTAAATTCAAAGTCCCAGAAATAAATCCTTAAAAATGTTCAATATTTTTGGTTTGGATCAAAACCCTTGCCAAAAATATTAAACATCTAAGAGGAGCATTTTGGAACAATGAATGAGATTTAAGGGTTTTTGCCCTTCTTTTAGTTAGGGTTTTGAGGCTTCTGAATTCCTCAGTTCAAGTTTCAAAAATTTAAACATGATGCACAGATGGAAGCAAGCATAGGACAAGCCAGAACTAGGGATGTGACAATGGTCACTCTGAAGTGCGTTTTACGGGTGGGATTGGAGTTGAAGACCCCATGTACTACACGCAGCCTAATGCCCCACAACCTGGTGGAGTCTACAATGAGGTTGTAGGGGAATCACCTAATCCCATGAGCACCCAACATGCTCCTATTGCACTTGAAGAAGCTATGTAGACAGAAGGTGACACTTTTGATGACACAACAACGTTTGGTGAAACAGGTGGAACTATTGGACAAGGAGTTGTGGGAAATGATAATGATGATGAAGCTTGGTCCCAACCAAGAGAGCCTTTCATAGGAATGAGGTTTGATACTCTTGAGTGTGCTCAAGAACACTACAATGCCTATGCTCTCCAACTTGGGTTTTCAATCAAGATGAACACTTCTAGGAAAAACACACAAACTGGAAAGTTGGAGAAGCAACAATTTGTTTGCAACAAGTTTCGAAAACCAAAAGTTGACGATGGAGGTGCGGAAACTGCCCCTGCCCTAGATGTGATTGAAGACACTAATGAAGATGCAGAAGATGGTGCAGACGATGAGATTGTCTTCCTTCATGATGAGTGCAGGAAAAAAAGAAGTCCAAGAAAAGAAAGCGAGATACAATAGTGCAGACAGGGTGCAGAGCAAGGATGGTTGTGAAGCTAAAGGATGGTCGGTCCGGAGGTGGTTTTCTTTATTGCTAAACACAATCATGCATTGGTTGACAAGCCATCACTAACTAAGTACCTTCAATCACACCAAGGGATCCCTCCAGAAGAGAAACTTTTCCTGAAAAATCTTCATAATTGTAATTTGACCACTGGTGTGTGCACTTTTCAAAAATACACTTTGCATTTACATTTTCATGCAAAAAAACACTCTGCATTTACTACACTTGTTTTAGTGCTCCAACATAGTCACATTGACAACTTGGTAGGCAAACTGTAAAACTTGGTAGGCAACCTGTGCTGCAAGTATATGGTCAAGCAAGACATTTAGGCAAACTTGAGCAACTTCTAGTTCTAATAGGAAAACCTGGGAAGAACAGCTGCAAAAACTAGTTGCATCCCAAAAAAATGCAGGCAACCTGGCAGCTATAGGTTAAGCAAGTTGGGTATGTAGCCTTAGCAACTGTTGGCTTCTACTAGGTTGGCAACCTAACAGTTATAGGTCAAGCAAGTTGTGTATGCAGCTTGACCAACTTGTGGTTCTCTAGTAGGTAGACAACCTGTCAGTTGTAGGTCAAGCAAGTTGTGTATGCAATCTGAGCAACTTGTGGCTTCTACTAGGTAGGCAACCTAACAGTTATATGACAGGCAAGTTGTGCATGTAGCTTGAGCAACTTGTGGTACTCTAGTAGGAAGGCAACTTGCCAGTTATAGGTCAGGCAAGTTGTGCATGCAAATTGAGCAACTTGTGGTTCTGCTAGGATAGGCAACCTGATAGTTATATGTCAAGCAAGATGTGTATGCAACTTGAGCAACTTGTGCATTGAAGCCTGATTTTTTTTGGTTGCCTTTTGTTGCAGGTCATATGATGAACATCATGTCTGAATTTTATGGTTCAAAGCTAATTGTGCCTTACACAACTAAAGCGATATCAAGTCTGAAATCAGGCTTGAATAAGTTTGACACAAAGGAGGGAGATATGATTGAGACAGTTGCCTACTTCAAGGATCAACAACAAATGACCCTGATTTCTTCTACAAGGTCAAATATGATGAGAAGGATAGGGTTGTCAATATGGTCTAGGTTGATGGAGCAGCACGTAGGGAGTATGCTGAGGCTTATCATGATTGTGTCTCTTTTGACACAACATACATGACAAACATGTATAACATGCCATTTGCGCCATTCATTGGTATCAATCGCCATGAACAGTCAATCATGTTGGGGTGTGGGTTTGTTAGGCAAGAGTTGGAAACAAGCTTCGATTGGTTGTTTGGGGCATTTCTTGAAGCAATGAATGGTCGAGCACCTGACAACATCATAACTGAGCAAGATATTGCAATGGCTGAATCGATTAAGAACATTTTCCCTAGAAGTGTGCATCGGTGATGTCGTTGGCACATCATGAAAAAAGCTCAAGAGAAGCTCGGGTCAATGCTGGACAGGAACCCTGGTTTGTCAAAGGATTTCAACCCATGTGTAGACTTCAACTTCACACCGGAAGAATTTGAGGCAAAATGGGATGCTCTAATGATGAAATATCAGGCTTCTATTGGCACACACACACACACACATTGACAAACTCTACGAGTACCGTGCAACATGGGTGCCGTGCTACTTCAAGCACCGGTTCTACCCATTCCTGCAATCGACACAAAGAAGCGAGGGCTTCAATGCTGTGCTGAAGTGGTATGTGAACCCACATGGCTCTATCCTAAACTTTGTGAGGCAGTATGAAAAGATTCAAACACATGTGCTTGTGCGGGAGGGTGCTCAAGATTATAGGACAGAGCACTTGCAAACTGATTTGTGGTCACCTTTTCCCATTGAGAAGCAGGCGTACGAAACATACACTAGAGACTTGTACAACAAGTTCCATAGTGAGTTTGAAATGATTGGGAGGTACAATGTATGCCCCCGGGGTGCACATTTATATGAGCTTGAACCTAATCAGGAATGGGTTGCTAAGTATGGGGACAGGAACTACTTTGTGTCAGTTGAAAGTGATGTAGGAAACTACACTTGCGAGTGCTGCAAGTTGGACACAGATGGTATCCTCTGCTGCCATATCTTGAAGGTATTTACCCACCTTGGAGTGGATGAAATACTAGCGCAATACATTCTTCGGAGGTGGACTCCCCTAGCAGTTCTTGATGCGCCCCCCGATGTCCAAGAACAAGGAGATGAAATGCCCCCTTTGTCAAAGAGGCAAATGCGACATACGAACCTGCAGATGGATTTTGCAAGCTTGGCCAAAGTTGCATGTGCGTCCGATGCTGCCGCAGAAGTCCTGAAGAAGCATATGCGTGCAGCTCGGACAGAGCTTATAGGCCTAAAATTGACCAAGAAAAAGAAGCCTCCAGCAGCTATGCGTGCCAGACACACTCAGCCCGAAACAGCTACTGATGCTCCTCCTCAGCCACCATCGTTTTCGGCGCAAGCACCTGCTCCACCTAGTAGTGGGAATACGCAAACAACTACTGGTGCTCCTCCGCCACCGCCACCCTCAGGCGGTGTTGGAGGCTCAGGTGCTCCTGTTCCACTGCAGCCTGACAGCCCTCGAGGTTCTGCGCCTACTCCAACTATTCCAAGGGACCCACCGAAATCCAACACGAAAGGGAGAGTGAAGTCTAAACGAATTGAATCAGCACTGGAACTACACCCCGAAAGGAAGAATAAATGTAGTTTCTGTGGTTCTGTTGACCACAATGCAGCGTGCTGTGAGGCAAGGTTGGTGTGAAGGCCAAAGAAGGAAGCGAAAAAATGGGAGCCAAATGAGGATGGAGTGAAAAAATGCCCCCAAGTTTTTTTTCCATTATTCAATGAGAAAGCTCATGAAAACTGTATTGACAGTTTGGGCAACTTAGAATTGATTTGTGGTGTGGTTTGATACTTGGTGTTGATTTTTCATTTGTCCTTGCTGCGACCATATATACGTTTCTTTCCCTTGCTTAAGCAAAGTAGTAGTTGGTAAACATTTTCCCAAAACGGAGATGCTATTTTCTAGCATTTCTATAACAACTTGCCTGCTATTCTTAAATAAGTTTGTCTACTATCAAAAATATTTCTTGCATTCCAACTTTGAATAAGTACATGAACTATGATCCCATAGGTACTTGCTGTTCAAAAAATAGCAAAATTTCAATGAGTGCATAAAAAAGAAGCTGTGATAAACATACCTACGGTAGTTCCAGGATTTCCTTCCAAGGAGCTTTGTTGCGAATATCTGAGACCCAGGTGCTTGTCAGTTGCTTCCTGATATTTGGAATATCACTTGGTTCGTATTTTGGAACAGCCCTAGCAACCCATTTGTTGGTGTTCGTCAGCCCGTAAATGTCATAGTCAGTGCTGTTTTTAACACACAGGAGGCAAGAAAAACTTGTTTAAGAAACTACACATAAGTAAAAACTGGTTTCCAAATAATTGGTATTGGGAAAAGTTGCTTACTCATTGTTCTGCCTCGGGACATCGATGTTGACTAGCGGAAACTTATCCAGCACAACACGTGAGTGTCCATAATGATGCTCCCATAAACTACGAACAGCTGCTGCTATCAACCTAGCGTTCTTGTCCAAGACAGGATTATCTAGTGTCCTCCAGGAATCAAGGACTTCAAACCTCTTGTCCCTTATGTTCAAATTGAACACCCAGTAATGATTCCCCGATACTGGTTTTTCTGGGTCAATGTTCTCTAGGATAGGAAACATAATCTGGATAGAAAAGCATTTCCAGAAAAACAATATGAGATTCAGATAAAAAATGAGGCAATTTGAGAAGAAAGTACTCATCAAAAGGAAAGAGGGCAAAACACTTTTTGATGACGCAACTACTGGTTCAGGTAATCCAAGCAAAAAATAAAATAGCAAAGCAACTTACAGCTACAACTAAGGCAACTACATGTTTCATAGCACGCAAGTTTGTGGTTTTCTTAAGTTTTCATGTTACATAGGTTCTTTCCCCGAAGCAAGTTGCAACGAATATAAAAAGGTAAAGACTGAGGCTATCTATAAAATTGATCTAGACATGTCATTCTACGGAAAAGAACATGAACAACTTTGCCAACTATATTTGAGGCAAGAACTTGCAAGATGATGAGGCAAGTACTTGTAATTGATGAGGCAACTACTGGTTCAGAGAATTCAAGCAAAAAATAAAAAGCAAGCAACTTACAGCTACAACGAGGCAACTACATGTCTCATAGCAGGCAAGTTTGTGGTTTTCTTAACTTTCATGTTACAGAAGTTCTTCCCTTGAAGCAAGGTGCAACAAATATAAAAAGGTTAAGACTGAATCTCTCTAAAACAATTGAGCTAGACTTGTCATTCTATGGAAAATGAACATAAACAACTTGTCAACTATATTTTGAGGCAACAACTTGTAAGATGATGAGGCAACTACTTGTAATTGATGAGGCAACTAGTGGATCAGGTAATTCTTGCTTCAAAAATAAGCAAGCAACTTACAGCTGCAATTGAGGCAACTACATGTTTCATAGCAGGCAAGTTTTGGGTTTTCTTGAGTTTCATATTACACAAGTTCTTTCCTGAAGCAAAGGTTCATCGAATAAAAAGGTTAAGTCTATGGCTGTCTAAAAATTTGGGCTAGACTTGTCATTCTACCAGAACAACATAAACAACTTGCCAAGTAGATTCGAGGCAGGAACTTTTGGAAGATGATGATGCAATTACTGCCAGAAATGATGAGGCAACTAGTGGTTTAGGTAATTATAGGAGAAAGAAAAGTCGTAGCTTGTTAACTTCTATTTTTTGAAGCAAGTAGTCGCAGCTTGTTACAACTTGCCAACAGACTAAAAGAAGGAAAAAATAGTGTACTCACCATGTATTTTTGATCCAAGTGATTCGACTTGTTAAACCTGGCAGTAATCTCTTTTGTATTCCATATCATCTGTTGTAACCTGACCTGTAGAAAACACATAGACAAACATGGAGCGAAAAGATGAAATTTCCATTGGTTGGGTTACAAATCACCATCAAGAAGGGGAGCAAAGGGCAAAAAAGCCACTGTAGGGTGCATCTCTTGCCGAGAATTTAACTGGCATGATAACCTTCTTTGAATCTGCTGGCAAGTTGTAAATTATACTTTGTAACCCAACTTGGAAAACATGCGAAACGACGAAACCACCACACTTCATGGACTCCGCGAGCTCCCTCAAGGTTACAAAGTATCCCTCGAATTCAATGAGTCTTGGGCTGTACAATAAATTTGCACAAGACAAAAATAAAGCATGAAAAAGTAAACTTGCCTATACATGAGTATTGTAGCTGCCTGAAAAAACAAACAATGAAGAAGGTGATGATACATACCTGTTATCCGTATCGGGTGATTCTTCTACACTGCGCCTTGCGTGCAAAATAACAGATGCATACAAGCGATTGACTTCGGGTTTGCAATAGAATTCCTTTTTGTTGTCAATGCCTATGAAAGGTGATCTCAAAGATGCTGATGGCTTGATGAGCCTCCTCTCAAATTTGTTGGTAATCACCTCCCCTGAACTACTACTGCTAGAAAACTTACCACCTGACCCCACATCTATTTCATTGATGATTTTCTCTGGTGTACTGAACATAGCACAATTAACTGATTCTTTCCCCCTTCGTTCTGCTTCAGCACACGCTGCCTCTAGTTCCTCTGCATCCCACACATCATCATCAAGGTTTATTACTTCTCTTATGCTCGCTGTTGTGATATTCCCTGTTTGCATGTTAAGACCTTCATCCCATTTGTTGATGTCCTTATCTCCTTCCTCAAGGACAGGTTCCAATTCATCGAAAATCACTCCAAAACTTGGAGCTGGGCAGTAGTCGTCGCACATCCCGGACACCTTTCTACTCTTAAATTCGTTGGCTGGCTCTTCAACTATTCTCTGTGGTGGGATGTGGAAGGGAGCATTTGTTGGAGCAACACACTTGTCTATAATTTCATTTATTTTGTCTATATCAACAGTTTGTTGCTTGTGTGGTACCGGTGGCCAGTTCTCCTTGTTTGCATCACCTTGGAAGTGTGTTGGAGGCAAACTCAGGTTAGTCTTCAGTAACTTTGCTACCGTTCCTACATGTCTTACATCAGTCCCTACAGGCATCATCTGTTCAGTGCCGTGCAACTTGTTCTCTGGCACTATTTTTTTTTCCAACGGTCATATCTGAGGTGGCGGGTTGGTGGTTCCTTCCAGGCAAGTCAGCAATAGTATTCGGCGAGTTCTTGTTTGACAAGGGCACTGTTTGTTTCCCAGCCATCGTAGAAGAACACGCAAGCTCAGGGGTCCTTGCAGCCAAAACAGCAACATGGCTAGGAAACTTCTCCTCTAGCACTGGTTTTATTCCATCAGTCATGTATTTTTTTTCGAGAGTACGCCAAAGGCGTACCATAGCTTTATAGAAGGAAAAAAATATGTACAGGAGAGATTCGTAGCTAGTCACGTGGTCACAAGTCGACCAGGACATCGCCTCCACTCCAAACTCGACACTCTATGTGCTACTCAACTACATGCTCCACTCCAGTTGCTCCGGCCTGCATCCAGATGACCAATTCATGGAATATGGCCTCTGTCACGCCGAACACATCTAACATGTCGCTCCTACCAAAGACTCTCGCATTCCTATGCTTCCACAGAGACCAGCATATTAACATAACCATCGTGTCAAAGCCTTTCCTGCTTGTCTTGGCAATCCTCTTTCTCACCTCGCACCACCACTCCGCCAGGTGGGACTGCACCGTGGGGCAAAGATTAAGATCTACTCCGAGGCAACTCAATAACATTGTTGGGCAACTTCTCAAGAGGTACTGGTTGTTTTGCATCATTCCTTTGCACAGGATCAACCTGAGGACTCTTTGTAGACAACTTCACAACAGATCTAGGCAACACATCCACTTGTCCTTGTTGTTTTGTACCAGAGTCTGGAAAGTTGTCAAGGTGTCGGTTCTCATTGAGCAACTTCACTCCTGTGGTGGGCAACTCCCCCATTGAACTTGCTTGCTTGATAGTGCCAGTTTTGCAACCTTGCTCAACCGGCTTCTGAACACTATAAGTTGCCTGACATTTTTCTTGACTTGCCTTGTTAGCCAACATAGTTGCTTGTTGAACTTTTTCAGTTTGGCCTCTATGTTTGAGTGATGGTTTCAGACAAGTGGGTTCCATCCTTTCTGCAGATGCAACAGGGTTTGGATTCAGGTTGAACGACACTCTCTTTTCCTTCCTTGGTGCAATTGACATTAAATCTTTCTTAGAAAATGCCTGCAGCAGATTAATTCCATAAACTGCTTGCATGAGTTCAGTTTGTCTTTCGGGGGGCATAACTCCTCAGGATTGAATTTGATGCATGTTTCTCTTTCCTCATCGCGAAACACCATCTGACCGAATAATGTGCTTGCATATGAGTGGGGTTTCCGCCCATCAAACACTTGTGGCACTTCAAGTTCCTTTTGAAAGGGGTCCCACTGCTTCTTGAACTCCGTCTTGACAAAATCTATAAGCAAAAATGTTTCTGTAGCATCTCCTGCTAGTTGTTTGCTGTCATTTTGCTTGATAAAGAAAATTGATCCAGAGTCGCTGTCCCCGCTGCTGCTTGAACTTGCTTCTCCTTCATCTCCATTATAATTGTTTGTCCTGCTACATCCTCCTATATTGGCTCCTCCGCCATGGTCCTCATCATCTCCATTTCCATCATCGTTTTTCTTGCCTCCACACTTCTTGACTTGGTCCTCACTGTCCTCATCTTCACCAACTTTCTCTGTCTCGTCATCTTCAGCTGCCTCGCTTTGCGGCACATCGGCCTTGTTTACCTCTTCCTCATCAACTTGGGGGTCACTGTTGTTCCTTCCTTGCACATTGCCGCTGTCCTTACCGCTGTTGCCCTTGTTTTATGTTGTTTCATGTGGCTCCTCACTATCCTTATTGGCATCATCCTCAGCAGAATTGTGTCTGACATTGCCTCCATGACTGGTGTTGTCATCATCATCATCTGAACAGTCATCTCCGTTGTCATCCCCCGAGTTACCACTGTCTTGTTCTGATTCATTGTCTTCGTCGTCGTTCTCATCCTCGCTCTCTTCGTCCGACTTGAATGACTCCTCATCCTCGCTTGAGCTGTGTTCAATCACTCTAGGTGTTGCTCGCTTCCTCTGAGAACTGGTATGTTCACTTGCCTATGGGTTAATGTCCATGTTCTTGCTTGAGCTAGGTTGCCCATCGTCAAGCTTCCCTATGCCCACTACGAGCTTCTCGATAGCATGTGACATTTCAGTGCACATTTCATGGACCATTCCTGTTATCCTATTTTTGCTTCTGCACACCAAAAACAAAGAGACATAAATGTGTGTCAGATAGTATACTCATTAGGATCTGAAAAAATCCAAAATGTAGTGAGAAAACATATAAAGGACTTTCTTGCTATTGGAACTTACATAGTTGCCGTGACTTTCAGGCAACCTAGCTGCAACGAATTTTGAAACGTGGTCCAAGCTTCCAAACAAACTGTCGTTTGCACACTGTGAAAATTCAGTCTTGAGCTATTTTCATCAAAACCAAAAACAAGGCGAAAAAAATAAATGAACGTCGTTGATCCGTATAGGTAGTAATATAACTTGCCTATGTTTATAGTATAAATTGTCTTGGATTTCACTTTAGATTTGCCATGTTTCGATCAAAGAAAAAGGAAAGTAGTACATTATGGAGGTTGCCCCGCTTTGGACTGGAAAAACTGACAGAATGAACTACACATTTTCCACTATTGTATAGCAAGTTTCTCATTATTGTCTGAAAAATGGCAAAAACATAACAGTCATAGTTACAGTATCTAGCTAGGTTATTTGCTATGTACAATACAGAACAACAAAAGTAAAAATGTAGGCAAGTTATGTTCTATTTCCAGGCAAGTACTGTAATTTAATGTAAAGCATGCAAGTCCTGTTCTATTGCAGGCAAGTACTGTAATATAATTTTTTGGGCAAGTACTATAATGTAATCAACATTCAAATGTGTTTGTACTGCTTGGAAAAAGGAAAACTATTACCCCCAATCATATGTTTGTTCCACAGGCAAGTTATGTTGCTCCTAATACTATGACTTGCCTAAACTTGTAACAATGTGTTTAGCATAATTTGTATAAAAAATTGTTTCTGTAACCTATAAATTGTTTTTTGCAAATTAATGTGTGTTTTGATATTAAATAATTCTTGCACGAAAAGATCTTACACACAGCTTGCCATACACTCCTGGACCCTTCCTGTCTTTCTTCATGACTTTGGTTATTAGATCATCATTCCAGATGCTTGCCCTTGTAAGTGTAGCAGGTATTGGTTCATCAACATCCAATGAATCCAAATACAAAATCTGTAAAAAAAAATAAATTGCAAAAACTATTAGGAAACACATGGCTCTTTCGTGCTTGCATTGAAAAAGGAAAAACTATGGAAAAGAAAACATATTAGAAATGAGTTGCCTCATACTTACAACTAGATGGAAAACACAGCAGCAAACAACCTTCTTCTTGTCACCAAAACCCATGAATGCCAATCTTAGTTGATCAATAACAAAGTCGCATATCTTGGCGTCTTTTATAGCACTTGTGTGAAGAATAGCAATGTAACACCTTGGTGAGATGCTCAAGCTTGTGGTTGGGGCAAGGAAGCAGGAGAATGCAATAGCCAACCAAGCACGCAGGAAATTGTCATCGCACGCCCCCATTCATCTTCCCAATCATTTTACACCATGAAGTCAATGTAGGGGCGTTTTTTCCCTCGATCTTGAAAATACTGTTGAATTCCCTTATAACATCTCGATTCATTTCAAAACATACTTTCCTGCCACTGTTGGGCAAACCCCAAATCCTCCTAACACTATCTGCACCTATTGGTATTTTGCCTCTATTTGGTATAACAATTTGAGACTTCTCTGGGTCGTAGTGTTTCATGATCCACTGGCTGAGATCACCGGGCATGGTTGTAGCTGGCATATCCAACAAGCCCCCAAAGTCTATGCCTCTGATAATATTTTTTTGGTCTTCGTCGAGATCTTTATTCAACTTAAAAAGCCTTGCAGGTGATGACCTGTTCCTATGACCCTGAAAAATTGACAAACTAAAGTTATTTCTACTGCGAGAGCAAAAAACATGGGGAACTGATTCTGAAAAAGCATATACATGAGTTGCTTACTGGCGACACTGATTTGCTTAAGCATATCTAATAAGTTAAAAAAACATCAACGGGTTTCTCTCGATATACATCAGCCAACCGTTATCATGTACTGACACGACTTGCTTGTTGAAAACATTTGATTTGCTTAAAAACCCACTATAGTTGCACACACTTTCCCACTACATACATGAAGTTCTAGCGCGAACAGAAACACAAAAGTTGCTCACTGCCAACACTACTTTTGCTTAAAACATACCATAGAACTTGGTTGCTCTTTTTTGTTTTCTCAACAAATTGCTAGTACAAAAACTTCTGGCGCTTTTATGTGTGCTTAAACTTCTGGTGTTTTCTGGTGCATGGATCACATAAAGTTGCCTACAACCTACACCTCCTAATATGAGATTTTCCCATGGTACTGTTTGCTAGGTGTGCATGTAGCATCAGTTGCCGGGACATGACCATCAAAAAAGTTGCCTCCCACCTAGCTTAGAAAAATAAAAAGGATTTGAGATGCATGTACTGCATGAGTTGCTGCTACATGGGAAAAATGGAGGCAATTTATGTGTGAAAACTAGAACATGAAATGCAACTCCACATTTTGTTCCGATGGTAATGTTTGCTAGTTTCTAATAGCTAAAAAAACGCAAACCAACTTGCTGGTCAGAAAACAAAGACTTTGTAGTCATATGGTCATGGGAGGAAAGGCGGGTAGGGGGAGGGATACCTCATTTTCAGTCACTTTCCATTTTTTTCTTTGGTTGTTCATCTTGTGTAACATCAGCTTCATAATCACCTCCTACTGGTTCTGCTTCATTGCTATCAATATCCGCAGGCCGCTTCCCCCGGTTGATGACCCGCTTCTGGCGCTTGCGTTTGTAAACATGAGTTGTTGAACCACCTTGCTCTTCTGTTGTAGGTGCCTGTAACAAAATCACAAATTTCTTTAACAAAAAAAGTAGCAATCAAACTGAAAATGCTATTTACGTAGCAAAAATCAGAAGGAATACCCCCCGCTCAGCTTCGGGAGAGGGGGTGGAACCGAGCCAAGCGGTGACTCTGTTGACTACTGTTGATCATGCTTTTTACTTTGTTTAGTCATCTTTACCTATAAAAAAGCAATTTAAAAAAGCAGTTACATACCAAAAAGATTGTCACCGTGGAAAAAAGTCTGATTATAAGAATGTAAATTGCCTGAATATTAGGATGAAAATTCCTTGTTATCTAGCAATCATCTGATTATCAACACGAAAAAAAGTCTGATTATCAGCACTCCTATCAAACACAAAAAAAATCATTTGTCATGAGTTGCCTGACTGTTGACATAAAATTGCCCCGGACCAGTACAACACAAAAAATAAAACAATCGTGTGCATGTAAGTTGCCTGACAAAATGGCACTAACTTGCCTGGTCCAGAGAAGAGTGAGAGGAACGTGGATATAAATAGGTGGCATTGTGAGTATGGTACAGCTCGGGTCCCGGCCAGGACAGTAGGGCCCGTGCAAAATGTTGTACAAACCTCGTAGCCTATCAAATTCTGATTGCAAGTGAGATGTGAGGTTGATTCGATCTCACTCGCGCCACCGCAAGGGTCCTGGTCCCTTGGTCGGTCACCTACCTACGTGAATGAATGGCATAGGAGGAGTAGCTCCCTTTTTCCATTCATTGATCATGAAATTTTTGGCAATCCAACTTGGCCAATCATCAACCTACAAACAATTGATCCTAGTTTACTTCTCACCTTGCTGTAAACATTTTATCTGAATCTCGGTGGAAGATTTCATGACACTCGTATCAAACACAAAAAAAACATTGCCATAAGTTGCCTGACTGTTGACATGAACTTGCCCCGGACCAGTAAAAACACAAAAAATAAAACAACGGTATGCACATAAGTTGCCTAACAAATGGCATTAACTTGTCTCGTCCCAGGAAACACTAACAAAACACCAGTGTGCCATAAAATTGCCTGACGGTTCGCATGAACTTGCCCGCTCACGAGAAACCCTACTAACACCCCATGTCATGACTTGCCTGGTGGTGGTGATAAACTTGCCTACTACAAAAATCAACAGCAAAAAACGCTGAAATAGCATGTGCACGGGGTGAAGTGAGGGCTGAGGGAGGACACGAACCCTCAAACTAGTTCGACCACAAAATCACATGAATCTGGCGCTCGCATTAACAAACATGGACAGATATGGAGATTAAGGGGGGGATTTCATACCCAGTACCTAACCTAACCAACGCTGTTGCCGAACACATCGTGATCTACGGGGAAAAACTACCTCGACCAACTAGCAAATCGATAGAAGCACTAGTTGCTCCTAGACAGAACGCCAAGAAGATGAGAAACTCCCATCGCCAGAAAATGGAGAGATGATAGTAGGGGTGGGGGTTAAGAATCGCGTCAACATACCTTCTCCTTCCTTCGCCACCGCACAAAACGAGGCCAGCCTCACTTCGCAACCGTCCGCCACCCCCGCAAGTCGAGCACTGCGCGGTCACCGAGCTCACGAGCGAGAGCCGCTCCCCGCGGCCAGCGTACCGCGGGGTGGAGCAACTCCCGCCGCCGGCCACCCACGACGACGAACGCCTCTCGAGAGAACCGATGTGTGGCGGACTACGGCGAATTTGGGCAGCGGCGAGAGTTCGATTTGGGCGAGGGAGAGGGGAAGAAGAAACCGCCCACTCCGCCGAATGGGGGAGAGAGCCGTTTGTGGGAGAGAGCCATAATTGCGGGCCCCACCCAGGCGAGTCGCTTGTCTCGACCATATTCTACCTGGCCCCACCACCACGCGACGCGCCGCTCGGCCTCGCCCCGACCAGGTTACACCTGGCCCGACCGCGCGCAGATCGCGACGGATCCGATGCGCGTGTGCTCGGCAAGTCCATTTAGTGCACGCGCACTTTTTAGAGTTTAGGTATAATAAAATAGAGCAAATCTCAAGCTCACCAACTCGCCTGGGTGGAGCCTCTATTGGGCACAGTATAGAGCAAAGATGGGTTTTCTAATATAAATTGCAATATATGATGGGTCATTGGCCCGGGCAGACCTAAACTTTGACAAACCAAGAAAGGTTGCCCTATTTTCTGGGCAATATTCCAAATTCTCCTTTACTTAATAGGGTTTTTATCACTTATGTCACTAGTTCTGTCTCACTACTCTGTTTTTCTATTATCTATACTACTATTAAAAGAGCAAACTTAAGTTCTCCTAAAACCACACAGCAAACTGTACACAAGGTAACCAGAACCCTCGGATCAAATCAACTTAAACATATATTATCGTCAATATTACGCCAGTAATTTGTTAGCCAGATCGATGACTCAGATGAAATGTTCTGCCAGTAGACGCCCGTGGTCTGCCTATCCTCATAGCGCTCCGCACTCTCGATCCGCACGGCCCCGCCCATAACGCGGATAAAATCCACCTGAATCGCGTTAATGACATGTTTATCCCGCTATTTCCTCTGCCCCAGTCCTTTCCATCTTCCCAAATTCCCCAAATTGCGTCGTCCCCATAGTCCCGTCCACCATATCACCTCCAAGCGATCCCAGCGCCGCCGATCTCCCGTGCCGCCACCACCTCCGCCGCCTCCTGGACAAGAGGCCACCACCATTGAGCACCACTTCGGCGCGCCTGGTTGCCACCGCGACTCTGGCCTTGGAAGGTCGTCCTACTGTCCTGGATCGGGGAGGAGGCACGATTTGGATCTGGGCGGCGACGGCTAAGCAAGGGCACCTGTGCTATCGAGGTACATCTCTTCCCACTCTCCCCGCCTCCCTCTCTCTTCCCCGCCGGGGGCGCCGTGAGCCCGTGACCGTGGACTGGCGGGGAATGGGGAGCTTCGACAGTGAGGAACGGGGAGCACGGGTGCTCTGCTGGTGGAGGCATGTTTTGGGACGGGGAGACCTCTGGCCGTGTGGAATGAAGTGAGCTTTGGATGCAAACTGAATTTCATCTCTCTCGGTTCTTGTTTTCTGCTGATAGCACATAATAACATTGGTAATGTTGAGCCGACAAAGAGAAGTAGCAGACTAATTTCTATGTCGACAAATGATGATTTGCTCCCCGTATGTGGTTTCTGGTCATATTGGGCTATGTGAAAATTGGTTTTTCTCTGTATTCTCCATATGACATTATTTTATAATCGCTGGAATATGAAAATAGAATGGTGTGCAGTTCTGCCCTTGTGAGCAATCTCTGATGCTTATATATACTAGCAGTAACGTGTAGTATTAGGTATGGCAAAGTAAATTTGCTTCAACAATCAATTCCAGCGCAGCAATTTTTTTATGGGATTTCTCTTGCAATCCGCACTGAATTTTGTACGCCGATGCCAGTTTGATGGTTTTGCTTTGAATGGTCTTCTCAAGGAAACCGTGTTCAATTTGTATGTTTTGCTTTGAACGAGTCTTTCTGGAAATCTGTATGTGTACTTATATGGCTGGTTGGAATTGTGCAAATTGTGATGGTTTGCTTTCTATGAGCAACTACTTGAATGCTGAAATTTTATACAGTACATATCATGTCAACAACATGTATCTCTTTTTATTTCACATGTGGATAGAGAAGTTGCCATACATTGTTGTCCCCTTGGCAATAGTATGTAATTCTCAAATTATCTTGCTATCTTTGCTCAGTAGCATTTAATATGACTAATTTGAGATCAGCAAAGAGGAATGGGCCTGAAGAAATACTGATATTGAGCTAGGTCTGCAAGGCGATGTATTGAGCTCTGCGTAGCCTTTGTATGTGTTTTTGATTCTCTTTTTTTTTAAACATAGCCTGTAGATGTCCTACGGTATATGTTAGCACAACTACTGAAGGATTTGCAGGTGAGCAACTGTTATATGAGTTTGGATGACGGAATATCAGTATTACATCAAAATCTACGGCTTTATATACTTTGTCACATACTGCCATATTTCATATATGACGACCATATCAATCACGTGTTGTTTCTTTTTCATTCAGAGTGTACATTGCTTCCAGTGTAACAAGAACAGAAAATAAGGTACTCTCTAAATAATGTGTGAGGATTCTGATTCTGTAATTTGTTTTACTGTTGCTAACTGAGCATGCTTACATAATGGGATGATTTGAGTGGAGTTTCAAAGTCAATCGTCCATGTTTGCAGTCTCAAGTTTCTATATGTATAGTCTGAGACCTAATAAGTACTGATCATTTCAGAAAGTTTCACGCTTCATACTTATAATTGATACTGATTGTATTCATGTAATTGGGCCACTTGATTATAGTGATTTTCTAACTAATAAGTAAGATGTCCCTGGTTCTGCATAAAGATTTAGGCACCCTAATTTCTTAAGTCTTTGTGGAGTCAGAAGTTTTGAATGTTTTTGTTCAGAGTCTTTTTGAAATGATGAGTGATGCATACCTATTCAGTGTTTTACATGGTACTGCAAGTGAAGAAATGATTTGTACTGAACCATCTAATGTGTTATTGCGTTTCTTTGAAGTCATGAATTTGTAGCAAGTGACGCCCTCATTGGCATTATTTTTCTTACATATCCAAGATAGTTAAAGCATCGTGGGGACCAGGAGGCCAAGCAGTCTGTGGTGTCTCCGTCGTTGTTGCAAAGAAACATGCCCAAACTTGTAAGCCCATATTGGTATTACTTTCCATGAATAACAGTGATCTGTTAAGAATTTATCTGTTATCTTGCAACAACCAACAAAATATATATTTAAGAATGATCTGTTATCTTGCCATGAATAACAGTGATAATTTTGTTGTTGACTCATGTTATATCCTCACAAATAAAGTGCTACAGGGAACTTTCTCTATCGGTTTAGGTTGGACGAGCAAGACAACATACTGCAGACTGGGAACAAGGTGAGAAGATTAGATGCAAATTTATGTAGCATATGTACAGCTACATTTGTTAATCTCCTTCTCAATTTTTCCTTTTTCTTTGCAGAGTATGTTCGTCATCATTGATATGTGTTAATACTCTCCTTGAGATTGATTCCTTTGCTTTCGCAAAAAAGCGTCAGATACATGGCGAGCTTCAAAATATCAGGTTGCAAATACCATCGTTGCTTTGGACCTTGCCATGGATGGATGGACACTAAATGACCACAAATGCCTCTAGATTATTAATAAGCGTGGTTCTACGTTCAGTGCTTTGGGCATCTGTTTTGTCTCGGGCTGGTTCTACGTACCTGATTTTGCTTGGAACAGCCACAGGGGCGAGGATGTTATATTGATGCAGCTTGGTTTGCTAACTAGCAATGTTTTGTTTCTTAGACGGACAAACTTGTATCTCAGAACCTTGATGAATTGTTTCATTTGATCAGCTTATGTGGAAACTACTAATTTTCATTGCCTCTGTACACACACTTGCATACCCTTTTTCCTGGTGCTTATTGGCAATGGCCCATTCATAGGCATGACCTAGAAGAAAATAAGATTGAAGATGTATTTTTCTTGGTTGGAAATATTACACCCCAAATTTAATTCAGTTTGGATACAACAATGACTATTAAGATTGAAAAAACTGATGAATTATGTTAGTTATACAGTTTAAGAGGTCAAGGATGTGATATATGAGAAACAATTTTGTCCGTTACACATGAATATCTGTATGGCACTGTGTATGCTGGCGAGATGTGTGAGATGTTGGTCATAACGTTGTGGATTCTGGCGAGATGTTTGTGATGACGTTGGTTGTCGAGATGCACTAGCTAGGGGTGCATGCATGGCCATAGGCCATAATTAAATTTTCATAATGGACTAATTTTCTGTCGGTTAGTTAATGATCAATGGTATTAGCTAAGCAATGGACATGGGCATGTTCATTTATAAAGCACAATGTTTTCAGTCATTTGTACAAGTTAGGAATTATATGCTTTTTGCGTGAGATTTCAGCTGTTCAAAAAGTAGATTTATGTTGACATAATTATTATAAGTTTCATTGTAGAACATATTTAATCGAGATGTGCGTGGCACGTGCATACTTACTAGTGAGTTACAACTACTCAAAAATGTCATTGTTTGATGTGATGCTTGCTCAAAAATGCCATTAGATATCTAAAAAATATCATTGTTTCATTAGATGTTTGCTCAAAAATGCCATTAGACATCGTTATTGTCAGGTCAAATCCGCTGACCATGTTATATGATAAAAATACCCATACACCCACATTCCAGTTCTCTCTTTGTCACAATGATAAGTGTGGGCCCCACTTGTTAAGAGTAAGTAAGCGAATAATTTTAGAGGAAAATAAGAATGTTGTTGGGATCTAGTGGAGCCCACACTTTATTATGCTGAGATAGAGGGAGAGGTGACATGTTGGTCCATAGGCATTTTGATCATTATAACATAGCAAACAAGATTTGAGCTGACTGTAATGATGTCCATTGGCATTTTTTATCATGTGCATAACAAAGTGACGGCATTTTTTAGCAATTGAAAATTCTAATGGCAAGTAGTGGGATGTAACCAGTGGCATAAATGATAAAAACCCTGCTTAATAATCTGAATGATTTTTATCTTAGTTTTTAGCATTTTTCTGAGTTTTTTATACTTGTATTTTTAGTAATCATTGATGATTAGATGGACATGTGAAATCCCGCAAAAAACAAAAAAATGAATATGTGAAAGGGCCACCGCCGTGACGCCCAGCGAAAATTCGACCGTTGCGTGCCTCACTAAAGCACTCGACCGTTGGACGCACACGATCCCTTCCCTTCCTTAAGCCGCGCGGATCATCACGCTTCTACTCCCCGCTTTCCATTTCTGCCTCCCGAGTCTGATCTCACATCAACTCACAACCTTCCAACTCAGAACGAAACTTCCAATGGCGGCGGAGCCCACCAAAAATGACGCCCACGTCGTGGAGATCCCGGTCACCGGCGACGGAGCGGAGCCAGCCAGCGGCGCGTTCCTCGGCAAGGCGGCGTCGGGGCACCACCCGCTAGGCGAGATCGCCGACAGCGGCGGCCACCTGCTGCTGCTCAAGCTGTGGCAGCGGGAGGAGTCCCGTCTCAACCGCCGCGCGTGCGCGCTCGAGGCGGTCATGGACGCGGCGCGCCGGGACGCCTTCTACCTCTGCGCGGCCTTCCTCGCCCTCCACGGCCTCTCCCTCGCGCTCCTCTTCGCCGCCTCCGTCGCGGGCGGCGCCCCGTCGCGCGCCTGCAGGAGGTGGTGGGCGCCCTCGTCCCTCTCGCTGGCCGCCTCCCTCGCGCTCGCCGCCGCCGTGCAGCTCCGCGTCTGCGCCTACTGGCGCGCCGGGCGGCGGCTGCGGCGGGAGCGCGGCGACGCCCGGGCCCTCGCGCGGTGCGTGCAGGAGCTGCGCATGAAGGGCGCATCCTTCGACCTGTCCAAGGAGCCGCAGTGCGGGGTGACGAGGACCAACTGCGCCAGCATGGAGGGCGCGGGGGCGTGGGGCCCGCTCCGGTGGTGCTACCGGAACGTCGTCACCGCCTGCCTCCTCGCTGTCGCCGCCGTAGCCTTGCCCTCCGGCAAGCTCATCCTGTGCGCCTAGGAGACAATCGATCTGAGTTTTCGGTGAGTTGAATTTACCTCTTGTTTACTCCCTGTGCATCAGATCTTCTGAAAATTCATGACTAATCCCCACACCAGCAGATTTGGTATGGCTGAAATTTTTTACTCTTCAAATTTGTTCTGATCCATGACGAAATAACGCTTCTCTAATTCTACGGTCGCAGGCTTCCTGGTGAATTCATTCGGAGGAAACGATGTGCTTCTAGGTCGCAGGCCCTGGTGAATTGATTCGGAGGAAACGATGTGCTTCTAGGGTCGCAGACATCATGGTGTTATTTGCATAGACAGAACACTGCTTGTGCTCCGATGATCAGAGAATTTCCAACATTTCTTTCTCCGCCCCGAGATGTACTCTTTGTAACGATTCAAAGCTTATTTGTATGACTCATTCATAGCAGCTGCAACTCAAAAAGGGAAATCGCATACGGTTATTCTGACTTCCTGCTTTATACTGTACTTGGCAAATTTATAAGTACATTGTTATGGTTGAAATTCTCCATGTGCTCTTCAACCCAATTCTCCCTGCAAACCTGTTATTTTTGACGACTCCAAAAATTTGAAAGAATTTGTTCGATGATGTGTGCACTCGTCGTTGTGGTTGTTCTGTTGTCGAAGCTTATTGTCATCGTGATTGCGTCATTACACAGTATTATGTATTGTAGGCTTTTTCTTTGTGTGCTGAGTCCAGCCTGCACACTGTTACTAGAAAATCATGAAAAATCAAATTCAACAACCTTATTGATGAATTTATTTTATTCACATATCTACAAAATGATTATGTGCTGAACATTGAAATTTTGCATACTTCTGGAACATCAACCTCCTAGCATCTGTATATTTTTTTGGGTACAATTTTATAGAACTTCTAAACATGGTTTCAACATAATCTTCACTGTAACGTGGTTCACACCTGATACTTACTTCCAAAGGATTACACCAAGCCGTATTGTTGTATTGTTGTTCTAACATCAGACCACCCAGAGTGGCAAGGGCATACAAAGAGTTTTGATGATTGAAATGCTCGGTGCCTAAAACGT
Source organism: Triticum dicoccoides (assembly GCF_002162155.2). Lineage (NCBI taxonomy): Eukaryota > Viridiplantae > Streptophyta > Magnoliopsida > Poales > Poaceae > Triticum > Triticum dicoccoides. Next base: position 190,986,669 of record NC_041393.1, on the reverse strand, counting down.
TGTTTTTGATCCGTGACAAAGTTCTGCTTTCCTAATTGCAAGGTCACAAGCTTCGTCGTGAGCTGATTCGGAGGAAACGAGAGAGCACAGAAGTCTTGTTTGCATAGTGCAAATCACTGTTTCTCTACTTGTGCTCTGATAGATTAGAGATCATACACATTATTTTTCTCTCCCCTGGGATGTTGAAAGGGTTCAAAGCTTTTTTTTGTATGATTCATCAGTAGTAGCTGCAGCTCAAAATGAAATGCTAATTTGGCCATTCTGTCTTCACGGCTAGTATGAAAAGTTTGTTCATTGTTAGGGCTCTTTTACTTCTTCAGTTCTTCAACTGCTGTTTTCACTACCCGAAAAGAAGAAAAGGTCGTTCAGTTTAGGCATATCAAACTTCAAGAACAAATCGTCAGATCGATACAATCCTTTGGTTCAGGCATATGAACCACTAGAACAAATAGTCAGATGTTATCCTTGTCCTTGACGTGTTATTTCTGATATTAGTTAGATTGAATCTCTGTACAAAAAATGACGTCTGCAAATGTAATCAGTTATCTAAGGCAAAGTCTGAAAGAGCCATTTGGTAAAGAAATCCATGACACAGTTCTCCCTGCAACCCAACTCCAAAATTCTGATTTCAGCATATATTTTCCGAGCAAAAGCATGCAAGCGTCAATGACTCCACAACAGAACAAATCTGATGCACAGCAAAATTGTCTTTGGCAAACAATCATTTCCCAAAGTTTGCTACTCCCTTCGATCCATAGTAATTGTCCATTCTCTTATATTAATATGGATCAGAGGGAGTACATATCTTGGTATTACCCTAGGCCACCCCATATCATCCAAATTTATTTTCAAAGATGCAACACTTGCAGCGGTAGTAGCCTACACAGAGAGGTCAGAGCAGCAATGCAGATAGCCAACCAGTAGCATCACAGAAGCCTGCGTCCCGCAACAACATACGTACACATCTTCCTCTGCCCGTTAATTGGTCCATCTGAAATTTCAGCCTTTCATTAGCTGTCAGATCGATTAATCGGCTGGCCCAGTTAATTGACCACATAGGGGGTATTCGATTTGGTCAGGTGCCGAGTACTCCCTCTGTAAACTAATATAAGAGCGTTTAGATCACTACTGATCTAGTGATCTAAACGCTCTTATATTAGATATTAGTTTACAGAGGGAGTAGTAGTTAACTGGGCAGTTAACTTAAATGTCGCTGCAGGCTGCAGCACAACAAGTCCAATTCACAGTGGCTGGATACCATGCGGAGCCAAACATAATACTGTATAAGAGAATGGACACGCAAAGCTACTTGGTGTATAAATATATATTATTTTTTCCAGTTTCAAATAAGTTAGTTGGTAGCTGATCAGCTCATAACTAATCCATCTTTAACCAAAGTGCCCCAAGGAATAGAACCTCGAAGAGAATAAAGTAAAGTATATATAGTTGAATGAAAGAAAATGTCAGGAGTTTGCAGTGCAAATTCCCCATTCCTATGATGTGCTGCAGGTTTTGCAAATAACATCAAGAATCACATTGAACTAACAAAACTTCAATTTCGGTCCCTACAGCCATATGACATCAGAGACAGTCACATATGCAGGACTAAATTTTACGTACATCATACATGGAGCAGTGTTACGCCCTTGGTAGTATACACTTACCAAAGAAGCATGTATCTCTAATTCTCTATAATAAAAACATGTATCTGAATTATCCGAATATATAGCAAAGGTTGTACCAATTAAACATGCACATAAAAGCTAAAAGTTATACGAACATTTGGCCCACAGTTGTTGTAATATTTGATTGTGCAACCTAAATGCCTAAAATACAACGGGGTCATAGCTAAATGGAATATACAACATCAAACCATTTCACTGCAAATTACGGTGAACAAAAGTAATCAGAGAAATGCCACGAGATAAATTATCTTATCAGTTAGACATGCATGAGCATCATACGGCCTGCCTCGATCAGAAGAACCTAGCCGGATTCTTCTCAGATCGAATCACTTATAACATAGAGGAGGCCCCTCAAATGATGACAACATCTTAAATTATTCAGCGGTGAACAAACAAACATTGGAGAGCACTAAATCAACAGCACAATCTTAAGATGCAACTTAAATCCGCTGTAACATACTGTAGGCGTTACTGCTGCGGGACGTAGTAGTACCCCATGTCGGCGGCGGGCATGCCGGCGGCGGGGTGGGGCATCCCGGCGGCGACGGCCGCCTCGGCGTCCTTGGCCTCGTCCCGCGGCACGATGTCCACCAGGAAGTCGAAGACCTCGGTGCGCGCGATGGCCGCGGCGATGTCGGACTTCTGCAGCGTGCGGCGCTTGTTCTCCTCGGCGTGCGCCCAGCCGCGGTGGGTGAGCTCGAGGATGAACATCTCGCAGGCCCGGGCGAAGACGACGGGCGCCTCGGCGGCGATCATGCGGACGTCCTCGTCGGCCTTCATGATCTTCTTGATGCGGGCGAGGGGCAGGTTGTGGTTCTTGAAGTCGGTGGTGGCCTCGATCTCGCGGTACTGCTCCGCCCAGAACACCTGCAGCTGCTGCTGCTGCTGCGCGGCGGTCTGCTGCGACGCGGCGGCGACGGCGGCGGGGGGCGGCTGCGGGGCGTAGAGGGCCGGCGCGTGCGGGTAGCCGGGGGGCGCGGCGGCCGGGTAGACGGCGGCCGGCGGGTAGCCGACGGGCGCGCCCAGCACGGGGCCCGGCGGCGGAGGGGTGGTGGATTTGGGCTCCATTCCGGCTAGGGTTTCGGGGAGGAGGAGGGGATTGGGGGGAGAGAGTGGTGGTGGTGTGGAGTGACCCTCGATTGGGCTGTTGTTTTGCTGCTGCCTGCCGATGCGGAGGAATGGGAAGCTTTGTCGATCCGGGGGTAGGGGATTTATTAGAGTTGGCTTTCCGGTTTAACCTCGAGATTAAGACAGCGGAGGCCGTGCTTGTGCGCGTGTGCGTGGCGGGCTGATGACTCACCAATTTCATTTCCAAGGAGCGGTAGGGGCCATGGAGTGGTGGCGTGGCGTCTAGTGCAGTGCAGGGTTAAATATCTGGCGTCAACATCGCATTAACGCTGACTAAGATGACAGCGAGCGCCACCTAGATACCTTCGGGGTCTGAATGTTGATAATTTAGTCTATCTTGACACTGATTATTAAGATTACAATGGGTGACACCTTAGGAGCTCTGACTGATTGAGTCGTTTTACAGGATCTATCTGCCATAAAAAATTGTTTGAGATAATACACCCAGCCCATAAACGTATCCACGATTTGGTCCAACAACTCGCAAGACCTCACTCCGCCGCCCAACTACTTTAGACCGTTCTTAGTGGGAGTAATTTAGCAGTAATGCATGGTCCAACTTAACAAATTTGTTTCCTAAATACATATTAGTGCGCGTGCGCTCCCATCGCTGCTCGAACGGCCGACGCCACGCCGTGCGACGGCGTGGGATCGCGCGGTCGCACGGGGCCAGGTGGTTTTTGTCGGTTTTCGGACGCGCCGCTTCTCCCGCACCCATGGTCCGGTTGTGCCGATGCGCGTCGCGCGTACCCCCTCGATGGGCCCGCCATGTCAGTGACTGCGTGGGTACATCTGTTAGTGAGCGTAGACAAAGTAGTGGGCGGTGGGCAATTTCGAA
>NC_041393.1:190940960-190982755 GCF_002162155.2 Triticum dicoccoides | reverse complement strand
CCCCTCCCCTCCCCTCCCCTCCCGATTTGCTGGTCGTTGCCGGATTCGCCGCTGGATCTCGCCGTCGGCGCCGTTGAAAGGTGCGCAGGAGGCGGAGGCGCAGCAGGGGGAGGCACCCGCTGCTCGTCGTCGGCTGAGGTACGCTCGCTGCTCAACCGCTCGCTCCTTCTCCTCGCGGGCCGTACCGATCTCGCCGCGCGCCGTACAGATGGAGACCGCGGCCGTAATGCTCTTGCCGCGCCCCGTAGTGCTCCCGCGGCGGTCGTTGTAGGAGAGGCCTCGCCCGTTGCGCTCTCGCCGCGCCCATAGCGGGGGAAGTGGTGCTCGTGCTGCTCCAGCCGCGCTCGTAGCCGCAGAGGCCGCGACCGCAACGCTCTCGCCGCGTCTGTAGCGTGGTAGGCCGCATCATCTAGACTTGCTCCCGCAGCGCTCTCGCCGTGTTGGGCCGCGCGCTGTTGTGCATAGGTCACGACCGCTGCGCTCTCGCCCTGTCTGCAGCCGGGGAGGCCGCGCCCGCTAGACTCGCTCCGCAGTGCCTGTACCGTTGCATTTTAGTTGGTACTTTAGTTTCACCATGGCAGTTGAATCCGTTCGATTTTTTTCATGCCCAGTTGCACAACTATTTGTTTGTAGTTGGCAACTACACTATAGTAGTTGCAGAGTGAATGTTTTCATTATGAGTTGCACAACGAGTATATTGTAGTTGGCAGTTGCACAAATAGGAGTTGCATAACGAGTTTCGTGCTTAAACTTGACATTTGTCCAGATACCCAATTCGCAGTTCCAGCTACATCAGTTGCACACATCACGTGCATCAGTTGCACACATCGGTTGCACACATCAGGTGCATCAGTTGCACACATCATCTGCCATAAACACATTTTTAGCAGTTATAGGTACAATAGTTGCACATATTCAGGTATCTATGTTCTGCAGGTTTTATACTTGGCATTGGACCAATTTTCTAGCTGGTAAATCTAGATTCAATAGTTGGACGGATCCGGCTTGCCTGCTCCCTCCTCATGGTCCCATCCATGCTCCCACATCATCCTATGGTTGTCTTTTTCCTTTTTTCCTTTCTAATCTAATCATATCCCCCCTGATTTTAAGGGGGTGGGACCGGTGTCAGTGTCAAAACCGGCGGATCTCGGGTAGGGGTTCCCGATCTGTGCGTCTTAGGCTGATGGTAACAGGAAGCAAGGGACACAATGTTTACCCAGGTTCGGGCCCTCTCGATGGAGGTAAAACCCTACTTCCTGCTTGATTAATATTGATGATATGAGTAGTACAAGAGTAGATCTACCACGAGATCATAGAGGCTAAACCCTAGAAGCTAGCCTATGATGATTATGATTGTGATCATGATCGGCCTTCTAAGGACCAACCTCTCCGGTTTATATAGACACCAGAGAGGGCTAGGGTTTACATGGAGTCGGTTATAAGGAAGGAAATATAATATCCGGATCGCCAAGCTTGTCTTCCACGCCAAGGAGAGTCCCATCCGGACACGGGACAGAGTCTTGAGTCTTGTATCTTCACACCCCAACAGTCCGGCCAAAGTATATAGTCCGGCTGTCCGGATACCCCCTAATCCAGGACTCCCTCAGTAGCCCCTGAACCAGGCTTCAATGACGATGAGTCCGGCGCGCAGTCTTGTCTTCGGCATTGCAAGGCGGGTTCCATCTCCGAATACTCCAAAGTAATTATCAAACACTTAGACCGTGTCCGGATCTGCGAGATGATCCTCACATACCATCGTAGGGAACATAGCATAAATCTGATCTGCTGGCAATCTTCGTACGTCGTGCCCTTGCATCGTGGCCCGGCCCCTACACGAACCGGTGTTTCTTGGCCCACCTCGACTCGCGTTGCGAGGCAGTTTTATTAGCACGCCCTACCAAAGCAGAGATCGTGTTCCTCTTATTACGGGATCTTCCATCAATACGGGCGTGCGCAACCCCACGACGACTGTTGGTATGACTCCATGTGTTTTTAGATAAGTCTCAAGCGGTCACGCTGAGGACTCTTGATATTCACCCCCTTTATAAAGGGGGCGAGGCCTATACCTCTTTTCCACCGCCCTTGCGCCCTTTCGCATCTCGAGTTCTAACACCCGAGACCCAAACTCAAACACCCTAGATCCTCCAATATGTCCGGACCCAACTCTCAGGGCCGATGGGTGGCCTCCTCGATCCAAGAGGAGGACATTGTGAGGCTTAGGGAGGTCGGATATCTGACCACCGACATCCAGCACAGGCTTCCTGCTCCAGGGCAGGTCATCCCTACAACCGAGCCCAATGAGAGCGTTGTGTTTGTTCCTCACTTCCTCCGCGGCTTGGGCCTCACTCTTGATCCCTTTGTGAGGGGGCTCATGTTCTATTACGGGTTAGATTTTCATGATCTAGCTCCGGACGCTATCCTCCATATCTCGTCGTTCATCATTGTGTGCGAGGCTTTTCTCCACGTCACTCCACACTTCGGCTTATGGCTCAAGACCTTTAATGTGAAGCCGAAGATGATCGAGGGGCGACATGTGGAGTGCGGAGGCGCCATAATAAGCAGGAACGCCGATGCCCCATGGCCAGAGGGTTCTTTCCCAGAAGTATCTGATGTATGGCAGCGGAGGTGGTTTTATGTCACGGCTCCCAGAGGCACAAAGTGGGTGGCCGCCCCCGAGTTCCGCTCGGGCCCTCCGTCATAATTGGCGTCATGGGCCGACGTGGGACGGAATTGGGGGCCCACTAGTGATGTACCAATACTGCAGAGCCGTATCCGGGAGCTTCTTGAGAAGGACATTAACCTTGTCAGCGTAATTCAAGTAATGCTAATCCGACGGATGTTGTCGTGCAAACGTCGGCCTCTCCGGATGTAGGAGTTCAATCCAGAGGGTCCGCGGACTATTAAGCACTTCTTCAGCCTGAAGCTCGAAGGGATGTGTAAATTATTCTTCGGACCACAAGTAAAGTGTCCGGACACCATCGAGGATGCAGGCCTAAGCTGCAATCGCCTAGATACCCAAGTAAGTAACCTCGAAACCGGACATTTCATTTATATTTGTGATACGTCTCCAACGTATCTATAATTTTTTATTGCTCCATGCTACTTTATCTACTGTTTTGGACTATATTGGGCTTTATTTTCCACTTTTATATTACTTTTGGGACTAACCTATTAACCGGAGGCCCAGCCCAGAATTGTTGTTTTTTGCCTTTTTCAGTATTTCAAAGAAACAGAATATCAAACGGAGTCCAAACGGAGTGAAACCTTCGGGATCGTGATTTTCCAACCGAACATGATCCAGGAGACTTGGACCCTACTCCAAGAAGTGTCCGAGGAGGTCACGAGGGTGGAGGGCGCACCCCCCTGGGCGTGCCCCCTACCTCGTGGGTCCCTCGGAGCTCCACTGACGTACTCCTTCCTCCTATACATACCTACGTATCCCCGAACGATCAGAACAGGAGCCAAAAACCTAATTCCACCGCCGCAACCTTCTGTATCCACGAGATCCCATCTTGGGGCCTGTTCCGGAGCTCCGCCGGAGGGGGCATCCACCACGGAGGGCTTCTACATCATCACCATAGCCCCTCCGATGAAGTGTGAGTAGTTTACTTCAGACCTTCGGGTCCATAGCTAGTAGCTAGATGGCTTCTTCTCTCTTTTTGGATCTCAATACAATGTTCTCCCCCTCTCTCGTGGAGATCTATTCGATGTAATCTTCTTTTTTGCGGTGTGTTTGTTGAGACCGATGAATTGTGGGTTTATGATCCAGTATTATCTATGGAAAATATTTGATTCTTCTCTGAATTCTTTTATGTATGATTGAGTTATCTTTGCAAGTCTCTTCGAATTATCCTTTTTTGGTTTGGCCAACTAGATTGGTAGTTCTTGCAATGGAAGAAGTGCTTAGCTTTGGGTTCAATCTTGCGGTGTCCTTACTCAGTGATAGAAAGACTTGCAAGGCACATATTGTATTGTTGCCATCGAGGATAACAAGATGGGGTTTTTATCATATTGCATGAATTTATCCCTCTACATCATGTCATCTTGCTTACGACGTTACTCTGTTTTTACTTAATACTCTAGATGCATGCTGGATAGCGGTCGATGAGTGGAGTAATAGTAGTAGATGCAGAATCGTTTCGATCTACTTGTTTTGGACGTGATGCCTATATACATGATCATCGCCTAGATATACTCATAACTATGCTCAATTCTGTCAATTGCTCAACAGTAATTTGTTCACCCACCGTAGAATACTTATGCTCTTGAGAGAAGCCACTAGTGAAACCTATGGCCCCCGGGTCTATTCTCATCATATCAATCTATATCACTTTATTTACTTGCTTTGTTTTTACTTTGCCTTTACTTTTTACTTTGCATCTATCTATCAAAAATACCAAAAATATTATCTCTATCAGATCTCACTCTCGTAAGTGACCGTGAAGGGATTGACAACCCCTAAGCGTTGGTTGCGAGTTGCTATCGTTTTGTGTAGGTATGAGGGACTTCTGCATGGTCTCCTACTGGATTGATACCTTGGTTCTCAAAAACTTAGGGAAATACTTACGCTACTTTACTGCATCATCCTCTCCTCTTCGGGGAAATCCAACGCAGTGCTCAAGAGGTAGCAAGAAGAATTTCTGGCGCCGTTGCCGGGGAGGCTCACGCAAGCAAGTCAACCATACCAAGTACCCATCGCAATCCCTATCTCTCGCATTACATTATTTGCCATTTGCCTCTCGTTTTCCTCTCCCCCACTTCACCCTTGCCGTTTTATTTGCCTTATCTTTACCAATCTCCTCCTCTCTTTCCCGTTTGCCTTTTTCCCATTGCCTTTCTGTTTGCTTGTGTGTTGGATTACTTGTTGCCATGGCACAAGATAATATCAAATTGTGTGATTTCTTGAATACAAATAATAATGATTTCCTTAGTACTCCGATTGCTCCTCTCAATAATGACGAGTCTTGTGAAATCAATACCGCTTTGTTGAATCTTGTTATGAAAGATCAATTCGGCGGCCTTCCTAGTGAAGATGCCGCTACTCATCTAAATAATTTTGTTGATTTGTGTGATATGCAAAAGAAGAAAGATACGGATAACAATATTGTCAAATTGAAGTTATTTCCGTTTTCACTTAGAGATCGTGCTAAAGTTTGGTTTTCATCTTTGCCTAAAAATGGTATTGATTCTTGGAACAAGTGCAAAGATGCTTTTATCTCTAAGTATTTTCCTCCCGCTAAGATTATCACTCTTAGGAACGACATCATGAATTTTAAACAACTTGATCATGAGCATGTTGCCCAATCTTGGGAAAGAATGAAATTAATGCTTCGCAATTGCCCTACTCATGGTTTAAATTTATGGATGATCATACAAAAAATTTATGCCGGATTGAATTTTGCTTCTAGAAATCTTTTAGATTCGGCTGCGGGAGGCACTTTTATGGAAATTACGTTAGGGGATGCTACCAAATTGCTTGATAATATTATGGCTAATTATTCTCAAGGGCACACCGAAAGATTTTCTAGTAAGAAAGTGCATGCTATAGAAGAAATCAATGTTTTGAGTGAAAAGATGGATGAACTTATGAAGATGTTTGCGCCTAAAAATACTCCTCTTGATCCCAATGATATGCCTTTATCTACCTTGCTTGAGAATAATAATGAATCTATGGATGTGAATTTTGTTGGTAGGAATAGTTTTGGAAACAACGCTTATAGAGGGAATTTTAATCCTAGGCCTTATCCTAGTAATCCTTCTAATAATTATGGAAATTCCTACAATAACTCTTATGGAAATTTTAATAAGATGCCCTCTGAATTTGAGAATAGTGTTAAAGAGTTTATGAATTCACAAAAGAATTTTAATGCTTTGCTTGAAGAGAAATTGCTTAAAGTTGATGATTTGGCTAGGAACATTGATAGAATTTCTCTTGAAATTGATTCTTTAAAGCTTAGATCTATTCCTCCTAAGCATGATATCAATGAGTCTCTCAAAGCCATGAGAATTTCCATTGATGAGTGCAAGGAAAGAACCGCTAGGATGCGTGCTTCCAAAGATGCCTTTATTAAAGCGTGTTCTTCCAATCCCTATGAAAATCAAGATGAAGATCTAAAAGTTATTGATATGTCCCCCATTAAATATTTGTTTTGCAATATGAATCTTGATGAATCTGAAGATTATCTTCCTTTACCTAGAAGGCATTTTAAGAATTCGGAGTTTCTAGATCTTGATGATGAAATTGATGAAAGTGGGATTGAAACTAATAAAAACCGTGATGTTGCTAAACCCACTATTTTGGATCTCAAGGAATTTAATTATGAAAATTGCTCTTTGATTGGTTGTATTTCCTTGTTGCAATCCGTGCTAGATTCTCCTCATGCTTATAGTCAAAATAAGGCCTTTACCGAACACATTGTTGATGCCTTGATGCAATCTTATGAAGAAAAACTTGAGTTGAAAGTTTCTATCCCTAGAAAACTCTATGATGAGTGGGAACCTACTATTAAAATTAAAATTAAATATTTTGAGTTTCATGCTCTGTGTGATTTGGGTGCTAGTGTCTCTACTATTCCCAAAACTTTATGTGATTTGCTAGATTTCCGTGATTTTGATGATTGCTCTCTAAACTTGCATCTTGCGGATTATACTATTAAAAAGCCTATGGGAAGAATTAATGATGTTCTTATTGTTGCAAATAGGAATTATGTGCCCGTAGATTTTATAGTTCTTGATATAGATTGCAATCCTTCATGTCCTATTATTCTTGGTAGACCTTTCCTTAGAACGATTGGTGCAATTATTGATATGAAGGAAGGGAATATTAGATTCCAATTTCCCTTAAAGAAGGGTATGGAACACTTCCCTAGAAAGAAAATAAAATTACCATATGAATCTATCATGAGACCCACTTATGGATTGCCTACCAAAGATGGCAATACCTAGATCTATCCTTGCTTTTATGCCTAGCTAGGGGCATTAAACGATAGCGCTTGTTGGGAGGCAACCCAATTTTATTTTGTGTTTTTTGTTTTTGCTTCTGTTTAGGAATAAATAATCCATCTACCTTATATTTAGATGTGGTTTTGTCTTTTAATTAGTGTTTGTGCCAAGTAGGACCTATAGGATAACCTACGATGATAGTTGATTTGATTCTGCTGAAAAAACAGAAACTTTGCACGCACGAATATAATTTTGTTAAATCACAGGAACGTGATTTTGTGTTGATTCTTTTTTATGCTGATCAATAAACAAATTTTAAAGGACTTCCTATTTTGGTAGAATTTTTAGAGTTCCAGAAGTTTGCGTTAGTTACAGATTGCTACAGACTGTTCTGTTTTTGACAGATTCTGTTTTTCGTGTGTTGTTTGCTTATTTTGATGAATCTATGGCTAGTAAAATAGTTTATAAACCATAGAGAAGTTGGAATACAGTAGGTTTGACACCAGTATAAATAAATAATGAGTTCATTACAGTACCTTGAAGTAGTCTTTTGTTTTTTTTCTCTAACGGAGCTCACGAGATTTCTGTTGAGTTTTGTGTTGTGAAGTTTTCAAGTTTTGGGTGAATTTTTTTGATGGATAATGGAACAAGGAGTGGCAAGAGCCTAAGCTTGGGGATGCCCATGGCACCCCCAAGATAATCCAAGGACACCAAAAAGTCAAAGCTTGGGGATGCCCCGGAAGGCATCCCCTCTTTCGTCCACTTCCATCGGTAATTTACTTGGAGCTATATTTTTATTCACCAACATGATATGTGTTTTGCTTGAAGCGTCTTGTATTATTTGTATCTTTGCTTGTTAGTCTACCACAATCATCCTTGCTGTACACATTTTTTGAAAGAGCCATACATGAATTAGAATTTTTTAGAATACTCTATGTGCTTCGCTTATATCTTTTGAGCTTGATAGTTTTGCTCATAGTGCTTCACTTATATCTTTTGAGCGTGATAATTTTTGCTCTAGTACTTCACTTAGATCTTTTAGAGCACGGTGGTGGATTTGTTTTAAAGAAACTATTTGATCTCTCATGCTTCACTTAGATTATTTTGGGAGTCTTTAATAGCATGGTAATTTGCTTAATGTTAATATACTTGGTGTTCAAGATATGTGAAACTTTCTTTTGAGTGAATTGAATACTAAGATAAGTTTGATGCTTGATAATTGTTTTGAGATATGGAGGTGAGAATATCAAAGTCGTGCTAGTTCGGTGATTATGAATTTGAGAAATACTTGTGTTGAAGTTTGCAAGTCCCGTAGCATGCATGTATGGTTAAAGTTGTGTAACAAATTTGAAACATGAAGTGTACCTGGCTTGTGCATCCTTATGAGTGGCGGTCGGGGACGAGCGATGGTTTTTTCCTACCAATCTATCCCCCTAGGAGCATGTGCGTAGTAGTTGAATTTTTGATGACTTCCAAATTTTTGCAATAAGTATATGAGTTCTTTTGACTAATGTTGAGTCCATGGATTATACGCACTCTCACCTTTCCACCTTTGCCAGCCTCTTCGGTACCGTGCATTGCCCTTTCTCACCTTGAGAGTTGGTGCAAACTTCGTCGGTGCATCCAAACCCCGTGATATGATACGCTCTATCACGCATAAACCTCCTTATATCTTCCTCAAAACAACCACCATACCTACCTATCATGGCATTTCCATAGCCATTCTGAGATATATTGCCATGCAACTTCCACCATCATCATCATGACATACATTACTTTTGTCATATTGCCATTGCATGATCTTGTAGTAGACATCGCATTTGTGGCAAAGCCACCATGCATTATTTTCCATACATGTCACTCTTGATTCATTGCACCATCCCGGTACACCGCCGGAGGCATTCATATAGAGTCATATCTTGTTCTAAGTTTCGAGTTGTAATCCTTGTGTTGTAATCAATAGAAGTGTGATGATCATCATTATTAGAGCATTGCCCAAATAAAAAAAGGCCAAAAAAAAGAAAGGCCCAAAAAAAGGAAAAAAATAAATAAATAAAAAGGGCAATGCTACTATCTCTTTTTCCACACTTGTGCTTCAAAATAGCACCTTGTTCTTCATGTAGTGAGTCTCATATATTGTTCTTCAAAGTAGCACCTTGTTCTTCATGTAGTGAGTCTCATAAGTTGTCTTTTTTATACTAGTGGGAATTTTTCATTATAGAACTTGGCTTGTATATTCCTACGATGGGCTTCCTCAAATGCCCTAGGTCTTCATGAGCAAGCAAGTTGGATGCACACCCACTAGTTTTCTTTTGTTGAGCATTCATAGCTCTAGTGCATCCGTTGCATGGCAATCCCTACTCCTCATGTTGACATCAATTGATGGGCATCTCCATAGCACATTGATTAAGCCTCATCAACGTGAGACTTTCTCCTTTTTTGTCTTCTCCACACAATCCCCATCATCATATTCTATTCCACCCATAGTGCTATATCCATGGCTCACGCTCATGTATTGCATGAAGGTTGAAAAAGTTTGAGATTATTTAAGTATGAAACAATTGCTTGGCTTGTCATCAGGGGTATACAAGTTGGGAACATCTTTGTGTGACGGAAATGAAGCATAGCCTAACTATATGATTTTGTAGGGATGAACTTTCTTTTGCCATGTTATTTTGAGAAGACATGATTGCTTTGATTAGTATGCTTGAAGTATTATTATTTTTGTGTCAATATGAACTTTTGTCTTGAATCTTTCGGATCTGGATATTCATATCACAATTAAGAAGATTTACATTGAAATTATGCCAAAGTATCACTCCACATCAAAAATTCTTTTTTATCATTTACCTACTCGATGACGAGCAGGAATTAAGCTTGGGGATGCCTGATACGTCTCCAACGTATCTATAATTTTTTATTGCTCCATGCTACTTTATCTACTGTTTTGGACTATATTGGGCTTTATTTTCCACTTTTATATTACTTTTGGGACTAACCTATTAACCGGAGGCCCAGCCCAGAATTGCTGTTTTTTTGCCTTTTTTAGTATTTCGAAGAAACAGAATATCAAACGGAGTCCAAACAGAATGAAACCTTTGGGATCGTGATTTTCCAACCGAACATGATCCAGGAGACTTGGACCCTACTCCAAGAAGTGTCCGAGGAGGTCACGAGGGTGGAGGGTGCGCCCCCTGGGCGCGCCCCCTACCTCGTGGGCCCCTCAGAGCTCCACCAACGTACTCCTTCCTCCTATATATACCTACGTATCCCCGAACGATCAGAACAAGATCCAAAAACCTAATTCCATCGCCGCAACCTTCTGTATCCACGAGATCCCATCTCGGGGCTTGTTCTGGAGCTCCGCCGGAGGGGGCATCCACCACGGAGGGCTTCTACATCATCACCATAGCCCCTCCGATGAAGTGTGAGTAGTTTACTTCAGACCTTCGGGTCCATAGCTAGTAGCTAGATGGCTTCTTCTCTCTTTTTGGATCTCAGTACAATGTTCTCCCCCTCTCTCGTGGAGATCTATTCGATGTTATCTTCTTTTTTGTGGTGTGTTTGTTGAGATCGATGAATTGTGGGTTTATGATCCAGTATTATCTATGGAAAATATTTGATTCTTCTCTGAATTCTTTTATGTATGATTGAGTTATCTTTGCAAGTCTCTTCGAATTATCCTTTTTTGGTTTGGCCAACTAGATTGGTAGTTCTTGCAATGGGAGAAGTGCTTAGCTTTGGGTTTAATCTTGTAGTGTCCTTACTCAGTGACAGAAAGACTTGCAAGGCACGTATTGTATTGTTGCCATCGAGGATAACAAGATGGGGTTTTTATCATATTGCATGAATTTATCCCTCTACATCATGTCATCTTGCTTACGGTGTTACTCTGTTTTTACTTAATACTCTAGATGCATGCTGGATAGCGGTCGATGAGTGGAGTAATAGTAGTAGATGCAGAATCGTTTCGATCTACTTGTTTTGGACGTGATGCCTATATACATGATCATCGCCTAGATATACTCATAACTATGCTCAATTCTGTCAATTGCTCAACAGTAATTTGTTCACCCATCGTAGAATACTTATGCTCTTGAGAGAAGCCACTAGTGAAACCTATGGCCCCCGGGTCTATTCTCATCATATCAATCTATATCACTTTATTACTTGCTTTGTTTTTACTTTGCCTTTACTTTTTACTTTTTATCTATCTATCAAAAATACCAAAAATATTATCTTTATCAGATCTAACTCTCGTAAGTGACCGTGAAGGGATTGACTAAGCGTTGGTTGCGAGTTGCTATCGTTTTGTGTAGGTACGAGGGACTTGTGCGTGGTCTCCTACTAGATTGATACCTTGGTTCTCAAAAACTGAGGGAAATACTTACGCTACTTTACTACATCATCATCTCCTCTTCGGGGAAATCCAATGCAGTGGTCAAGAGGTAGCAATTTGTCATAGTCATTATTCTGAAAACCCTCTATGGCCAGGAATGGCTCGGCAAAGCGGAGAGAATCAGGTGTCTGGCGCCACTTCCCGAAGGCTCGCCCAGTCCAACCATTGCCGAGATGCTTGGCCGGGTGCTCAGCAAAATGCCCTCAGGGAAAGACGAAGGGAAGAATAGAGAAACCGAGCTTCACACACTGCGCATCCAGACCGGGGGAATTGCTACCTCCCGTAATGAGGGTAGTCGGGACGGGGAGTCTAAAGCCTCCTCCCCGCGCGGGAAGAAGAGGGTCGCCTCTGAAGACTTGGAGATGAAGGTGCCCAAGTAGGGGGAAAAGCGTCACCAGGGGGCCCTGCCCCGAAGGGCGCCCTTACCGCGTCATGCCCGCCAACGGGCCAGCTCTCCACCAAGCTGTAAGCTACCTGTAAATTCGAAGGTACTACTTTTCTCCGAGTACACTAACCAGGATCCATTCTTTGCCGTCCAGCTAGCAGCTCTTCTCAACAGAGTTCGTCTTCGAGGGATCTTCCTCCGAAGATGATGGAGAGTGAGACCCCACCAGCTTCTCCGCCTCGTGAGGCAGGCGACACCGAGGTGTCATCATGGAGGAGTCCGGATCTGCCGAAGCCAGAAGCTAATCCTTTAGTCGCCCTGAGCCCGGAGCATTCGGCTCCCATGGGGGGCGATGAGAAGGGTCCGGCACAGTTCGGTATCTGGCCGGACATACTGACGGGCCTTCTAGAGCGAGCTGCGCTCTTGGAGGAGCACCACTCATTAATGAGCACGGTGCTCAAGAAGATTTCATCCGCCACAAGCGGTTTGAATGAAGCATTTACGAGCCTGCTCAGAGGCTTTGAGGTATGTTGTGAAAAATACACGATTTTTTGGCTGTGAGGCACGCGCTAGGTGTGCTCCATATGCATAGTAGCCCCTGAGACTCTGGTTGCCCGCCCTAGGTGGCAAACGGAGGATCGTATTTCATAAGTAATGATTGCGCTGTACATATGCGCAGGTATCTAAGGGTCCGGCAGCCGACCAGTCCATTGAAGTTGCCGAACTAAGGAGGCAGATTGGATCTATTGATGCCGATATCACGCTGGTGAACGAGAGGCTGAACGAGTCACAAGGTATGTGCTCTGCTTTCCTTATTATCTTGTATAGGAAAATATGAGGGGGGCATAATATTAATGCGACATGTTTGGATTGCAGACGGAGCTGCTGCTGTGGAAGCCCTGAGGGCAGAACTTGCCCAGGCCAAGGAACAAGCTCGAGCTAGCAATGCGACTGCCCTAAAGGCGGCCGAAGAGTTGAGAGCCGAACAAGCTGCTCATCGCCGAAGCGAGGAAAAGATAGCCGAAATGGCTGTGGAGTTGAAAAATACTGCCGACCGGTATGAGCTCCTTGAAAAGGAGAATCAGGTTAATTCGGCTGACATGAACAAGGCACTTAATGCCACCAAGGAGATGCGGACCGAAGTCAGGGGTGTGCGGGAGGAGCTTCGACAGGCCGCTAAAATCGCGGCTGGGGGCTCCTACTTACTACAAACGAAGTTTTTGGATCCGAGGTATGCTCCCCTGGATGGACGCTGGAGTCCTGCAGACACGTATGCGGACTTGGCGAAGAGTACAGCTGATGCAGCCAAGTTTTCCGAGGATCAAGGTGATAAAGAAGTGGAGAAGCTTTTCTGGTCGCAATTCAATGCTCCCGCGCGCCCGCTGCCGTTAAGTGAGAAGATGGCTACTGTGGCGGAGCTTCATAGGCCGTCCGGGCTTGCAATGCGGTCTGTAATAGACCATCTTTGGCCGAAGGGACCTAAGCCGGACAGTTACTTTGGTTTGGTGCAACAATTCCTTGGGGCTGTATCTCAAATCGACGCCATGAGAAGGTCGGCGTGCATAGAGGGTGCACAAATGGCTCTTGCCTGTGTTAAAGCTTATTGGACAGATATGGAGGCCACCATTGTAGCGACCTAGAATCCGGCGGGAGGCCAGGATCCAGCCGAGCACTACTTGGAGCAGGTAATAGAAGGTGCCCGCTTAATAGAGGCGCAGTGCTCGAAGAATGTCTTGTTCGAGTGACAAATCGAATCATTGTAAAAACAATGTTATTTTGATTACAAGGCTATATTTATACTTTTTGCCTGAAATTATTTTGTGTCTCCTGTGCGGCCGTTTTTATGTATATGTGTAATCCGAAAGTTAGCAGTCGTTGGCTTTAGCCCCCACGCATACAATGCGGGGGTGTTCGCGAAAAATATGCGTAATCACACTTGATCCAACGTCTTGGTCCATTAAGGAGGTGATCACACGTCGAACTAGGCAACCGGACTATATAGCTGTAACACTTTCGCTTAGCCATGGGAATTTAATGGTGGGGCTACTATGTAGCCCCTGGTACCTTCACGTACATCCAAATACGGGCGCGTGTGTACATGACTGGAAAACGGTCCTTCGTTAATGCGGAGGAATCCTAAAGATTCCGATAAGTCTTCGAGTGGTTGAACAGTCTCTCGCTGTATCATGACAGTCAGTTTTCGGCTTTCTCTACTGAGGTGCTCATCCGGAATAACCAGAGCACAATCGCAGTAGTTCTCCTTTGGCCGCCTTAGCCGATAAGAATGGAATGTAAGGCGGCAAACCCAGGAGCCGGGCAAACCCAACATTTGACCAAAGACATGATTCAGAGCTGATGCATATAAGGCCAAACTCGTGACGCCGAACACTCCCGAAGGTATTCGGAGTTTGTAACAGAAAATGGGCTGAAGAGCGCCCTTTCATTATAAACCATGTATTTCCAGGTACTTGCATCGGTCTGTCGTGGAAAAATGCCAATAACGGCAGTATCCTCTGTGGGTATAGTACCCATGGGATGTGTAAACAACAAGAGGCAATATAAAAGGTTTACACAGGGGCTTAATCTAAAGAGAAACCTTTCAGCGGGGCCCTGCTGCACGTCTGCGCCTTTGTCTCCGTTGTGCCGTTTCCTAGAAGGGTATCGCACGCCTTGTGTCTGTGAAAAATAAAAACTCGTGTAAAAGAGTACTACGTAAGCATGCGATGGATGGTAAAAGTGTAAGGCATTGGCCTATAAATAAGGTCAGGCCAACGGTGGGGTTTTATTAAATATTTATAGCCCCTGGTGTCCTCTATGGGATTACATATACGGTGCCCTGGCTCATTTTTATCCGGGCTGTCGGACTCGTCTAACCGTGTCCGTGGTCTTAATGACCAGTCATGCTTTTTGGTATCGGAGGCCGCTTAGAGTCCGGCCGCTAGAGCCATCGCGTATTCCTCCGCGCGTGAAGAGAGCTTTGTGTTTCCGTTAAGGTGATGACACCACATGGACCGGGCATATTGAGTGTAAGGTAGGCATAGTGTGGTACTGCGTTGAAGCGGGCGAAGGCCGCTCTTCCAAGCAATGCATGATAGCCGCTTTGGAAGGGTGCGATGGTGAAGAGTAGTTCTTCGCTTCTGGAGTTGCCCGGGGAGCCGAATGTTACCTCCAGTACGACGGAGCCCCTGCCGTAGGCTTCAACGCCTGGTATCACCCCTTCAAGGGTGGTGTTGCTTTGGCTAATTCTGGATGGGTCTATCCCCATCCTGCAGACAGTGTCCTGGTATATTAAATTGAGACTGCTGCCGCCATCCATGAGGATGTGGGTGAGATGGTATCCGTCGATTATTGGGTCAAGCACCAAGGCCTCTGATCCTCCGCGCCGAATACTAGTCAGGCAGTATGTGTGGTCGAAGGTGATCGGACAAGCCAACCAGTAGTTAGGTGTGGGTACGATGGGCTCTATAGCGTACGCGTCTCTGAGCGTGCGTTCGTGCCTTCTTGTGGATGTGTAAGTCGCGTGGATCATGTTTACTGTTTTAACCTCTGGTGGGAATTTTTTCTGTCCACCAGTGTTTGGCTAGCGAGGTTCATCCTCGTCTTCACTTGGTGTTTCCCTTCCCTTGTGTTCGGCATTTAATTTGTCGGCCTGCTTGAAGACCCAGCACTCTTTGTGCGTGTGGTTCACAGGTTTGTCGGGGGTGCCATGAATTTGGCACAGTCTGTCCAGGACTCTGTCAGACCGGACGGTCCCTCTTTACTGCCTTATTTCGGATGTGCTTGGGTCACTGGTGCATTTATGGGCCAACCAGCTATCTTCACCTGCGCAAAAGTGGGGTCATAATGCTTGTTAAGGCTGCCATTGTCCTTGGCTTTTCTTGGCCGAGGTGTCTGGCGAGCCACTCGTCACGGATGCTGTGTTTGAATGCCGCTAAGGCTTCGGCATCCGGACAATCGACAATTTGATTCTTCTTAGTGAGGAATCTATTCCAAAGCATGCGGGCGGACTCTCCGAGCTGTTGGATTATGTGACTTAAATCGTCTGCATCCGGAGGCCGGACATAAGTCCCTCGAAAATTGGCCCTGAAAGTGTCCTCGAGTTCCTCCCAACTCCCAATTGAATTTTCGGGGAGGCTTTTCAACCAGTGTCGAGCTGGTCCCTTCAACTTGAGGGGAAGGTATTTGATGGCGTGGAGGTCATCCCCACGAGCCATGTGAATATGCAGGATAAAATCCTTGATCTAGACCCCTGGGTTTGTCGTTCCATCATATGCCTCTATGTTCACAGGTTTAAAACCCTGTGGAAATTCATGGTCCAGTACTTCTTCGGTGAAGCACAGGGGGTGAGCATCCCCTCTGTATCTAGACGTGTTGTGGCATGCTGTTGGCTGTTGTTGTGTCCGGTGTTTATTCCGAACTGGTATTTGATTGGTATGGTCGTTTTGGTGACCATAGTCCCGCGCCGGGGTGTGTCCTTTAGATCCGTAGATGGACCTAGCCGCACCGGCTTTCTTATCCAGGTGCTCACGTAAATCGTGCGCGGCGTCGGTGGCTGCTCTGTTGCGGTTATGAAGTGGTACATCCGGCCTCCTGGTCGTGTTATTCTTTGGTGGAACGGCCTCGTCGTCGAATTCTGGCAGTAGCTTGCGTTTCGGATAGCTCTTTGTATGGCGATCATCGCCGTATCTTTCTTCAGTGTCTAGCACTTTATTCCATCTGCGATTGAGCATTTCCTGTGGGGCCTTTAGCCGTTGCTTCTGCTTCTTTAGACTTCTCGTGGTGGTCATAAGTCTTCTGTGGGGGTTATCTCGTTCCACGTCTGTTTCCGGGATGATGAATGCATCATCATTCGGACTGTGTTCTTGTCCTGGGGCGGTTTGATGAACTCGTCCCTCGGGATCATTGTGATCGGCCATCTGCTCTGAACTGTGTTCGGCGTGACCTGGCTCGTCCTGCTCCATCGTTGGGTCCGTATGGTCGTTGTTGCCTTCGAAGTTGACTGGGGTGTCGATCTTTCTGGCGCACTTGTGGCTATTTTTACTGTTGCTGGACTTGGAGAGGCGTCTGCGCCGTTGCTTTGGTTTTTGCCCGGGGGTTTTATCTTCCGGATTGTCGCCGTCGTCCTCCTTAGGCGTGTCCACCATGTATATATCGTACGACGGGGTGTCTGTCCACCGCCCTATGAGCGGTGGTTCCTGTTCTTCTCCTGCATCGTCGTCCATACCATCAATGTTTTCGGAGTCGAAGTCAGGCACGTCGGTTAATTCATCGACCGTGGCAATGAAATGGGTGGTGGGTGGGCAACGAATTCCTTCGTCGCCTGCTTCCCACTCGAGCCGGACATGGTTCGGCCAAGAGTCTCCTGTAAAAGAGAGAGATTTTAACGCGTTCAGCATGTCGCCAAAGGGAGAGTGCTAGAAAATATCCGCAGCGGTAAACTCCATTACCGGAGCCCAACCAGGCTCGGCGGGCTCAGGAGCGTGCGGACTCGAACCTACAGCCGGATACGAGTTCGGGTGTCCGGTGTCATAGGCTTCCTTAGAGGTAAGGCCTGTGTTCGGCTCTACCGCCAATGAGTGTGCGGCCTGCGGGGCGGGGTCCATCCACCCGTCCTTGGGCAACCCAATCTGCTCCGGATTTAGGTCCGAGGCTACCGCAGGGGTGATATCCCGAGCGTTGTCCGACGGCAGGTCTAAGCCGTGCTCATCGTGACTGTCCGACGCTCTTGGCTCAGGCCCGATTCCATCGAAGATCAAGTCTCCGCGGATATCGGTCGTGTAGTTCAGGTTTCCGGACTTGACCTGGTGGCCAGGGGCGTAGCTGTCGATCTCCTATAGTTGGCCAAGAGAATTGGCACGCAACGCAAAGCCGCCGAACACGAAGATTTGTCCGGGGATAAAAGTCTCACCCTGGACCGTGTTGTTGACGATTGAAGGCGCCATCAAGCCTTGCAGCAGCGACACAGAGGAACTCTCAATGAAAGCACCAATGTCGGTGTCAAAACCGGCGAATCTCGGGTAGGGGGTCCCGATCTGTGCGTCTTAGGCTGATGGCAACAGGAAGCAAGGGACACAATGTTTACCCAGGTTCGGGCCCTCTCAATGGAGGTAAAACCCTACTTCTTGCTTGATTGATATTGATGATATGAGTAGTACAAGAGTAGATCTACCACGAGATCGTAGAGGCTAAACCCTAGAAGCTAGCCTATGATGATTATGATTGTGATCGTGATCAGCCTTCTAAGGACCAACCTCTCCGGTTTATATAGACACCGGAGAGGGCTAGGGTTTACATGGAGTCGGTTATAAGGAAGGAAATATAATATCCGGATCGCCAAGCTTGTCTTCCACGCCAAGGAGAGTCCCATCCGGACACGGGACGGAGTCTTGAGTCTTGTATCTTCACGCCCCAACAATCCGGCCAAAGTATATAGTCTGGCTGTCCGGATACCCCCTAATCCAGGACTCCCTCAACCGGGACTTATTTTGTTCCAATCAAATCATGCCACGTATGCGGGAGCACGGATGGGCACACACGCAGGGAGCAGGCAAGTCTCGTCCATAGTTGGACACAGCTGGGATATGTGTTCTTTAATTTTTGACTCGGTATTACCATATCTGAGTTGGCAGAACCAGGGTCAATGTTTGGCAAAACCAGGGTCCAGTTGGCACATGATTTTTTTAAAATGTCTTAGTGGTGGGATGCTGGTTTTTTATGCATTTGTTTAACAAGTTTTGTTAGTGCTTTTTGAGCTACAATTTTTTTGTGTGTGCAATTAGAGTTATTTTGTTCGGATCTTTTTTTTGTAGTGACAATGGTCGAAGAGGGAGATGCCGGTGGAAGTGGGGAAGAGGTTGTTTTCTATAAGCTCAAAAGGGAGCAATTATGATCGAATATATTTGCTTGTTTTCTTTTCTCTTTTTTCCTTTTCTGTTTTTGATTTTTGGTTTTTGTTTCTGTTGAGCCATGCAGAGGATTTCATCAAAGTATATATGGTGGAATAGGAAAAGGCCTGCTCAGCAGTGTCCTCGTACCGACCCCGATGATGGTAATGAAGTAGGGGTAAGTTTTGAATACGCAATGAACAATTTTGAGTTTATGTAAAAGAAATTCAATTTTTTATTTTTTGTTTTCTCTGTTTTTTTCATTGATTTTTTAACATGAGGCATCATTTTGGTTATTTTGTAGGCGGAGGATGCTAGTGCATCACATGCTGCAAAGCGAGCCAGAACAAAAGGGAAAGGCAAGTCATCTGATGGGGGTGGCCCAATCTCTGCAGAAGCTGATGAGGTACCTTTTTTTGTACATTTATTTTTACAATTGTACAATATGTTCGTACTAGTTGGCACCTGTGCTGTTCAGTGTTGCATATGAAAAAGCATATACTTGGCTGTTGTGTTTAACCAGCATTTTTCTTGGCTTACATTTTTTGTGGTGCAAATTTGAAAGTGTTGTATACTACCATGTCAAATCTGAAAAGCGTTGTTTAATATTTTCTAGTCTTTCTTTTATGATAGATTTTGGAATCTCCTTACCTACATTGTCATTTTTGAAAGTTGGCACCAATTGAGCACACAGCTGCACAAAATGATTATACATTTTTGGACAGTTTTTTTAATTTCAGTGGGTGTACATGTCAGTTGCACAATAAGGTATAATAGTTGCACAACAATCAACCTGCGGTTGCACAACAACCAACTACGTGGTTAGTTGAAGACGTATGTGCGTGGTGGGAGCACAATTTGTCTGTATTCATTTCCCTTTTTTTGTCTCAGGCGGGTGAAGTTGGTGTTGAAGGGAACGAAGGAAACATTCCTCGGCGGAGTTCATAAGCTGGAAGGATTAGGGCATCACCAGGGAGATTTGTGAAGGTGAACAACGATTTGACACTTGTTCAGAGATCTTTCTTATATGAGAATATGTTAGGAGGTTTGGTAAACCTAGCAGACACACTGCCTTCCGACTTGACAAAGTTCCTAGTCCAGTCATACGACCCAGCCAGTTCAGCTTTGGTATTCCCAGGCAGGGGAACTATTGCAGTAGATGCTGCTAGTGTGCACAGGAACTTTGGTTTACCACACAGAGGGTCGCGGCTGAAATACATTGTTGAAAAGGAGTCTGTTAAGACTTTCAATGAGATGTTCAACCACACCGGGCCACCCAAACACCCCACGGTCACTGAATTCACCTAGACAATGAAAAGCTATGAAGGGCACAACTGATGACAAGTTCCTCATTGGGTGGCTTGCAGTTGCTTTTAGCACCTTTTTAGCTCCTACAACTAGTCTCTCTCTGAGCCCATGTTGCTACAACGCTGTGTTAGAACCCGATGTTTGAAGAGCAATGTGAGCTTGTTTGTTGCTGACCACATAAATGAAGCATTCCGCAACATGGGTGAGGACAAACAAACAGTGTGTTGCTGCCTGTATCATTTGATGGTGAGCTCTAATTAATTGTATCCTGTTAGACACACCTTTTTCTAGATGTGTTTTGTGCTTTTTTATCACCAATGTTCTTATATGTTTATTTTCCCTTTTTTTTGTTTGTCTCTTGGGGATGGTGCATATACAGATTCTCTACATTGACGCACTTGAGGTTGATTTGCGAATAAGCCACTGCGAAGTTCGAGCCAATGCCTATGATAAGAATCTAATCAACAATATAATGAAAAAGGACTTAATTTCGCCCGGTGTCTTTGGGAAACTTCAAGTGAGTTGGAAATTCTGCTCAAAGTATGTATTTTTTGCACATGATTCTTTCACATACATGTAAGTAGTTGCACAAGTCTATATTGATAGTTGGCACACAGACTGAATAGAGTTGCACACATTCTTGTTTCATATTTCCTCTTTACAGTAACCATTTCCAGTTGTACTTTTCATAGTAATTTCAGTCAGTTTTTTTTTCTTCTGAGGGCATGTGGTAGTTGCACAAGTTGATGTTGATAGTTGGCACACAGACTTCATGAACAGTTTGCACACATGCTTGTTTCATATTTCCCTTTAAAGTCCCACTTCTTATTTGCGACTTCACATAGTATTTTTTTAGTTACTTTTTCTTGCTCCTAGGGCATGTGGTAGTTGCACAAGTCTATGTTGATAGTTGGCACACATGCTTATGACAGTTGCACACATGCTTGTTTCATACTTTCCTTTAAAGTCCCACTTCTCATTTGTGACTTCATATAGTTTTTTCACTTACTTTTTTTGCTTCTAGGGCATGTGGTAGTTGCCCATATATAAAGTCTTTTTTCCTTATTAGATACAGACAATATAGACTTGTTATTGTTGAAGTTATTGTTGTAACATGATCCTTTCTTTCTGTGAACAGCTCAAGGAGCAGTATAGAACCAAAGAGGATTCAACACTCTTCGAAGGATTATTGCAAGCAGAAGAGTTTGTGGCATCAAAGGTCCAATGAGTTACAGTCCTCATCTGAGTTATCCTTTTTTGCTCACCCACACTTTTTTTATTAGAACAAAAATCATGTTTGTTTGTTGGTTTTACTTTTTCCGTGCCCAATGCATGCATGAGTTGCACATAATTATTATCTCACCTTTTTTCCTAATTGAAATCAAACTTATGTTTTCACTTACACAGATTCCATAACTCCTAGCTACAAAATATGCTTGTTTTTTACTTCCTGCTAACTTACCCCTACTTCAGTTGCACACTTTCAGCATCTCAGTTGCACACTACTTTCATATACTTGCACCAAACTTAGGTTTGCAGTTTGCGCAGAAATATAATTTGATATACTTTTCATTATCTTAATTTTTTATGTTTTAAATTTTAATTTTTGTTTTATCTTCTAATGTTATACAGAAGAAGTTCAAGTTAGCAGGTATGGTTCATGATCTATGTAAAGCAATATCAGACAATCTTGGCAACTTCATCGAAGGTTTTTCCAAGCTTGATGAAGAGGAACCAGATTTGTCTCCTCTCAAGGGCCCACTAAGTGATCAAACAAAGGGTCAAAGATCACACACTAGGCGACGGAAGCGTCAATCTACTACCAAGCAATCAGAAGAGGTGGAGGGAAGTGAAGAAGAATTTGTAGAGGAAAGTGAGTCAGAAGAAGAAGATGTTCACCCTGTAGTTGGCAATGATTCTGAAGAAAGTGATGATTCTGAAGAAGAAGAGGAGGATCAAGTGGGAAGGGATGATGAAGAACGTGATGATGACAGTGACAATGATGATGATGATGATGATGACAGCGATGCTGACGCTGACAACAATGTTGACAATGAAGAATCCGGTAATGATGAGGTGGAAGAGGAAGAGGAAAAAGATGGTATAGACAAGGGGAAAGGTGAGGATGTCGAGAAAGGTGAGTGAGGGAGTCCTGGATTAGGGGGTGTCCGGATGGCCGGACTCCTGGACCATGAAGATACAAGATTGAAGACTCCGTCCCGTGTCCGGATGGGACTTTCCTTGGTGTGGAAGGCAAGCTTGGCAATATGATATGAGGATCTCCTCCCATTGTAACCGACTCTGTGTAACCCTAGCCCTCTCCGATGTCTATATAAACCGGAGAGTTTTAGTCCGTAGGACGAACAACAATCATACCATAGGCTAGATTCTAGGATTTAGCCACTCCAATCTCGTGTTAGATCTACTCTTGTACTACCCATATCATCAATATTAATCAAGCAAGAGTAGGGTTTTACCTCCATCGAGAGGGCCCAAACCTGGGTAAAAACATCGTGTCCCTTGTCTCCTGTTACCATCCGCCTAGACGCACAGTTCGGGACCCCCTACCCGAGATCCGCCGGTTTTGACACCGACATTGGTGCTTTCATTGAGAGTTCCTCTGTGTCGTCGCCTTTTAGGCCCGATGGCTTCTTCGCTCGTCAATCGCGATGCGGTCCAGGATGAGACTTTTCTCCCCAGACAGATCTTCGTATTCGGCGGCTTCGCACTGCGGGCCAACTCGTTCGGCCATTTGGAGCAGATCGAAAGCTACGCCCCTGGCCATCAGGTCAGGTTTGGAAGCTTAAACTACGTGGCCGACATCCGCGGGGACTTGATCTTCAACGGATTCAAGCCACAACTGGGCGCGCCACACTGTCATGATGGGCACGATTTAGCTCTGTCATCGGACAACGCCCAGAGCGTCGCTCAGGTGTCCGCTCCGACCATTAGCTCGGAGCCCACTATGCCAGTCGGGGACGGACGGTTAGACGCCACCCCGGAAACCGCAATCTCTACGGCGATAGAGCCGGATACCAGCTTAGTCCCTCGCAAGGCCCGTGACTCCAAGGTGCTGGACTCCGATCCGGACTCCGTAAATCCCGCACCTCTCCCGGTTAAGCCCGATTGGGCTCCGGTTATGGAGTTCACCGTCGAGGATGTCTTTCAGCACTCACCTTTCGGCAACATCCTAAATTCGTTAAAGTCTCTCTCTTTGTCAGGAGAGCCTTGGCCGGACTATGGCCCACACGGTTGGGATGCGGACGACAAAGAAATTTGTAGCCCACCCACCACCCACTTCGTAGCCACTGTCGATGATTTAACCGAGATGCTAGACTTCGACTACGAAGATATCAACGGTATGAACGCCGATAAAGGAGACGATCAAGAACCAGCACCTATAGGGCTCCAGAAAACCACCTCATCATACGATGTATACATGGTGGACACACGCAACAGAAATGACAACGAGGACCAAAAGGATGCGGCCAGAGATCGCTCCCCCGAAAAACAATCAAAGCGGCGGCGTAAGCGCAAGGCCAAGCCCCACCTCGACAAAAATCCAGCCATAGAGCAGGGTGACTCAATGGACGATGAACACGCCGTCGAGCATCCGTCCAAGCAGGGCGGACAATCCGAACAACCAATCCCCGGGAAGGATAATAGCCCGGACGACCTCACACCAGACGAATTGCCGGAACATCAGAACCTCCACCAAAGGCTCGTCGCCACTGCACGTAGCCTGAAAAAGCAGAAGCAGAAGCTCAAGACAGCGGAGGATGCACTCAGGATCAGATGGGGCAAGGTACTCAATACCGCACACAAGTACGGCAGTAGTCGCCACACAAAGAGCTATCCGAAGCGGAAACTACTACTGGAATTTGACGAAGAGGCCATAAAGCCCCCACTGTCAAAAAATAAGGAAGCCACAAGGTCGGATAGACGACCCTACGATCAATCTCATGCGTCAAAGGACACCGCACTCAATATAGCGTGCGATCCGTCCAAGAATCCGCATCATAAAACTGGCCCTACCAGATCCATCTATAGGCCAAGAAAGCAAGCTCCAATGAGTGATGCAACGCAAAAAATACCTGAAAATCGCGGCACGCCTAAATACAGGGGCGCCACACACCCCCTATGTTTTACTGATGAGGTGCTGGATCATGAATTCCCAGCCGGATTCAAGCCAGTGAACATAGAACCATACGACGGAACAATAGACCCTGGATTCTGGATCGAGGACTACATCCTCCACATACACATGGCCATAGGAGACGACCTCCACGCCATAAAATGCTTACCCCTTAAGCTCAAAGGGACAGCCCGGCATTGGCTTAAAAGCCTTCCCGAGAACACCATGGGAAGTTGGGCAGTGCTTGAGGATGCTTTCCGGGCAAATTTTCAAGGGACCTATGTCCGGCCCCCGGATGCAGACGATCTGAGTCATATAACTCAGCAGCCCGGAGAGTCAGAGCGGAAGCTCTGGAACAGATTCCTTATCAAAAAGAATCAAATAGTCAATTTTCCGGACGCAGAGGCCCTAGCAGCTTTCAAACATAGCATCCGAGACGAATGGCTCGCCAGACACCTCGGCCAAGAAAAGCCGTGAACAATGGCCGCGTTAACAAGCCTCATGACCCGCTTCTGTGCAGGAGAGGATAGCTGGTTAGCAAGAAGGAGCACCAGCGACCCGAATACGTCCGAACTCAGAGATGGGAAGGGGAAGCCACGCCGTAACAAAGAACCGCGCCGGATAAAGGACAAAAGCCTGATGAGCACGGCAGTAAACGCCGGATTCAAAAGCTCTCGGAAAAATCAGAAAAAGATGCCCCCCAAAGACGATAGGGACGAGCTATCCAACCTCAACAAAATTTTGGACAAAATATGTCAAATCCGCAGCACTCCGGGGAGACCTGCAAACCATACCCACAGAGATTGTTGGATCTTTAAGCAGTCCGACAAGCTCAACACCGAACACAAGGGGCTCAACACACCAAGCGAAGATGACAACGCACCCCACGAGCAGATCACCGGAGAACAAAAGAAGTTCCCACAAGAAGTCAAGACAGTAAATCTACTTCATGTGACGAAGGGGAAGAATAGAACGGCACCTACAACGACACGCGCCGTACAACCAGCCCGAAGGAGCAACCCCACTGGTTGTTACAAGCAATCACCTTTGATCATCTGGATTACTCTAGAGAAGACCAGAACGCAGGCTGGACTGCCTTGATCTAACGGACTCCAATTTACAAACATCCTTATGGACGGCGGCAGCGACTTGAACCTGTTGTATCAGGACACAGTCCGCAAACTCAGGGTAAACCCAGTCGCAATCCACCTCGGCAACACTTCCTTTCAAGGAGTAACGCCAGGTTCGGATACCCCAAGTATGGGTTCCCTTACGTTAGAAGTCACGTTTGGATCACCCGACAACTTCCGAAGCAAAAAGCTAACATTCCACATCGCCCCATTCGCAAGTCGCTATCAAGCGCTACTGGGACGTGAAGCCTTCGCCCGCTTTAACGCAATACCACACTACGCATCCCTTACACTTAAAATGCCCGGTCCAAAGGGCATCATCTCATTACAAGGGAACATAAATTGACCCCCCAAAGTACGGGCAGGGGTGCGGTCGCCTAGGCAGCCGCCCACAAATCCAGCCCTACTATCCCGGACACGCCTCAACGAGTCCGGGGTCAATATGCTTAAATTACCGCATACCCTCGTGCAAGGGGCTCCGTGTGCTCACGCCCGGAGACAATACGGCCCAACTCTTGCTCCAACTATATTTTGTTTATTTTGATATAGATTTCTCGCACGCTTCTTTTTTTACTAAGTTCCTCTCTTTCGCAGACGAGCATCGTGCTACGCCCGTCCAGGATACGGCACGACGAAGACACATGCGCAGACGTGCAGCAGGGACCCGTTCCAAGGATTCTTTTCAGATTAAGACCCTGCGTAAACCTTTTTTACTGTCTCTTGTTGATAACATCCCCCGGTTTTCTCTATAGCCGAGGAGGAGGCTGGCGTCTTGGCATGTGGCCATGTCAGAATTTTTGCACATACCTGGACACTAGGGGCTTTTTTACCAAGGGCTCTATTTCGGCCCGTCTTCATAAAGACCGAACACCTTAGGGAGTGTTCGGCGTCGCGAGTTTGGCCCTATATGCATCAGCTCCGAATCATGTCTTTGGTCAAATGTTGGGTTTGCCCGGCTCCTGTGTTTTGCTGCCTTACGTTCCGTTATATCGACTAACGCGGCACCAGGAGAACTACTGCAATTGTGCCCCGGTTCGGCCGGGTGAGCACCTCAGTAGAGAAAGCCGAAAACTGACTGTCATGATATAGCGAGAGACTGGTCAACCACTTGATGACTTTCGGAATCTTTAGGATTTCCCGGCATTAATGAAGGGCCGCTTCTCGGTCAGGCACACTCGCGCCCTGAATTCGGGCGAGCGCGGTGCCCCTAGGGGCTATTCAGTAGTCCCACTGTCAAACTCCTATGGCTAAGTGAAAGTGATAAAGCATTATAGTCCGGTTGCCTAGTTCGCCGCGCCACCACCTCCTTTATAGGACCAAGACGTTGGATTAAGTGTGAACAGACGCCTTTTTGTGAACACCCCCGCATTCTATGCATGGGGGCTGAAGCCAACGACTGCCATCTTTCAGTTTATATACAAATATATACATTAAACGGCCGCACAGGAGGTATCATGATTCTTGCAAGCACAAGTATAAAAAAGCTTTTTTCATAAAAACACAATTCGTCTTACAAATAGTATAAGCTATTCGAACACAGCATTCTTCGAACACTGCGACTCTATTATACGAGCGCTAGGAAGAACTTCCTCAAAATAGTTCTTGGCAGGTACTCGGCTTTCGTCCGAATCTTGGGACGCACCAATACTGGCCTTCATATCTGCCCAGTATGTCTTGACACGGGCAAGAGCCATCTGTGCACCCTCTATGCACGCCGACATCTTCATTGCATCAGCATGCGGCACTGAACCAAGAAATTGCTGCACCAAGCCAAAATAACTCTTCAGCTCTGGCTTCTCCGGCCACAGACGACTCGCAACAAATTTCATGGCGAGTCCGGATAATCTGTTCAGCTCCGCCCAGGCGGCTAAATGGTCGGAGACTCACAGTGGGCGCTCTGGATTGTGGTACTATGACCAAAAAAGCTCTTCCAATTTATGGTCACCTCGGCTGTGGAAGTGTTCGGTCGCGTCCGCCGCACTTGCGGCCAAATCCAGATATGCGTTGTCCAAACTCCACTACCGGTCTAATGGAGCATACTTGGGGTCTCCGAACTTCATCCGCAGCATATAAGGCTTTCCAGCCGTGATATCTCCGTCCTGACGCAACTCCTCCTTCATCGCTCTCATGGCAAAGCGAGTATCCTTGGCTTCGGCCGTGATCTTTTCAAGATCTTTCCGAGCTGCCCTATCTTCTTGTTCAAGCAATATACAGCGGTCGGTAGCATCCCTCAATTCTATGGCCATCTCGGCCATTTCCTTCTTGCTCTGGAAGTGAGCAGCCTGTTCGGCTTTTAGCTCTTCAGCCGCTTTAACGGCAGCCGCATCACTTTTCCTTGCTTGCTCCTTGGCTCGGGCAAGTTCCGCCCGAAGGTTCTCCACGGCAGCAGCACCATCTACATCAAGTATATATATATAAGGCCCGAGCATCAAGCTCCTATTACTGGGTGTCTTTTGAACATACCTTGAGCCTTGTCTAGCCGCTTATTTACAAGAGCGATGTTGGCATCGGCTACGTCAAGTTGCCGCTTTAGTTCGGCAGATTCATCAGTCCGGCTAGCCACCGAGCGCCTCGCCACCTTCATGGAATAAGCGACATATTATACCTGGGATTATGATCCTCTGTGCGCCGTCATTCATGACGACACACAGAGTCTCAGGGGCTACTATTCATACGTGGCACATTTAATATGCGGCTCTATCAAAAGGTACACCTTTTTACATACCTCAAAGCCTGTTAGTAAACTCCTGGCAGCTTCGTACAATCTGCTTTCTGCGGATGAAATCCTTCCAATCACCGTATCCATCAACATACGATGTTCTTCTGAGATGGACGCCCTACCAAGCAGATCCTTCAGCACCTCCGCCGGCGCGCAAGAGGGTGCCGGACTAGTCTGGCGACCTTTCCCAGGGTCCGGACTTGAAAAAGCCCTCCAGGATGATACCTCGGAGTCGCCAGCCTCGTAGGATGGTGGAACAAGGGGAGGCATTTCGCTCTCTATCATCTCTGGACGAAGATCCCCTGAAGATGAGCTCTGCTGAGAAGGGTTGAGATCTGAACTGCAAGATAATGCTTCGGTTATTTTCCTCAGGAATAAAACATGAATGTGATTCATTATGGAACCCCTCCCCTCACTTACGCCTCGGGGGAGAGCGGGTCCCCTTTAGGGGGCGATTCAGCTGAAGCGTCCATCGGTGCCGAACCCTCTGACGAAGATTTCTTTCCCCGTTTTGAGGTTATCACCTCCGGGTCTTCAGAGGCAGTCCTTTTCTTTCCCTGGTCGGGAGAATTTTCGATTCTTCCCTTCCTAACGGCCTCCTTCGTGGAGGCGGTAGCTCCTTGGTCCCCCCCTTCACCTTCCGCCAACGGCGCGGCCTCCAGCATCCTGGTCAGCATGGGATTCGGCACGGTCTCGGGCAAGGGGGCTGGACACTTGATAGGCTTAGCCTTTGCTATCCACTCCTATTCAAAGGGCAACTCTGCTAAAGGGTAGATTTGATAAAAATATGGATGGTATGTGCAAATACGGAGCTACTTACTTTATCATCTGGGCGGTTGCAGCTCAGACCAGTGTCCTCGGACAAATCCAAACACCTTGCTTGTGATCCGAAGAACAATTTGCACATCTCTATGGGTGTCATTCCCATGAAGTGTTGTAGGACCCGTGGTCCCTCAGGATTGAATTCCCACAGGCGGAGAGGTCGACGTTTGCAGGGCAGTGTGCGGTGAATCACCATGACTTGCGCCACCACGGTCAGATTGATATCTCTTTCTAGGAGATCTCGAATACGGCCCTGCAGTAAGGGCACGTCTTTCGACGGCCCCCAGATAAGTCCTTCATTAACCCATGATGCCAGCCGTGGTGGGGGACTCGAGCGAAAAGTAGGCGGTGCCACCCATGTGGTGCCCCTAGGGGCTGTGATGTAAAACCAGTCCCGTTGCCATAAGCCGAGCTCCTCTTGAAAAGAGCCTTCGGGCCATGGAGCATCATCCATCTTGCTTATTATAGCCCCTACGCACTCAGCGTGCTGCCCCTCGATCATTTTTGGTTCCACTTTGAAAGTTTTTAGCCACAATCCGAAGTGAGGGGTGATATGGAGGAAGGCCTCGCACACGACAATGAATGATGAGATCTGGAGGATGGACTCCAGAGCTAGGCCGTGGAACTCCAGCCCGTAGTAATACATAAGCCCCCTCACAAAGGGATCGATTGGGAAGCCTAGCCCCCGAAGGAAGTGAGACGCGAACACCACGCTTTCACCGGGCTGGGGAGCAGGAACCGCTTGCCCTTGAGTAGGCAGTCTATGCGAGATTTCGTTGGTTAGATACCTGGCATCTCTTAGCTTTCGCACATCTTCTTCCGTGATGGAGGAAGGCATCCACCAGCCTTGTAGGTCGGAGCCGGACATCTTCGATGATCCGAAGCGCCTAAAACTAGAGCTTTGGGTGTTGGAACGCGAAGCGAGGGGCGGATTTGATTGGTTTGAGAAGAAGGGAGCCGGGCCTTGGTTCCTTTATAAAGGAGGTGAATACCAAGAGCCCTCCCCGTAACCGTTTGAGACTCGCTTTCAATTAGGGAGTCATACCTAAGTCACGGCTGGGTTACCCACACCCGTATTGATGAGAATCCCGAAATAAGGGGACGCGTTCTCTGCTTTGACAAGACGTGCCAAGGAAACCGCCTCGCTAAACGCGCTGAGGTGGAACAATAAAATGAATAAAGAGCCTGGCTGTGGCATGATGTCACGCCACGGAACACGTCAGCAGATCCGATTGATGCAAATATTATTCTCTCTACGAAGGAATGTGGAACTTATTTTGGAGAGCCGGACACTACCCTGGTGATCAACATATTCTATGAAATATTCGGAGGAGGAACCCGCCTTGCAATGCCGAAGACAACTTGCACGCCGGACTCGTCGTCATTGAAGCCTGGTTCAGGGGCTACTGAGGGAGTCCTGGATTAGGGGGTGTCCGGATGGCCGGACTAAGACCTTTGGCCGGACTCCCGGACCATGAAGATACAAGATTGAAGACTCAGTCCCGTGTCTGGATGGGACTTTCCTTGGCGTGGAAGGCAAGCTTGGCGATACGATATGAAGGTCTCCTCCCATTGTAACCGACTCTGTGTAACCCTAGCCCTCTCCGATGTCTATATAAACCGGAGAGTTTTAGTCCATAGGACGAACAACAATCATACCATAGGCTAGATTCTAGGGTTTAGCCACTCCGATCTCGTGGTAGATCTACTCTTGTACTACCCATATCATCAATATTAATCAAGCAGGAGTAGGGTTTTACCTCCATCGAGAGGGCCCGAACCTGGGTAAAAACATCATGTCCCTTGTCTCCTGTTACCATCCGCCTAGACGCATAGTTCGAGACCCCCTACCCAAGATCCGCTGGTTTTGACACCGACATTGAGCAAGGAAAGCATGGGGGCATTGATGATGACAGCGAGGAAACACACGACGATGACAGGGGGGACTTTGATGGAAGTAGTGACAGTGGGAAGGATGATGATGATCATGATGGTAAAGCTGGCGGTGTCAGCGGTTCAAAGAAGGAAAACACTTCTGGAGATGGAGGAAACAGCAACTGCAGCAACTCAATTGATGATAGTGTAACTCTAAAGTTTTTCATCCAAAAGGACATGCGTCAGAAGGGTGAAGATCTGGAATCAGTTGGAACCAAAGCAACTGTGCCAGAGGAAAATTTCTCATTGTTTGACTTGTGTAGATCAGAGCCAGCAATCCCCAACAGATTTGACATCCCTTTGCTGGAAACTCATGCAATCTTTGACTTGAAAGAGAAGGATAATTCCTTTAAAAAAATCATAAACGATGGAGTAGGAAGCACTGAGGAAGAAATGGAAGAGGCAGGAAAGGGTTTGGACTGGATTGGCTCAAAAACCATGGTTGACAAGATATTGAAGGAAGGTGTTGCATCTGAAGATGCTTCATCATCAAGTGGTAGCAAGAGGATGGCATCATCCCCACCGTGCCCACCCACTATCCCAAAGCGCAAGAAGCTCGTGACACTTAGCAAGAACCTGGTGTTGGGTCAACCAAAATATAAGGTTGCTGGTATGGGAGAGAAAAATTTGAAGAACAGAAGTAAATCAAAGGGAATGGAGGTGCCAACTCCAAAGGCCAAGGAGGCAAGCACTGTTATACAAGTGCCAACCGTTGCGCATGTAGATGCCAAGCTCATCTCTACAACATGCAAAGTCCCTGGTAAAAAAGCAACAAAACAGTGTCTTTTGCCAAGGACACAAAGTTTGCAGAAATGGGAATAGAGTCGCCAAGTCATGCTATTAAGAGTGGATCAAACAGTCAAGAGAAAGTTGTTAGTATGTAGTGTAGGAAGTCGACAACCCCAACAGCTGATGTGGCAACTCCAGCTTCAAGTGAGCCAACTGTTTGTGCAAATAAGCCAACTACAGCATCAACTACGCACAGTACACCAGCAATCAAGGAAAGTGAAACCACCACTGTGCCAACAGCAAGAGGAAGTGAGGCATCTGGAGTTGTGTCTGACCTGCCCCCATCAGTCACCATAGAACCCCAAGCTGTCAGTGTGCCAATCCCAGGGACTGCATTGCCAACTCAAGGAGTCACTGTGCCAACCACAACAGTCAGTGTGCCAACTCGAACCCCAGCCCATTCAGTCACCATGGAACCCTCAGCTGTTAGTAATGTTGTGCAGGCTCAGAAACAACATTCGCCTACTTTTCGTGATCTTGATCAATAGGATACCCTTACACAATAGCAAGTTTACAACCTTGTTTCGAGGTGTATACCACCAAGATTGCCGCCAAGCATAATTGCACGAACCAAGTCAGCAGGTGATGCACCCAAGGATGTCCAATGAGAGAATAACATCGTGCATCCCATTCGTAGAGCATCATTAGCAAGGTCATATCACGGCGGTGGGTTCTGCGACGCTCCACCATTTGACTTGGGTTTGGATCTTGATGATGACCCCCCAGTTGCCATAGTGGACGAGCCTAAGAAATCACAAGTGACACCACAAGAGGCAGGGTTATCTAAGAGCAGCGAGCTAGATGATTGGGATTCAGAAACTGTGAGAGAGGTTTGTGCTGCTGCAGATAAGGTGGTCACTGGGAAGGCACCAATTCATATCATCATTTCGGATTCTCTAGATGAGTTTCACACCCCAGATGTGACAGGTGTTCTAGGGGGTGCAAGTGGGTCCGGCAGTACCACATCCGGCCCACCAGCGCAAAAACGCACAAGGAGGATAATCAAGCCAACTACTATTCAGAGGTCTCCCTACATCAACTACAATAAAACAAAGACGTTCACTTGCAATGAATAAGTGAACAAGCTTTATACGGCAATTCTCTATTATGCAAGGAATATACCTGGAGCAAACGTCATAGAAACAAGGTAAAACTAATCCATTTTGTGGTAAATCAGTCTGTTACGTTTGCATCTTCATGTGTTTATTGAATTCTTGCACAAAAATGGTAATACAGTTGAATATCTTTTATTATCTTGTCATAGACATATGTAATAGTAGCACTACAGTAGTAATTCAATTTTTTTGCAGTTGCAGAAGTCATCTTTTGTACTTGCAGTTCCATTCAACATCACTTGCACAATAGTAGTTATACAGTTGGCACATCATGCCCTGCACACCTTAACTATAGTTACTCATTTTTTATTCACTTTTTCACGCATTTTATGGCAAACCAGTTAATCCTGTTTTTTCTTCTTTTTTTCTTTGCCCTCGCATTGTTTTCCGAAACATCCCTGAAATCATTAACTATGATGGGTTCTTTCTGAGCCTAAAGGAGTTGGGTGACTCAATGAAGCCTACCAAATGGCTATCTAA
The DNA here is from genome assembly GCF_002162155.2 of Triticum dicoccoides. NCBI lineage: Eukaryota > Viridiplantae > Streptophyta > Magnoliopsida > Poales > Poaceae > Triticum > Triticum dicoccoides. The sequence goes on along the minus strand of NC_041393.1, from coordinate 190,949,712 downwards.
TGGTGTTGTCGAAGCTGGTCCTATCACAATCAGGGAAAACTTACCTAAGGACTCAAAGAAGGTCATCATGCCACTGAGGGTTGCTGTGAGTTTAATGAGAACTGTTGTTCTTGTTCATTGCAAGTTCCTTTTGTCCCTTTCCTTTTTTACAATGTGTTTTCTAAGACTCATTTCTTCAAATGCGGACACGCTTGCAGCAAGGGATATACAATGCTGCTGAGATACATTCTAAATTTGAGAAGATTAATCACCTAGACCGTCAAGATATGATCAGTTTTTTCTGGCCACACAACTTTGTGTTTTTTGAACTTTTCGTGTTGCATAATAGCTCTTGGCTTTTCACTGGTCAGTTATGGACAACTTTTTACCTTCTTTTTTCCTGTGCTGTCAATATGTGCAGGTGATGCTACCTGTGCTCAAGTTCGCTGATCCCAATGATAAAGAAGGAGGTAGACACTATTGGGTGTTTAACATCAACTTAAGGGATCAGCATTTGAAGGTGCTATATTCTTGGAGGAAGCTCGACAACCTCGACTTAATGCACTGTGCTTCGACTATAGCAGGGGCGGTGAGGTGTTTATGGAAGCAACACTACCCAAAGCATAACATCAGTCACTTTCAGGTCATTGACATTGATGTACCCAAGCAACTCGGGAAGTAAGTCATGCATTCACGCCATTTTCAACTCTTTTCTTTTTTTTATAGTTGGTTAGTGCTCCTTCCAACCCATCTAGTTGCACAAAGTAGTCATACAGTTGCACACAGATTAATGGGTAGTTGCACATTTTTTTGCACCAACCCAAACCATCAACTTGCACAAAGTATTCATACAGTTGCACACAGATCAATGGGTAGTTGCACATTTTTTGGCACCAACCAAGTCATATAGTTGCACAAAGTATCCATACAGTTGCACATAGATCAATGGGTAGTTCCACATTTTTGGGGGACAAAGTTGCATGGTCAAGAACACGGTCTTGCAAAAGCAAGGCTGTTAGTTTTCTTTTTACAATTATGGCCCCAACTCACGTCGAATAACAAATGTCTTTTTCCTTTTTTTCTTGCACAACAATGAATGTGGTGTGTTCATGTTATTCAATACTAGCATTTGGAATGGGAGACAATTGCCAAACTACAAACCAAAAGAGTGCCTAAGCATGAGGAGGATAATGACCTACAAGATGGTTGACTCTACTCTCAACAAAGCCCCATGGAAGGACGTTCTATGGTACAATGAGTAGGTTTTGTTTTTTGCTTCTTCTTTTATCTGCTACCATCGGTCTGCATGGCAATTGCACGATGGTACTCATACAGTTGCACACCTAGCACAAGTTCAATTGCACAATTTCATCTGGGTTTTTTTGCCCCAGGTTGCACATTCTGTTTTCTTTTTGTACTGTTGTTTTGATGGTGTTTTTTTCCAACCCTAAGAATGATACAATTTTATTCCTTTTCCCTTTTTCTCGTTTACATGGCATAGTACTTGGAGATGTTACGCTTGCACATACAGGGAAGATACTTGCACATTGATACTAATTAACTTGCACAACCCTTTTCGGTTCTGGTAAACCATCAAACAATCAATCAGTAAAGGACAACACACATAGTAACTTTTTTTCTTTTTACTATGTTGCATGCGTAAATGTGTAAATTTGCCAATAGAGGTATAAATGGGTAAATAGGTAGCCTCACACATAGCAAAGTGATAGCATACACGACTTTTTTAACATGAAATACAAATGGGCCAGATGCTAAGTTTAAACAACATAAAGAAGAAGTTTCCAAATCAGTTGTTTGTTGCTGGATCTTCATAGTTCCATCCATGTCCTAACAGTGCAAAGCCAGAACTTTTTTTTGATGCTTCCTCCATTTTATCTTCTGCTTATATGTCACCAAGTTGTCACGCCAACTTCGTAGGGCAGCCAACAACATTGTGCTTATCTGAGTTGCAGTAGTTGCACCTATTTTTCCTTTTCGGGTGCAGTTGAAGAGCTGAATGATAGCGTCTACTCCTTGCCCTCCCTTTTGTAGTTTACTTTGGCAGATCCCTAGGAGTTGCAACCTCATCGTCGTTGCTCGTAGGAAACATCCTCTTAGTGCAGTTAGTATGGCCCTGTGTTGTGTTACCCATAGGAAGAGATGCCGAAGCATTACTCACACGTGGCTCAGCATGACCCATCGGAGGATTCTATTCAACACGACCCATGGGAGGAGGCACTGGAGCATGAGCAGCACGACCCGTGGGATGACATGGTGGACCACGACCAGCACGTTCCATGGGAGGAGGTGGTCCACCATGGCCCATGGGAGTAGGCAGTGGAGCACATCCAGTAGCGGTAGTTGCTGGAGTAGGCCCTATAGATGTAGGTAGCACGGGAGGATCCTGGTTGTTATCACCAGCGGACGGACCTGCCTCTCTTGCAGCCCTTTTTTTCCTTCTAGACTTGTTCAGTTGCACAATCTTTGTCCGCGCTTCACGCATGTGTTTATCAACAATGCCTTTTGCTGCATCAGAACCACAAGCAAACTTTGCTAGATTTTGTAAGTGCGAGGTCATGTTAATATGCCTAATTTCCTTTAGAGAGGCAGGAGGCATTACATCAGGTTGCTGGCTAGTGGCACTTGGCACACTTGGGACAGCAATTGGCGTCTAACGTGTCAACATGTACTGCTCCGGGATGACATCAAGTCCAATATGTGTGAACACTTTCAGTATGTGGCAACAAAGGATGCCATCCCTCTCCATTTTGGTACACTCACACGAAAATTGTCCCTCAGGTATTTTTGCCAACACCAAGTAGTTCCTGGAACCATACTTCACAACCCATTCCATTTTTGGTCTCAGCTCAAACGTTTCCACACCAATTTGGAATGCATTGTAGCGTCCAATCATCAAAAACTCATCACAGAACTTGCAGTAAAGATCTATAGTATGTCTTGTATGCCTGCTTCTCTATTGGGAGTTGTGACCACATGTCAAGATCCAGATGTTCTATCGTGTAGTCATTGCACCCTTCCTTGGTGAGGATGTGCGTCTGTATTTTGTGGTACTGCTTCACAAAGTTCAGAATTGACTTGTGAGGGTTGACATACCGCTTCAAGACTGCATTGAACCCCTCACTTCGTTGTGTATACTGCAAGAACAGGAAAAATCTATGCTTGAAGTAACATGGCACGCAAGTGTTCCTATATTCGTATAGCTTCTCAAAATGGGTGTGTGTAATTGCCTCATATTTCATCATCAACACATCCCAATTCTGTTCAAACTCATCTGGTGTGAAACTGAAATCAACGCAAAGGTTGAAATCTTCAGACAATCCCGGGTTCCGGCCTAGCAACCATCCAACTTTCTCTTGAGCTTTTTTCATGATGTGCCATCGACAACATTGGTGCACACTTGTGGGAAATATGTTCTTTATGGACTCTTTCATTGCCACATCCTGATCAGTAATGATGTTATCCGGTGCCTTTCCATTCATAGCCTCTAGGAAAGCTCCAAAAACCCAATCAAAGCTGGTCTCCATTTCTTGCATCACAAACGCACAGCCTAACATGAAAGATTGCCCATGACGGTTGATTCCAATGAACGGAGCAAAAGGCATGTTGTACATATTGGTCATGTAGGTTGTGTCAAAGGAGACACAATCATGATATGCCTCCGTATAAGCTTTCCGTGCCAAGCCATCCACCCAAAAAACTTTCTCTGCCCTTCTTTTGAGATCATATTTTATCTTATAGAAAAAGTCTGGATCATCCTTTTTATAACTCTTTAAAATGCTCAATTGTCTGAATAATGTCCCCCTCTTTCGTTAAGTCTTTGGAGAAGCCAGCACATAAGTTTGTTATTGCTTTAGGTCCATATGGTACATTTATCTCCGAGCCATAAAACTCTGACATGATAGTCATCATACGGCCTACAGCGAAGAAAGTTGATGTTAGATAGTTGCACACTTTACAAACAATAGTTTCAGACTAAAGAACAATAGTTGCACAAATGTTGACATGTGGTTGCCATAGGACTTATTTTTCATTGTTTCCCCCCTTTTAATTGCACGATGCAAAACAATTTAGCAATTTTTGTCCAACATCAGTTGCAGAGATATGAACACTAGTTGCAGTCAACAAGGTTCAATTTGCATCGATAAGGAACACTAGTTTGCAAATACATATGGAGTTGCCATCAAAACTATGACCATTTTGTGAAACTATACATTATTCAATCAGCAAGTAATTCCAACTTGGTTGTTTTGTTTGTGATAGTGCTTTTTTCACAAATACTCAATCCTGGTTGCACAACACAGTGTATGTAATTGCACAACCCCCTGCTGCTAGTTGCACACTTGACATATCAGAATTAAACAACAATGTAGTGTGAACTTTGGAGTTTTTTGGGAGGTGAATGAGAACACACCTGAAGTCAGGTTGCAGTTGTGGAGTATCTCTAGGAACTTCTTTTCCTCCGGCGTCAAGTATTTGGAGAGCGAAGGCTTGGGGACCAAAGGATGATTATGATCACGGACAAAGTGGGTTACTTCCCACCACCCATCCTTCAATTTAACCAGCATTTTTGCCTTACATTGTGTTTGCTTTATCCTTTCTCTCTTGCGCTTCTTCTTATTCTTCTTTTTTCCACTATCCTCTTGCTACGTCTTGAGCTTGCGTTGGTTTTCCTTGAAGAGGAAAGGGTGATGCAGCAATAGTAGTGTAAGTATTTCCCTCAGTTTTTGAGAACCAAGGTATCAATCCAGTAGGAGGCTCCTCAAAAGTCCCACACACGTACACAAACAAACAAAGAACTCGCAACCAACGCAATAAAGGGGTTGTCAATCCCTTCACGGCCACTTGCGAAAGTGAGATCTGATAGAGATGATATGATAAGATAAATATATTTTTGGTATTTTATAATATAGATGCAAAAAGTAAAGATGCAAATAAAAGTAGATTGGAAGCAAATATGATAAGAGATAGACCCCGGGGCCATAGGTTTCACTAGAGGCTTCTCTCAAGATAGCATAAGTATTATGGTGGGTGAACAAATTACTGTCGAGCAATTGATAGAAAAGCGAATAATTATGATATTATATAGGCATTATCATGTATATAGGCATCACGTCCGCAACAAGTAGACCGACTCCTGCCTGCATCTACTACTATTACTCCACACATCGACCGACTCCTGCCTACATCTAGAGTATTAAGTTCATAAGAACAGAGTAACGCTTTAAGCAAGATGACATGATGTAGAGGGATAAACTCAAGCAATATGATATAAACCCCATCTTTTTATCCTCGATGGCAACAATACAATACGTGCCTTGCTGCCCCTGCTGTCACTGGGAAAGGACACCGCAAGATTGAACCCAAAGCTAAGCACTTCTCCCATGGCAAGAAAGATCAATCTAGTAGGCCAAACCAAACTGATAATTCGAAGAGACTTGCAAAGATAACTCAATCATACATAAAAGAATTCAGAGAAGATTCAAATATTATTCATAGATAAACTTGATCATAAACCCACAATTCATCGGATCTCGACAAACACACCGCAAAAAGAGTTTACATCGAATAGATCTCCACAAGAGAGGGGGAGAACATTGTATTGAGATCCAAAAAGAGAGAAGAAGCCATCTAGCTAATAACTATGGACCCGTAGGTCTGTGGTAAACTACTCACAACTCATCGGAGGGGCAAGGATGTTGATGTAGAAGCACTCCGTGGTTGATTCCCCCTCCGGCGGAGCGCCGGCGAAGGCTCCAAGATGGGATCTCGCGGATACAGAAGGTTACAGCAGTGGAAATTGTGTTTCGTTGGCTCCCTGGATGTTTTCGGGGTACGTAGGCTTATATAGGAGGAAGAAGTACGTCGGTGGCCGCCCCAGGGGCCCACGTGATAGGGGGGCGCGCCCTCCTGTCTCGTGGCCGCCTCGGCTGCTTCTTGACTTGCACTCCAAGTCCTCTGGATCACGTTCGTTCCAAAAATCACGCTCCCGAAGGTTTCATTCCGTTTGGACTCTGTTTGATATTCCTTTTCTTCGAAATACAGAAATAGGCAAAAAAAACAGCAATACAGGCTGGGCCTCCGGTTAGTAGGTTAGTCCCAAAAATGATATAAATGTGTAAAATAAAGCCCATAAACATCCAAAAAGGGGTAATATAATAGCATGGAACGATAAAAAATTATAGATACGCTGGAGACGTATCACCTCTCCATCGAATATTGACACTTCTTCCATTTCTTCTTCTTCATCCAAAGTTTTTGGGTCTGGTATAGGATGTAGCACAGGTGGTAATTTAGCTCCTGCATCATCCCCTTTTGGCTTCCTAAACTTGTTACATGAAAATTGTTGTTTCTCCAATATGTTGGTATAAGAATTCCTCCTTGAAGTGTTCATCTTAATAGAGAAACCGATTTTAGGGCATAATCATTGTAGTGATCCTTAGCACCCTACAGAGTGTCAAATCTCATCCCAACAAATGGCTCCATTGGCTGAGAACCAGCATCATCTTCATCCATATCATTTCGATCAACACCAGCTGGCCCTGCCCTTAGTTCTGTTTCAGTAGGTCCTGCAACTGTGGTGTTTGTTTCCTTGAGTGTATGGCTTTCTGATTGCATGGTGACATCAACATCATTCATGAAGCCATGATCTTGATGAGGCTGTGTGAAAACCCCTGAATGTACAAACTTGACATCATCATTTGGAACTCATTGAGATCGGGAGGCAACACATTGAGGTCTATCATCCTTGAAAGCTGCTTCAACCTGCATTTTGTTTCAACAAAAAAGTCATTAACAAGTTGTATTGGGGCATAGTCGCTAGCAATTTGAAGGCATGAATTTAACACCGTTACAATCATTTTCATTGTTTCAAAAACTGCAAGTACTCAGTTTTTACATAGCTTTTTTTATCCAGATAGAGATTTTTTCATAGTAGTTGCACAAAGGTGTCATAGAATTGCACAATTTTTTCATACTAGTTGGCACAAACTGTGAGCATTTTCTAATCACACAAACACATTTTTTTTTGACATTGTTTTATGATACAAGCTGGATAAAAATGTAGCATACCAGTTGCACACAAGTACTTTAAAAGTTGGAACAAGCATCATTTCTAGTTGGACAATATAAGAATATTCAGGCAATAGTTACATATTTATTGACCATCTTTTTCTGTTTTTTTGTATCTACAATGTGTAGTTCTAAGAAGAAAGGGAGGGCATGATTTTCTTCAGATGAATGCAAGTGGTTTAGTAAAAGAACTTAGTAAGTTTTTCTCCAGATATAGTTTTTTTGATAGTAGTTGCACAAAGGCAGCACAATATTTGCACAAAAGTGTCATAGAATTGCACAATTTTTTCATACCAATTGGTCAAATTGCTGTGCAGTTCTAGTCACACAAACAGATTTTTTTTGACATTTTTTAATGATACAAACTGGATAAAAATGTAGCATACCAGTTGCACACAACTAGTATCAAAGGTGGAACAAGCATCATAGTAGTTGGACAATATAAGAACATGTTTCAGGTAGTAGCTACTTTTTTATTGACCATTTTTTGTATCTACAATGTGCAGGTCTAACATGAAAGGGAGGGCATGATTTACTGCAGATCAATGCAAGTGAACATATCAAGCAAGGTCTGCTACAACAACTTCAAAGATAAAAGCAAAATCAGATGTGAACTATATTTGTCTATAGCTATTTTAGTTAGATTTGCACAGATGGAACAACGGTTTGATGGGTGTGTTTTTTAGAATTTGTGATGGCAGCGTGTGAAAGCTATTTCCTAAGACCTATATTTGCAGACTGTTTTTATCAGAACATATCGTATATTTGCTCGTCATCGTATATTGGTTGTTTTCTTCCATATATTTTCAAGTTCCTTCCAAGGTTGGACAGTTTTGTGCCTTTTTATATTTTCCTAGTTGCACACATTGTGGAGCATAGTTGGATGCTACAACTGTGTTAGTTGCAAAAAATAGTTTCAGAGTTGCCTGCTTCAGTTGGCTATTGAGTTGGCACACAACACTCCTTCAGTTGCCTACTTTGTTTGGCTTAGTTGCAGGAAAGTGACCTACTGGTTGCATAGTTTTTTCCTAAGACCTATTTTTTTGCACAATTTTTCCAGTTGCACAATTTGTGCTTATAGTTGGATGCCACAACTGGGCTAGTTGCACAAAATAACGTTTAGAGCTGCATAATCTGCTGGGTTGGCACACATTTACTCCTTCAGTTGGCTACTTCACTTGACTTAGTTGCACAAAAAAGAAACTACTGGGTGCACAGTTTTTCCGCAATACACGAGTAAAAGATGCGTGCAAGGAATCATTACAAGGGCAAGTAGACAAGAGAGAACGAGGAAGAACATGGGCAAGTTTTCTCACCTGTGGATCTCCAGGTAGGTTCTTTTTTCGCCCTCCTCCTTTTGATCTTCTTTTCTCTTGATCTTTTTTTTTCTGATTTCTAAGCCCTCTTCTCTTTCTCTTCTCTTATTTGTCCCTGGGAGCCGCCATGGTCGTTCTTGTCTCCTGGCGATGAAGGAGGATTTTGCCCCTGGGCAGATCCTTCTTTTGTGGGGAAGAAGAAGATGGCCTGGGGGCAGTTGGTCTCGCGCGGTTTTGTGAGGAGGGTGGGGTTCGGAGGCAGGTGCACGTGATCCTACGGCCTGCTGTCCTAGCAGGGGTTGTTTTCTCATGCTTTGTTTGTGTGGTGGGTCCTGGCGGTTTTCGTGCGCGTGGTTTGTGTCTGACGC
>NC_041393.1:190858390-190940545 GCF_002162155.2 Triticum dicoccoides | reverse complement strand
GGGACCAGGCGGTTGCTTTTTTTGCTTCGGGGGGACCAGGCGGTTGCCTTTTTGGGTGGGCGCGGGCTAGCGATCCCAGGGCGGCCGGCCGGCCGCTAGACGCGCCCAATTTGTTTGTATGCAATGATTTAGGGAGAAAAGATGAGTTGAGTAACCTAGCTAGTTACTCATACTAGGGTAACATCGGACATACCAAGACAAGATTAGTCTATAACCTAATAAATGAAGTGTTGTATGACACCACGTATATATTACTTCCCACTATAGATGTAGTAACATAGACTAGTCTAAATTACTCCCCACAATGAGTAGTCGTACGGCCCGCGAGCAAAAAGACCTAGAGCCAATCACAACGCGATGGCTGGCACCTTGCTGGCGGAGTGATACGTCCCAAATGCATCTATTTTCCAAACACTTTTGCTATTATTTGCATGATTTAAATTACACTAACCCGGACTGACATTGTTTTCATCAAAACTACCTTGGTGTTATTTTTGTGCAGAAATGAAATTTCTCGGAATCAGATGGGTGAAAGGATCAATATGGTTGACTAGAGGGGGAGGGGGTCAATAGTCAACTACCAATTTTTAGATTTTCTTAACAAATTAGGTTAAGTAACAAATAGGTTGTCTAGATATGCAACTAGGTGAGACACCTATATGATGCTAGCGATAACAACAACACAAGCAAGCAAGATATACAACACAAGTAAAGCTTGCACAAAGTAAAGGTAAGAGATAACCACAAGTGGAGTGAAGGAAATATGCCCTAGAGGCAATAATAAAGTTATTATTTATTTCCTTATATCATGATAAACGTTTATTATTCATGCTAGAATTGTATTAACCAAAAACATGATACATGTGTGAATACATAGACAAACTTAATGTCACTAGTATGCCTCTACTTGACTAGCTCATTAATCAAAGATGGTTATGTTTCCTAACCATAGACATGAGTTGTCATTTGATTAACGGGATCACATCATTAGGAGAATGATGTGATTGACTTGACCCATTCCGTTAGCTTAGCACTTTATCATTTAGTATGTTGCTATTGCTTTCTTCATGACTTATCCATGTTCCTACAACTATGAGATTATGCAACTCCCGTTTACCGGAGGAACACTTTGTGTGCTACCAAACGTCACAACGTAACTGGGTGATTATAAAGGAGCTCTACAGGTGTCTCCAAAGGTACATGTTAAGTTGGCGTATTTCGAGATTAGGTTTTGTCACTCCAATTGTCGGAGAGGTATCTCTGGGCCCTCTCGGTAATGCACATCACTATAAGCCTTGCAAGCAATGTAGCTAATGAGTTAGTTACGGAATGATGCATTACATAACGAGTAAAGAGACTTGCCGGTAACGAGATTGAACTAGGTATTGAGATACCGATGATCGAATCTCGGGCAAGTAACATACCGATGACAAAGGGAACAACGTATGTTGTTATGCGGTTTGACCGATAAAGATCTTCGTAGAATATGTAGGAGCCAATATGAGCATCCAGGTTCCACTATTGGTTATTGACCGGAAACGTGTCTCGGTCATGTCTACGTAGTTCTCGAACCCGTAGGGTCCGCACGCTTAAGGTTTCGATGATAGTTATATTATGAGTTTATGAGTTTTGATGTACCAAAGATTGTTCGAAGTCCCGGATGTGATTACGGACATGACGAGGAGTCTCGAAATGGTCGAGACATGAATATTGATATATTGGAAGCCTATATTTGGATATCGGAAGTGTTCCGGGTGAAATTGGGATTTTACCGGAGTACCGGGAGGTTACCGGAACCCCCCGGGGGCTTAATGGGCCATAGTGGGCCTTAGTGGAGAAGAGGAGAGGAGGCCAGGGCAGGGTCGCGCCCCCCTAGTCCGAATAGGACAAGGAGAGGGGGGCGATGCCCCCCCTTTCCTTCCTCTCTCTCCCTCCTCTTTGGCAGATAAGAAGGATGGCAAGGTGAACAAAGGTATATGTGATATACATGTTATTAATGTGCCTTACTAATGCTCGCAGTAGCACCTTGGTATTTGATACTGGTTCTATTGCTAATATTTGCAACTCAAAATAGGGACTACAGATTAAGCGAAGATTGGCTAAGGACGAGGTGACGATGCGCGTGGGAAATGGTTCCAAAGTCGATGTGATCGCAGTCGGCACGCTACGTCTACATCTACCTTCAGGATTAGTTTTAGACCTGAATAATTGTTATTTGGTGCCAGCGTTGAGCAAGAACATTATATCTGGATCTTGTTTGATGTGAGACGGTTATTCATTTAAATCAGAGAATAATGGTTGTTCTATTTATATGAGTAATATATTTTATGGTCATGCATCCTTGAAGAGTGGTCTATTTTTATTAAATCTCGATAGTAGTGATACAAATATTCATAATGTTGAAGCCAAAAGATGCAGAGTTGATAATGATAGTGCAACTTACTTGTGGCACTGCCGTTTGGGTCATATTGGTGTAAAGCGCATGAAGAAACCCCATACTGATGGACTTCTTGAATCACTTGATTATGAATCACTTGGTACTTGCGGACCGTGCCTCATGGGCAAGATGATTAAAACGCTGTTCTCCGGAACTATGGAGCGAGCAACTGATTTATTGGAAATCGTACATACTGATGTGTGTGGTCCAATGAATATTGAGGCTCGCGGCGGGTATCATTATTTTCTCACCTTCACAGATGATTTGAGCAGATATGGGTATATCTACTTAATGAAACACAAGTCTGAAACATTTGAAAAGTTCAAAGAATTTCATAGTGAAGTGGAAAATCATCATAACAAGAAAATAAAATTTCTACAATCTGATCCTGGAGGAGAATATTTGAGTTATGAGTTTGGTTTACATTTGAAACAATGCGGAATAGTTTCACAACTCACGCCACCCGGAACACCACAACGAAATGGTGTGTCCGAACATCGTAATCGTACTTTACTAGATATGGTGCGATCTATGATGTCTCTTACTGATTTACCGCTATCATTTTGGGGTTATCCTTTAGTGACGGCCGCATTCACGTTAAATAGGGCACCATCAAAATCCGTTGAGACGACACCATATGAACTGTGGTTTGGCAACAAACCAAAGTTGTCGTTTCTTAAAGTTTGGGGCCGCGATGCTTATGTGAAGAAAATTCAACCACATAAGCTCGAACCCAAATCGGAGAAATGTGTCTTCATAGGATACCCAAAAGAGACTATTGGGTACACCTTCTATCACATATCTGAAGGCAAGACTTTTGTTGCTAAATTCGGATCCTTTCTAGAGAAGGAGTTTCTCTCGAAAGAAGTGAGTGGGAGGAAGTAGAACTTGATGAGGTAACTATACCTGCTCCCTTATTGGAAAATAGTTCATCATAGAAACCTGTTCCCGTGACGACTATACCAATCAGTGAGGAAGCTAATGATATTGATCATGAAACTTCAGATTAAGTTACTACCGAACCTCGTAGGTCAACTAGAGTAAGATCCGCACCAGAGTGGTACGGTAATCCTATTTTGGAAGTCATGTTACTTGACCATGGCGAACCTACGAACTATGAGGAAGCGATGATGAGCCCAGATTCTGCAAAATGGCATGAGGCCATGAAATCTGAGATGGGATCCATGTATGAGAACAAAGTATGGACTTTGGTTGACTTGCCCGATGATCGGCAAGCCCTCGAGAATAAATGGATCTTCAAGAAGAAGACTGACGCTGATGGTAATGTAACTGTCTACAAAGCTCGACTTGTTGCGAAAGGTTTTCGACAAGTTCAAGGAGTTGACTACGATGAGACTTTCTCACCCATAGCGATGCTTAAGTCTGTCTGAATCATGTTAGCAATTGCCGCATTTTATAATTATGAAATATGGCAAATGGATGTCAAAACTGCATTCCTGAATGGATTTCTGGAAGAAGAGTTGTATATGACGCAACCAGAAGGTTTTGTCGATCCAAAAGGTGCTAACAAAGTGTGCAAGCTCCAGCGATCCATTTATGGACTGGTGCAAGCCTCTCAGAGTTGGAATAAACGCTTTGATAGTGTGATCAAAGCATATGGTTTTATACAAACTTTTGGAGAAGCCTGTATTTACAAGAAAGTGAGTGGGAGCTCTGTAGCATTTCTGATATTATATGTAGACGACATATTATTAATTGGAAATGATATAGAATTTCTGGATAGCATAAAGGGATACTTGAATAAAAGTTTTCGATGAAAGACCTCGGTGAAGCTGCTTGCATATTGGGCATCAAGATCTATAGAGATAGATCAAGACGCTTAATTGGCTTTCTCACAAAGCACATACCTTGATAAAGTTTTGAAAAAGTTCAAAATGGATCAGGCAAAGAAAGGGTTCTTGCCTGTATTACAAGGTGTGAAGTTGAGTCAGACTCAATGCCCGACCACAATAGAAGATAGAGAGAAAATGAAAGATGTTCCCTATGCTTCAGCCATAGGCTCTATCATGTATGCAATGCTGTGTACCAGACCTGATGTATGCTTAGCAATAAGTTTAGCAGGGAGGTACCAAAGTAATCCAGGAGTGGATCACTGGACAGCGGTCAAGAACATCCTGAAATACCTGAAAAGGACTAAGGATATGTTTCTCGTTTATGGAGGTGACAAAGAGCTAGTCGTAAATGGTTACGTCGATGCAAGCTTTGACACTGATCCAGAAGATTCTAAATCGCAAACTGGATACGTGTTTATATTGAACAGTGGAGCTGTCAGTTAGTGCAGTTCTAAACAAAGCATCATAGCGGGATCTACATGCGAAGCGGAGTACATAGCAGCTTCGGAAGCAGCAAATGAAGGAGTCTGGATGAAGGAGTTCATTTTTGATCTAGGTGTCATACCTAGTGCATCGGGACCAATGAAGATCTTCTGTGATAATACTGGTGCAATTGCCTTGGCAAAGGAATCCAAATTTCACAAGAGGACCAAGCACATCAAGAGACGCTTCAATTCCATCCGGGACCAAGTCCAGGTGGGAGACATAGAGATTTGCAAGATACATACGGATCTGAATGTTGCAGACCCGTTGACTAAGCCTCTTCCACGAGCAAAACATGATCAACACCAAGGCTCCATGGGTGTTAGAATCATTACTGTGTAATCTAGATTATTGACTCTATTGCAAGTGGGAGACTGAAGGAAATATTCCCTAGAGGCAATAATAAAGTTATTATTTATTTCCATATATCATGATAAATGTTTATTATTCATGCTAGAATTGTATTAACCGGAAACATGATACATGTGTGAATACATAGACAAACTTAATGTCACTAGTATGCCTCTACTTGACTAGCTCATTAATCAAAGATGGTTATGTTTCCTAACCATAGACATGTGTTGTCATTTGATTAACGGGATCACATAATTAGGAGAATGATGTGATTGACTTGACCCATTCTGTTAGCTTAGCACTTGATCATTTAGTATGTTGCTATTGCTTTCTTCATGACTTATACATGTTCCTACAACTATGAGATTATGCAACTCCCGTTTACCGGAGGAACACTTTGTGTGCTACCAAACGTCACAACGTAACTGGGTGATTATAAAGGAGCTCTACAGTTGTGTCCAAAGGTACATGTTGAGTTGGCGTATTTCGAGATTAGGTTTTGTCACTCCGATTGTCGGAGAGGTATCTATGGGCCCTCTCGGTAATGCACATCCTTGCAAGAAATGTAGCTAATGAGTTAGTTACGGAATCATGCATTACATAACGAGTAAATAGACTTGCCGGTAACGAGATTGAACTAGGTATTGAGATACCGACGATCGAATCTCGGGCAAGTAAAATACCAATGACAAAGGGAACAACGTATGTTGTTATGCGGTTTGACCGATAAAGATCTTCGTAGAATATGTAGGAGCCAATATGAGCATCCAGGTTACGCTATTGGTTATTGACCGGAAACGTGTCTCGGTCATGTCTACATAGTTCTTGAACCCGTAGGGTCCGCACGCTTAAGGTTTCGATGACAGTTATATTATGAGTTTATGAGTTTTGATGTACTGAAGGTTGTTCGGAGTCCCGGATGTGATTACGGACATGATGAGGAGTCTCGAAATGGTCAAGACATGAAGATTGATATATTGTAAGCCTATATTTGGATATCGGAAGTGTTCCGGGTGAAATCGGGATTTTACCGGAGTACTGGGAGGTTACCGGAACCCCCCGGGGGCTTAATGGGCCATACTGGGCCTTAGTGGAGAAGAGGAGAGGAGGCCAGGGCAGGGCCGTGCGCCCCTCCCCCCTAGTCCGAATAGGACAAGGAGAGGGGGGGCGGCGCCCCCCTTTCCTTCCTCTCTCTCCCTTCTCTTTTCCCCCTTCTCTAAGTCCAACAAAGGAAAGGAGGGAGTCCTACTCTCGGTGGGAGTAGGACTCCCCTTGGCGTGCCTCCTCCCTGGCCGGCCGCCCCCTCCCCCCTTGCTTCTTTATATATGAGGGCAGGGGGGCACCTCTAGACACAACAATTGATCTCTTGATCTCTTAGCCATGTGCGGTGCGCCCCTCCACCATAGTCCTCCTCGGTAATATTGTAGCGGTGCTTAGGCAAAGCCCTGCGGCGGTATAACATCAAGATCATCACCATTCCGTCGTACTGACGGAACTCTCCCTCGACACTCGGCTGGATTGGAGTTCGAGGGACGTCATCAAGCTGAACGTGTGCTAGAACTCGGAGGTGTCGTAGTTTCCGTGCTTGATCGGTCGGGCCGTGAAGACGTACGACTACATCAACTGCGTTGTTCTAACGCTTCCACTTTCGGTCTATGAGGGTACGTGGACGACACTCTCCCCTCTCGTTGCTATGCATCACCATGATCTTGCGTGTGCGTAATTTTTTTTTGAAATTACTACGTTCCCCAACATGGAGTCGAAGGAGACGATGATGTGATACCTAAATTCCTTCCCTTTGAGAGGAAGTATGTCTTCGTTGGAGCGGTGTGGAGGCACAATGCTCCCCGAGAAGCCACCAAGGTCACCATATTATCCTCACGACCTCACACAATGCAAGATGTCATGATTCCACTAGTGGTGCCCTTGAAGGCGTTAACCGGAATATTTACAAATAAGATTGGGGCTTTCTCACAACCGAAATGGAGGCTCCCAACAACACCACGAAGCTTCACCACAATGGAATGTGGCTCCGAGGTAACCTCAACCGTGTAGAGTGCTCAAACACCCAGGAGTAACAAGATCCGCAAGGGATTAGTAGGGGGATGAAATTTCTCTTGGTGAAAGTGTAGATCTTGGCCTTCTCAACCAATCCCTAAGGAATCAACAAGTTTGATTAGCTAGGGGGAGAGATCGGATGAAAATGAGCTTGTGAGCAATAGTGGAGCTTGGGGAGGAAGAGGTAAGTTAACTTGGGGAAGATGACTCCCTTATATAGAGGGGAAATAAATCCAACTGTTATGCACCCACAGCCCGTGTACAAGCGGTAGTTCCGTTCAGTGAGCGGTACTTTCGCTGGCACAGAAGTTTCAGCCACTTCGTTCAATTGACTAGATCAGGGAGGCGGTAGTGCCGCCGGAATGGTACTACCACTCCCACGAGCGATACTTATGCTTGGTGTTGAACAGCAGCCGGAACCATCGGTAGTAGATGAAGGCAGGGCGGTAGTGCCGCCCTGGGCGGTACTACCGCTATCAACTGCCACCCTACTTCCGCCCGAGGGACCGAGCATTACAGAACACAAAAAACAAGCGGTACTCCAAGCGGTATAAGATAGCGGTACTACTGGGCCTCAGAGCGGTACTTCCGCCTAACTTTAGTATGCCCAGTAAACCTACAGTAGTGGGGTGGTAGTTAGGGTCGCAGTACTGCTGGAACGGTACTACCGCACTGAACTACCGCTCACTTATAGAACACAGAAGACAAGCAGAAGTAAGGACATCACTAAACTGCGGCAATACCACTGGAGCGGTACTACCGCTGAGCAGAGCGGTACTGCCGCTTATGCTGCTCTGAATGGCCCAAGAAAGAGGGAATGACAAGCTCAGTTGTTGGGAAAGAAATAGGATGTGAAAGGATTGTGTACGTGTTGATTCCACCCAAACCTTTCTGAAGCGAACCCCCTCTTAATAGTATAGTGTTCCTAGGACTCAAGTCCACCAAAAATGATGTGACGCCCCAGATTCAGTCGTACACTAATAGCATGCAAACATGTACGATCAAGATCAGGGACTCATGGGAAGATATCACAACACAACTCTAAAAGTAAAATAAGTCATACAAGCATCATATTACAAGCCAGGGGCCTCGAGGGCTCGAATACAAGTGCTCGAACATAAATGAGTGTAAGGGCATATTGAAGGAAATATGCCCTAGAGGCAATAATAAAGTTATTATTTATTTCCTTATATCATGATAAATGTTTATTATTCATGCTAGAATTGTATTAACCGGAAACTTAGTACATGTATGAATACAAAGACAAAACATAGTGTCCCTAGTATGCCTCTACTTGACTAGCTCGTTAATAAAAGATGGTTATGTTTCCTGACCATAGACATGTCTTGTCATATGATAAACGGGATCACGTCATTAGGAGAATGATGTGATGGACAAGACCCATCCGTTAACTTAGCATTATGATCGTTACAGTTTCATTGCTACTGCTTTCTTCATGACTTATACACGTTCCTCAGACTATGAGATTATGCAACTCCCGAATACCGGAGGAACACCTTGTGTGCTATCAAATGTCACAACATAACTGGGTGATAATAAAGATGCTCTACAGGTGTATCTGGAGGTGTTTGTTGGGTTGGCATAGATCAAGATTAGGATTTATCACTCTGTGTATCGGAGAGGTATCTCTGGGCCCTCTCGATAATGCTCATCACTTTAAGCCTTGCAAGCAATGTGACTAATGAGTTTGTTGCAGGATGAAGCATTACGGAATGAGTAAAGAGACTTGCCGGTAACGAGATTGAACTAGGTATGATGATACCGACGATCGAATCTCGGGCAAGTAACATACCAATGACAAAGGGAACAACGTATGTTGTTATGTGATTTGATCGATAAAGATCTTCGTGGAATATGTAGGAACCAATATGAGCATCCAGGTTCCGCTATTGGTTATTCACCGGAGATGAGTCTCAGTCATGTCTACATAGTTCTCGAACCCATAGGGTCCGCACGCTTAACGTTCGATAACGATATGTATTACGAGTTATGTGTTTTTGATGACTGAAGTTTGTTCGGAGTCCCGTATAAGATCACAGACATAACGAGGAGTCGCAAAATGGCCGAGACATAAAGATCGATATATTGTACGGCTATATTCGGACACCAGAAGTATTCCGAAGAAGTTTCGGATAAAATTGGAGCGCCGGAGGGTTATCGGAAATTCCGGGGGAACTAATAGGCCTTGATGGGCCTTAGTGGAGAGAGAGAGAGAGGGGCGGCCAGGGCAGGCCGCACTCCTCCTCCCCCTTGGGTCCGAATTAGACTAGGAGGGAGGGCGGTGCCCCCCCTTTCCTTCTCCCTCTTCCTCTCCTTCCTTCCCCCTCTCTCCCTCTCGGTGGAAACCTACTAGGACATGGAGCCCTAGTAGGATTCCCCACTTGGGGGCGCTACTACAGGGGCCGGCCGGCCTCCGCCTTGCTCCTTTATATACGGGGGTAGGGGGCAGCCTAGGACACATAAGTTTCTCTCCCAACCGGGTGCGGTGCCCCCCTCCACAGTTACACACCTCGATCATACGATCGTAGAGCTTAGGCGAAGCTCTGCACCGGTAGCATCATCATCACCGTCGCCACGCCGTCATGCTAACGGAACTCACCCTCGTTCTCAACTAGATCAAGAGCACGAGAGACATCATCGAGTTGAATGTGTGCTGAACGCGGAGGTGCTGTATGTTCGGTACTTGGTTCAGTTGGATCACGAAGACGTTCGACTACATCAACCGCGTTATTGAAATGCTTATGCTTTCGGTCTACGAGGGTACGTGGACACACTCTCCCCTCTCATTGCTATGCATCACCTAGAAAGATCTTGCGTGATTGTAGGAATTTTTATGAAATTACTGCATTCCCCAACAGTGGCATCTGAGCCAGGTCTATGCATAGATGTTATATGCACGAGTAGAACACAAAGAGTTGTGGGCGATAATAGTCATACTGCTTACTGTCGGTGTCAAAACCGGCGGATCTCGGGTAGGGGGTACCGATCTGTGTGTCTTAGGCTAATGGTAACAGGAGGCAAGGGACACAATGTTTACCCAGGTTTGGGCCCTCTTGATGGAGGTAAAACCCTACTTCCTGCTTGATTGATATTGATGATATGAGTGTTAAACCCTAGAAGCTAGCCTATGATGATTATGATTGTGATCGTCCCTCTAAGGACTAAACCCTCTGGTTTATATAGACATCGGAGAGGGCTAGGGTTTACATTGGGTCGGTTACAAAGAAGGAAATATAATATCCGGATCGCCAAGCTTGTCTTCCACGCAAAGGAGAGTCCCATCCGGACACGAGATGGAATCTTGAGTCTTGTATCTTCACGCTCCAATATTCCGGCCAAAGTATATAGTTCGGCTGTCCGGATACCCCCTAATCCAGGACTCCCTCAGTAGCCCCTGAACCAGGCTTCAATGACGATGAGTCCGGCACGCAGTTTTGTCTTCGGCATTGCAAGGCGGGTTCCACCTCCGAATACTCCAAAGTAATTATCAAACACTTAAACTGTGTCCGGATCTGCAAGATGATCTTCACATACCACCGTAGAGAGCATAGCATAAATCTGATTTGCTGGCAATTTTTGTACGTCGTGCCCCTGCATCGTGGCCCGGCCCAACACGAACCGGTTTTTCTTAGCCCACTTCGATACGCGTTGCGAGGCGGTTTTATTGGCACGCCCTGCCAAAGCAGAGATCGTGTTCCCCTTATTGCGGGATCTTCCATCAATACGGGTGTGCACAACCCCACGACGACTGTTGGTATGACTCCGTGTTTTTAGATAAGTCTCAAGCGGCCATGCTGAGGACTGTTGATATTCACCCCTTTATAAAGGGGCCGAGGCCTATACCTCTTTCCCACCACCCTTGCGCCTTTTCGCATCTCGAGTTCCAACACCCGAGACCTAAGCTCAAACACCCCGGATCCTCCACTATGTCCGGATCCAACCCTCAAGGCTGGTGGGTGGCCTCCTCGGTCACAGAGGAGGACATTGTGAAGCTTAGGGAGGTCGGGTATCTGACTGCCGACATCCAGCACATGCTTCCTGCTCCAGGGCAGGTCATCCCTACTCCCGAGCCCAATGAGAGTGTCGTATTTGTTTCTCACTTCCTCCGCGGCTTGGGCCTCACCCTTGATCCCTTTGTGAGAGGGCTCATGTTCTATTACGGGTTAGATTTTCACGATCTAGCTCCGGACGCTATCCTCCACATCTCTTTGTTCATCGTTGTGTGCGAAGCTTTTCTCCACGTCACTCCCCACTTCGGCTTATGGCTTAAAACCTTCAATGTGAAGCCAAAGATGATTGAGGGGCGTCACGCGGAGTGGGAGGCGCTGTAATAAGCAGGAACGCCGATGCCCCATGGCCAGAGGGCTCCTTCCCAGAGCTGTCCGATCTATGGTAGCGGAGGTGGTTTTACATCACGACTCCTAGAGGCACGAAGTGGGTGGCCGCCCCCGACTTCCGTTCGGGCCCTCTATCACAGCTGGCATCATGGACTAATGTAGGACGGGATTGGGGGTCTGCTAGCGATGTGCCAACATTGCAGAGCCGGATCCAGGAGCTTCTTGAGAGGGACATTAGCCTTGTCAACGTAATTCAGGTAATGCTAATCCGACGGATGTTGTCGTGCAAATGTCGGCCTCTCCGGATGTGGGAGTTCAATCCGGAGTGTCCACGGACTGTTCTACACTTCTTCGGCCTGACGCTCGAAGGAATGTGTAAATTATTCTTCGGACCACAAGTAAAGTGCCCGGACACCATCGAGGATGCGGGCCTGAGCTGCAATCGCCCAGATACCCAAGTAAGTAACCCCGAAACCGAACACTTCATTTATATTTATCATAATCATTATTCTGAAAATCCTCTGCGGCCAGGAATGGCTCAGCAAGGCAGAGAGAATCAGGTGTCCGGCGCCACTTCCCGAAGGTTCGCCTAGTCCCACCATAGCCAGGATGCTTGGCCGGGTGCTTAGCAAAATGCCCTCAGGGAAAGACGAGGGGAAGAGAAGAGAAGCAAAACTTCATACATTGCACATTCAAACCGGGGGAATTGCTACCTCCCTGAAGGAGGATAGCCGGGGAGGGGAATCTAAGGCTTCCTCCCTTCGCGGGAAGAAGAGGGCCGCCTCCGGAGAATTGGAGGCGGAGGTGCCCAGACAAGGGAAGAAAGCTTCACCAGGGGGTCCTGCCCCGAAGGGCGTCCTCACCGCGCCATGCCCGCCAACGGGCCAGCCCTCAGCCGAGTTGTAAGTTAGTCGTAAATATGAAGGTACTGCTTCCTTTTCCAAGAATAATAACCCGGATCCATTCTTTGCAGTCCGGCTAGCAACTCTTCTCGACAGAGTTTGTCGTCGGGGGATCTTCTTCCGGAGATGATGGAGAGTGAAACCCCACCAACCTCTCCGCCTCATGAGGTGGACGACCCCGAGGTGTCGTCACGGAGGAGTCCGGATTTGCCGAAGCCAGAAGCTAATACTTTGGCCGCCCTGAGACCGGAGCGTTCGGCTCCCACGGGGGGCGATAAGAAGGGTCCGGCACAGTTTGGTGTCCGGCCGGACACACTGACGGGCCTTCTGGAGCGAGCTGCTCTCCCGGAGGAGCATCGTTCGTTAATGAGCACGGTGCTTGAGAAGATTTCATCCACCACCAGTGGGTTGAATGAAGCTTTTACGAGCCTGCTCAGAGGCTTTGAGGTATGTAATGCATAATGTTTGACTGTGACGCGCACGCTAGGTGTGCTCCATCTGGATATAGCCCTTGAGACTCTGGTTGCCATCCCTAGGCGGCAAACAGAGGATCACATTTTTAAGTAATGATCATGCTGTACTTATGCGCAGGTGTCTAAGGATCCGGCAGTTGACCAGTCCGGTGAGGTTTCCGAACTAAGGAGGCAGATTGGAGTTATTTATGCCGACATCACGCTTGTGAGCGAGCAGCTTAACGAGTCACAAGATATGTGCTCTGCTTTCCTTATTATTTATAGGAAAAATTGAAAGGAGTATAATATTTATGTGATATGCGTGGACTGCAGATGGTGCTGCTCCCGTGGAAGCCCTGAGGGCAGAATTTGCCCATGCCAAGGAACAAGCTTGGGCTGGCAATGCGGTTGCCCTAAAGGCAGCCGAAGAGTTGAGAGCCGAACAGGCTGCTCGTCACTGAAGCGAAGACAAAATAGCCGAGATGGTTGTGGAGCTGAAAAATGCCACCAACCGGTATGAGCTCCTTGAGAAGGAGAATCAGGTGAACTTGGCTGACCTAAAGAAGGCACTTGATGAGGCCAAGGAGATGCGGTCTGAAAGCAGGGATGCGCGGGAGGAGCTTCGTCAGGCCGGAGAAATCGCGGTTGGAAACCCCTACTTATTATGGATGAAGTTTTTAGATCCGAAGTATGCTCCCCTGGATCATTGCTGGAGCCCTGCAGACGCGTATGCGGACTTGGCGAAGAGTACGGCTGATGCGGCCAAGTTCTTCGAGGATCAAGGTGATAAAGAAGTGGAGAAGTTGTTTTGGTCGCAATTCAATGCTCCTGTGCGCCCATTGCCGTTGATTGAGAAGATGGATGCTGTGGCTGAGCTTCATAGGCTATCCGGTCTTGCAATGCGGTCTGTAATAGACCATCTTTGGCCAAAGGAGCCTAAGCCGGACAGTTATTTTGGTTTAGTGCAAAAATTCCTTGGTGCCGTATCACGGTTCGATGCCATGAGGAGGTCGGTGTGTATAGAGGGTGCACGGATGGCTCTTGCCCGCGTTAAAGCATATTGGACAGATATGGAGGCCACCATCGTTGCGACCCAGAATCCGGCGGGAGGCCAGGACCCGGCCGAGCACTACTTGGAGCAGGTGACAGAAGGTGCTCGCTTAATAGAGGCTCAATGCTCGAAGAATATCATGTTCGAGTGACAAATCATGTTTATTGTAAAAACAATGTTATTTTGATTATGAGGCTATATTTATACTTTTGCCCTAAAGTATTATTGTGCCTCCTGTGCGGCCGTTTTTATGTATATGTGTAATTTGAAAGTTAGCAGTTGTTGGCTTCAGCCCCCATGCATACAATGCAGGGGTGTTCGTGAAAAATATGCGTAATCGCACTTGATCCAACGTCTTGGTCCATTAAGGAGGTGATTGCACGTTGTCGTGGAATTGTCACGCCAGATGTCCTAGTGAAAGGACTTAGTCGTGGAGCCATCGCAACTAGGAAGCTTGAAGGGGTTAATCAGGACAAGAGACATGAGAGGTTTATACTAGTTCGGCCCCTTACGATGAAGGTAAAAGCCTACGTCTAGTTGTGATTGGGATTATGTATGTCTCGATAACCAAGAAGCAGAATCACTTGACCTAGCTCTCGGGTTGTTGTTTCGTATCCTGAACCGTCGCCAGGTCGTTCCCTTATATACTGAGGTCGACGCCAGCGGCTCTACAGAGTCCCGGACGGCTTATAGATTGTATCCGGCTCGGTCTCTTAATCTTTCTTGCCTTACAATACAAGTTACATGATCAAGGCGGTTTAACACTACGGGCCTTTGGTCACCTCTGGGCCGTTGAGCCTTTACTAAGCCGCTGTCTTCAAGCTTGAGCTTCTGTCTTCAAGAATGCTTGTAAGTATAACCCGACTCCTTTTGGCGGGTTATACTAATAGTTATATCCCCAACATTAGGCCCCAGGCTGATTTGAACTAGTTCTTGTCAGTCTTCAATATTTAAGAAAAAGTTCTCTGCCTCTTATTTAAGAAGATTCATGTAACCCGCCATGATGTCATCCTTCAAATTTGTGGTAACCCGCCATGACATCACCTGTCATAAATGTATGCTTTGTCCAACACATCTCAATGGATCTTTGTCTTAATGACCATCCAAAAATCGAGGCACCTTTGTAGTTGGATAACTATGTTTTTCAGCCTCCTCGTTTTTTGCGCCTACTTCACAGGGCTTTCCTTATAAATAGACCCGACTAGGTCTCCTCTCATTCTCCGTTTCACATCTTCTTCCTCTCGCCCCCATCTGCCACTGGAGCTCCGCTGCCGTCGCCACTGCGCCCTTCGTCCTCGTCGAGTTTGGCCGCAGCATCGACCTGATCTTGACCAGAGAACGGCAGCACTCCTCCTCCGCAGATCCATCGCAGTAAGTTCTTCCCCTTTCCGTGTCATAGATCTGTGTTAGGGCTAGCGCGTTCCTCTGTACGGGCACAGTTCATCCGAGCTCCTGCGTTTTTCTTGCCATGGCTTCGTCAGATCCAAAAGATCCCATAAATCTGATGCGGCTCGTATTCCGCATCCATTTTGATTAACAATCATCCTTTCTTGCTTGTAAGAAACCCTCATCTCAGCACATGAACTTCTCTGCGCTTTGTTTTTAGGTCTAGTAATTTTTCTTTTCTGAACCTTTGTTTGATCCAAAATAATTACTGCAAACTGTGAAACTTGTTTGTCCTATACTTAGGAAAAATCCATAACTTGTTAAACTTGCTAGTCATGGCGGCTCTGACTGCCGGCTTAAGAAAGTGATAACCTGAACTTCCCCTATTAGTTGAAATAACATTGATGGCTTTAAAACACTTATGGCGAGTTACGTAACCCGGATGGAAATATCCTTATGCCATTAGGCCCCTTCATAAGTCGCCATAGTTCATTCCATCAATACTTTTCCTGCCCGGCTTAAATTTGAACCGGCCTTATTTACCTTGCATTTAGGTTTTCAAACATAATGGCGCCCAAGGCACCTACCACTTGCAATTGGGTGAAATCCATTGTTACTGACAGCACTTTAGATGACTTCGTCAAAACCGGCTATCTGCCCAAGAAAGAAGTCATGCCTTACCGTGCTCCTCACCCGGACAAAGAAATCCCTCATCCCAAAGACGGAGAGGTGGTTGTCTTTACTAATCATATGAACCGGGGCTTTACTCCTCCTGGTTCAAAATTTTTCAGAGATGTGCTGAAGTTTTTTGACCTTCACCCACAAGACATCGGACCCAATTCCGTGTCTAACATCTGCAACTTCCAAGTGTTCAGCGAAGTTTACCTTGGTGAAGAGCCAAACTTGTTACTTTTCAGAGAGCTGTTCTATTTGAACTGCTAGACAGAGTGTGCCAGTGGTCAGAGCTTAGAACTTGGTGGGATTTCAATTCAGCGCCGCAGGGATGCACTTTTCCCCTATGCCAACCCGCCAAGCCATCCAAAAGATTGGAACATGACATGGTTCTACTGCAAAGATACATCCCCGGCTGACGAGAATCCTCTGCCCGGCTTTCGTGCCCTCCGTCTTGACACCAATCATCATTTGCCAGACAAGATTACTTCCGCAGAATGCAGATCCCTCTCTCCTACCATAGCCAAGATCAAAGCTCTGTTGGGGAACGGGTTGACGGGCATTGACCTGGTTCGAGTCTGGCTTGCCTGGCGGGTTATCCCTTTAAGCCGCCGCATCGTCTTAATGTGTGAATACACTGGCGCCAAGAATGTGCCCCTGCGCCACTGCTCTGTCGACTTACCTGCTCATGTTGTTGATGACATGACCAAATCTCTTCTCAACGAGACTCTGGTGGATTGTGGCAGAGTGGGTCTCGCTCCGTTCTGCAAAGACAACCCGGCTCCAAAGGTAAAAAACACCCATATAAAAATGTTTACCTTATTTTCTTAATGCTTCATCCATATTCACAATATACTTAATCCTTGCAGGTGGGTGATAAATTTTGGAAAGTTAGATATGATCATGAAGAGGCTAAGAAAGCCAGGAAAGAAAAGAGAGCCGCCAGGAAAGAAGCTGCCCAAAGGAAGGGCAAGAAAGCTACTGCTTCGGACTTGCTTCGGCTGTCAGACTCTTCTGAGTTAGAGGTAGCCCTTGACTCCCTTGGCTTACTCTTTAATCATCCTATTGTTGGGTAACGTAGTAATTTCAAAAATTTCCTACGCACACGCAAGATCATGGTGATGGCATAGCAACGAGAGGGGAGAGTGTTGTCCACTTACCCTCGTAGACCGTAAACGGAAGCGTTATGACAACGCGGTTGATGTAGTCGTACGTCTTCACGATTCGACCGATCCAAGCACCGAACGTACGGCACCTCCGTGTTCAGCACACGTTCAGCTCGATGACGTTCCCCGGGCTCCAATCCAGCAAAGCGTCGGGGATGAGTTCCGTCAGCACGACAGCGTGGTTATGATGATGATGTTCTACCGGCGCAGGGCTTCGCCTAAACTCCGCGACGATATGACCGAGGTGGAATATGATGGAGGGGGACACCGCACACGGCTAAGGAACGATCCATAGATCAACTTGTGTGTCATGGGGTGCCCCTTCCCCCGTATATAAAGGAGTGGAGCAGGGGGAGGGCCAGCCCTCTCTATGGCGCGCCCTAGGGGAGTCCTACTCCCACCGGGAGTTGGATTCCCCCTTTCCTAGTAGAACTAGGAACCCTTCCATGTAGTAGGAGTAGGAGAGAAGGAAAGGGAAGAGAGAAGGAGAAGGAAGGAAGGGGGTGCCCCCCTCCCTAGTCCAATTCGGACTAGTCCAAGGGGAGGGGTGCGGCCACCCTTTTGGCCCTTTCTCTCCTTTCCCGTATGGCCCAATGAGGCCCAATACGAATTCCCGTAACTCTCCGGTACTCCGAAAAATACCCGAATGACTCGGAACCTTTCCTAAGTCCGAATATAGTCGTCCAATATATTGATCTTTACGTCTCGACCATTTCGAGACTCCTCGTCATGTTCTCGATCTCATCTGGGACTCCGAACTCCTTTGGTACATCAAAACTCATAAACTCATAATATAACTGTCATCGTAATGTTAAGCGTGCGGACCCTACGAGTTCGAGAACTATGTAGACATGACCTAGAACTGTTTCCGGTCAATAACCAATAGTGGAACCTGGATGTTCATATTGGTTCCTACATATTCTATGAAGATCTTCATCGGTCAAACCGCATAACAACATACGTTGTTCCCTTTGTCATCGGTATGTTACTTGCCCGAGATTCGATCTTCGGTATCCAATACCTAGTTCAATCTCGTTACCGGCAAGTCTCTTTACTCGTTCTGTAATACATCATTCCGTAACTAACTCATTAGTTACAATGCTTGCAAGGCTTAAGTGATGTGTATTACCGAGAGGGCCCAGAGATACCTCTCCGACAATCGGAGTGACAAAACCTAATCTCGAATTATTCCAACCCAACATGTACCTTTGGAGACACCTGTAGTACTTCTTTATAATCACCCAGTTACGTTGTGACGTTTGGTAGTACCCAAAGTGTTCCTCCGGTAAACGGGAGTTGCATAATCTCATAGTTACAGGAACATGTATAAGTCATGAAGAAAGCAATAGCAACATACTAAACGATCAAGTGCTAAGCTAACGGAATGGGTCAAGTCAATCACATCATTCTTCTAATGATGTGATCCCGTTAATTAAATGACAACTCTTTTGTCCATGGTTAGGAAACATAACCATCTTTGATAAACGAGCTAGTCAAGTAGAGGCATACTAGTGACACTATGTTTGTCTATGTATTCACACATGTATTATGTTTCCGGTTAATACAATTCTAGCATGAATAATAAACATTTATCATGATATAAGGAAATAAATAATAACTTTATTATTGCCTCTAGGGCATATTTCCTTTAGTCTCCCACTTGCACTAGAGTCAATAATCTAGTTCACATCGCTATGTGATTTAACACCAATATTCACATCTGCATGTGATTAATACCCATAGTTCACATCATCATGTGATCAACACCCAAAGGGTTTACTAGAGTCAATAATCTAGTTCACATCGCTATGTGATTAACACCCAAAAGAGTACTAAGGTATGATCATGTTTTGCTCGTGAGAGAAGCTTAGTCAACGGGTCTGTCATATTCAGAGCCGTATGTATTTCGCAAATATTCTATGTCCACAATGCTCTGCACGGAGCTACTCTAGCTAATTGCTCCCACTTTCAATATGTATCCAGATTGAGACTTAGAGTCATCTGGATTGGTGTAAAAGCTTGCATCATTGTAACTTTAACGACGGGCTCTTTTATCACCTCCATAATCGAGAAACATCTCCTTAGTCCTCACTAAGGATATTCTTGACCCATGTCCAGTGATCTACTTATTAGATCAAAATTGTATTCCTTTGCCAAACACAGAGCAAGGTATACAATAGGTCTGGTTCACAACATAGCATACTTTATAGAACCTATGACTGAGGCATAGGGAATGACTTTTCATTCTCTTTCTATTTTCTGCAATTGTCGGGTCTTGAGTCTTACTCAACTTCACACCTTGTAACACAGGCAAGAACTCCTTCTTTGGCTGTTCCATTTTGAACTATTTCAAAAATTTATCAAGGTATGTACTCATTGAAAAATCTTATCAAGCGTCTTGATCTATCTATATAGATCTTGATGCTCAATGTGTAAGCAGCTCCACCGAGGTCTTGCTTTGAAAAACTGTTATTCAAGTATCCTTTCATGCTATCCAGAATTTCCATATCATTTCCAATTAACAATATGTCATCCACATATAATATTAGAAATGCTACAGAGCTCCCACTCACTTTCTTGTAAATACAGGCTTCTTCAAAAGTCTGTATAAAACCATATGCTTTGATCAACTCATCAAAGCATATATTCCAACTCCGAGATGCTTGCACCAGTCCATAGATGGATCGTTGGAGCTTGCACAATTTGTTAGCACCTTTAGATTGACAAATCCTTCAGGTTGCATCATATACAACTCTTCTTTAAGAAAACCATTAAGGAATGCAGTTTTGTTTATCCATTTGCCAGATTTCATAAAATGCGGCAATTGCTAACATGATTCAGACAGACCTAAGCATAGATACGAGTGAAAAACTCTCATCGTAGTCAACACCTTGAACTTGTCGAAAACCTTTTGTGACAATTCTAGCTTTGTAGATAGTAACACTATCAGCGTCCGTCTTCCTCTTGAAGATCCATTTAATCTCAATGTCTCGCCAATCATTCGGCAAGTCAATCAAAGTCCATATTTTGTTTTCATACATGGATCTTATCTCAGATCTCATGGCCTCAAGCCATTTTGCGGAATCTGGGCTCACCATCGCTTCTTCATAGTTCGTAGGTTCGTCATGGTCTAGTAACATAACTTCCAGAACAGGATTACCATACCACTCTGGTGCGGATATTACTCTGTAAGACCTACGAGATTCTGTAGTAACTTAATCTGAAGTTTCATGATCATCATCATTAACTTCCTCACTAATTGGTGTAGTAGTCACAGGAACAGATTTATGTGATGAACTACTTTCAAATAAGGGAGCAGGTACAATTACCTCATCAAGTTCTACTTTCCTCCCACTCACTTCTTTCGAGATAAACTACTTCTCTAGAAAGGATCCATTCTTAGCAACGAGTGTTTTGCCTTTGGATTTGTGATAGAGGAGTACCCAACAGTTTCCTTTGGGTATTCTATGAAGACGCACTTCTCCGATTTGGGTTCGAGCTTATCAGGTTGAAAACCTTTTTCATATAAGCATCACAACTCCAAACTTTAAGAAACGACAGCTTAGGTTTACTTCTAAACCATAGTTCATACGATGTCGTCTCAACGGATTTAGATGGTGCCCTTTTAACGTGAATTCAGCTGTCTCTAATGCATAACCCCAAAACGATAATGGTAAATAAGTAAGAGACATCATAGATCGCACCATATCCAATAAAGTGTGGTTACGACGTTCAGACTCACCATAACATTGTGGTGTTCCAGGTGGCATGAGCTGTGAAACTATTCCACATTGTTTTAATTGAAGACCAAACTCGTAACTCAAATATTCGTCTCTGCGATCAGATCGCAGAAACTTTATTTTCTTGTTATGATGATTTTTCTACTTCACTCTGAAATTCTTTGAACCTTTCAACTATTTCAGACTTATGTTTCATCAAGTAGATATACCCATATCTGCTCAAATCATCTTGTGAAGGTCAGAAAATAATGATACTTGCCACGAGCATCAACATTCATTGGATCGCATACATCGGTATGTATTATTTCCAATAAGTCAGTAGCTTGTTCCATTGTTCCGGAGAACAGAGTTTTAGTCATCTTGCCCAAAAGGCACAGTTCGCAAGCATCAAATGATTCATAACCAAGTGATTCCAAAAATCCATCTTTATGGAGTTTCTTCATGCGCTTTACACCGATATGACCCAAACGGCAGTGCCACAAATAAGTTGCACTATCATTATTAACTTTGCGTCTTTTGGCATCAATATTATGAATATGTGTATCACTACGATCGAGATCCAACAAACTATTTCCATTGGGTGTATAACCATCGAAGGTCTTATTCATGTAAACAGAATAACAATTATTCTTTCTCAAATGAATAACCGTATCGCAATAAACATGATCAAATCACATTCATGCTCAATGCAAATGCCAAATAACATTTATTTAGGTTTAACACTAATCCCGTCCAACACTCATCGTCACTTCCCCTTCAACTAGTCTCTGTTTATATAACTCCTGTTTCGAGTTACTAATCTTAGCAACTGAACAAGTATCAAATACTCAGGGGCTACTATAAACACTAGTAAGGCACACATCAATAACCTGTATATCAAATATATACCCTTGTTCACTTCACCATCCTTCTTATCCACCAAATATTCAGAGCATTTCCGCTTCCAGTGACCATTTCCTTTGCAGTGTAAGCACTCAGTTTCAGGCTTTGGTCCAGCTGTGGGCTTCTTCGCGGGAGTGACAACTTGCTTGTCATTCTACTTGAAGTTCCCTTTCTATCCCTTTGCCCTTTTCTTGAAACTAGTGGTCTTGTCAATCATCAACACTTGATGCTCTTTCTTGATTTCTACCTTCGTCGATTTCAACATCACGAAGAGCTCGGGAATCGTTTTCGTCATCCCTTGCATACTATAGTTCATCACAAAGTTCTACTAACTTGGTGATGGTGACTAGAGAATTCTGTCAATCACTATCTTATCTGGAAGATTAACTCCCACTTGATTCAAGCGATTGTAGTACCCAGACAATCTGAGCAGATGCTCACTAGTTGAGCGATTCTCCTCCATCTTTTAGCCATAGAACTTGTTGGAGACTTCATATCTCTCAACTTGGGTATTTGCTTGAAATATTAACTTCAACTCCTGGAACATCTCATATGGTCCATGACGTTCAAAACGTCTTTGAAGTCCCGATTCTAAGCCGTTAAGCATGGTGCACAAAACTATCAAGTAGTCATCATATTGAGCTAGCCAAACGTTCATAACGTCTGCATTTGCTCCTGCAATAGGTCTGTCACCTAGCGGTGCATCAAGGACATAATTCTTCTGTGCATCAATGAGGATAAACCTCAGATCACGGATCCAATCCGCATCATTGCTACTAACATCTTTCAACACAATTTTCTCTAGGAACATATCAAAATAAACATATGAAAGCAACAACGCAAGCTATTGATCTACAACATAATTTGCAAAATACTACCAGGACTAAGTTCATGATAAATTAAAGTTCAATTAATCATATTACTAAAGAACTCCCACTTAGATAGACATCCCTCTAGTCATCTAAGTGATCACGTGATCCAAATCAACTAAACCATAACCGATCATCACGTGAGATGAAGTAGTTTTCAATGGTGAACATCACTATGTTGATCATATCTACTATATGATTCACGCTCGACCTTTCGGTCTCCGTGTTCCGAGGCCATATCTGCATATGCTAGGCTCGTTAAGTTTAACCTGAGTATTCCGCGTGTGCAAAACTGGCTTGCACCCGTTGTAGATGGACGTAGAGCTTATCACACCCGATCATCACGTGGTGTCTGGGCACGACGAACTTTGGCAACAGTGCATACTCAGGGAGAACACTTCTTGATAATTAGTGAGAGATCATCTTAAAATGCTACCGTCAATCAAAGCAAGATAAGATGCATAAAGGATAAACATCACATGCAATCAATATAAGTGATATGATATGGCCATCATCATCTTGTGCTTGTGATCTCCATCTCCGAAGCACCGTCATGATCACCATCGTCACCGGCGCGACACCTTGATCTCCATCGTAGCATCGTTGTCGTCTCGCCAACTATTGCTTCTATGACTATCGCTACCGCTTAGTGATAAAGTAAAGCAATTACAGGGCGTTTGCATTTCATACAATAAAGCGACAACCATATGGCTCCTGTCAGTTGCCGATAACTCGGTTACAAAACATGATCATCTCATACAATAAAATATAGCATCACGTCTTGACCATATCACATCACAACATGCCCTGCAAAAACAAGTTAGACGTCCTCTACTTTGTTGTTGCAAATTTTACGTGGCTGCTACGGGCTTAGCAAGAACCGTTCTTACCTACGCATCAAAACCACAACGATAGTTTGTCAAGTTGGTGCTGTTTTAACCTTCGCAAGGACCGGGCGTAGCCACACTCGGTTCAACTAAAGTGAGAGAGACAGACACCCGCCAGTCACCCTTAAGCACGAGTGCTCGTAACAGTGAAACCAGTCTCGCGTAAGCGTACGCGTAATGTCGGTCCGGGCCGCTTCATCTCAAAATACCGCTAAGCCAAAGTATGACATGCTGGTAAGCAGTATGACTTGTATCGCCCACAACTCACTTGTGTTCTACTCGTGCATATGACATCTACGCATAAAACCTAGACTCGGATGCCACTGTTGGGTAACGTAGTAATTTCAAAAATTTCCTACGCACACGCAAGATCATGGTGATGGCATAGCAACGAGAGGGGAGAGTGTTGTCCACGTACCCTCGTAGACCATAAGCGAAAGCGTTATGACAACGCGGTTGATGTAGTCGTACGTCTTCACGATTAGACTGATCCAAGCACCGAACATACGGCACCTTCGTGTTCAGCACACGTTCAGCTCGATGACGTTCCCCGGGCTCCAATCCAGCAAAGCGTTGGGGATGAGTTCCGTCAGCACGACGGCGTGGTGACGATGATGATGTTCTACCGGCGCAAGGCTTCGCCTAAACTCTGTGACGATATGACCGAGGTGGAATATGGTGGAGGGGGGCACCGCACACGGCTAAGGAACGATTCGTAGATCAACTTGTGTGTCATGGGGTGCCCCTGCCCCCGTATATAAAGGAGTGGAGGAGGGGGAGGGCCGGCCCTCTCTATGGCGCGCCCTAGGGGAGTCCTACTCCCACCAGGAGTAGGATTCCCCCTTTCCTAGTAGAACTAGGAACCCTTCCATGTAGTAGGAGTAGGAGAGAAGGAAAGGGAAGAGAGAAGGAGAAGGAAGGAAGGGGGCGCCCCCCTCCCTAGTCCAATTCGGACAAGTCCAAGGGGAGGGGTGCGGCCACCCTTTTGGCCCTTTCTCTCCTTTCCCGTATGGCCCAATGAGGCCCAATACGAATTCCCGTAACTCTCCGGTACTCCGAAAAATACCCGAATCACTCGGAACCTTTTCGAAGTCCGAATATAGTTGTCCAATATATCGATCTTTACGTCTCGACCATTTCGAGACTCCTCGTCATGTCCCCGATCTCATCCGGGACTCCGAACTCCTTCGGTACATCAAAACTCATAAACTCATAATATAACTGTCATCGTAACGTTAAGCGTGCGGACCCTACGGGTTCGAGAACTATGTAGACATGACCTAGAACTGTTTCCGGTCAATAACCAACAGTGGAACCTGGATGTTCATATTGGTTCCTACATATTCTACGAAGATCTTCATCGGTCAAACTGCATAACAACATACGTTGTTCCCTTTGTCATCGGTATGTTATTTGCCCGAGATTCGATCGTCGGTATCCTATACCTAGTTCAATCTCGTTACTGGCAAGTCTCTTTACTCGTTCCGTAATACATCATTCCGTAACTAACTCATTAGTTACAATGCTTGCAAGGCTTAAGTGATGTGTATTACCGAGAGGGCCCAGAGATACCTCTCCAACAATCGGAGTGACAAAACCTAATCTCGAATTATGCCAACCCAACATGTACCTTTGGAGACACCTGTAGTACTCCTTTATAATCACCCAGTTACATTGTGACGTTTGGTAGTACCCAAAGTGTTCCTCCGGTAAACGGGAGTTGCATAATCTCATAGTTACAGGAACATGTATAAGTCATGAAGAAAGCAATAGCAACATACTAAACGATCAAGTGCTAAGCTAACGGAATGGGTCAAGTCAATCACATCATTCTTCTAATGATGTGATCCCGTTAATCAAATGACAACTCTTTTGTCCATGGTTAGGAAACATAACCATCTTTGATAAACGAGCTAGTCAAGTAGAGGCATACTAGTGACACTATGTTTGTCTATGTATTCACACATGTATTATGTTTCCGGTTAATACAATTCTAGCATGAATAATAAACATTTATCATGATATAAGGAAATAAATAATAACTTTATTATTGCCTCTAGGGCATATTTCCTCCACTTATTGACACTGATCATCAGCAGGAGGACACTGGGACGAGCCGTAGCAAGGCTGACGAGGTAACTATTCTTTCCTCCGACTCCGAGCCTTTGCCAAGATAGAAAATCTGTAGAGTGACCCGGAAAGTAAGATTTTCTCATCCTCTAGCTCATCACGATCCTCAATTTATTTTGAAGCGGCAAATGCATGAGAGACGGAGGCAGACCCGGACCAGCAAGGATGCAGAGCTCTCCTCCGGCTTACCAAATACTCCAAGGAAACGCCGAAACGAGGTTACCTCTATTCTAACTAAGTTTTACCCCTTGTCGGGTCTCTTTCGTCAACCACTCAATTCCTCTAACTTGGATTATCAGGATACTTCCCCTCCCTCCGGCGAGTCATTGCAATCCAATCTGTCGACTTTCAAGACTGTACCAGGGTATAATAAACCACTCACTTTTGTAGTTATTGTAATTTTCTTACCTCTGTATTAATCTTTTGATTTGAATGCAGTGGTCAAGCTAAACCTAGCAAGAGGGTTAGAAAGAATAAACCGGCTGATGAGAGAGTCACCGCTGATGAACCGGCTCTGGAAACGACCGTGCCGGAGTTAAGCACTCATGACTCATGAGCCACCACCAGAACCAGCACAAGATGTGTCACCTCCTAGTGACTTGCCCACTGACCAAGG
Source organism: Triticum dicoccoides (assembly GCF_002162155.2). Lineage (NCBI taxonomy): Eukaryota > Viridiplantae > Streptophyta > Magnoliopsida > Poales > Poaceae > Triticum > Triticum dicoccoides. The sequence continues at coordinate 190,914,249 of NC_041393.1, read as the reverse complement.
TGCTTCCGAGTCGGAAAATTCTCAACCTCCAAGCCCAACCCAGACGGCTGATCCTTCCAATACAGATGTTGAAATCACGGGAACTGGCCATGCTGACCCGGGGAGGCCAACCGTACTGGCCAAATGCCCCGCCAAGGAAGAACTTCTGGACCAGCTCCGAGTCAAGATGGATGTCACCAATTATGCTCATATGAGTATTGGAGATATCTTCTCTGGTTATATGAGCCAAGTGCACAACAGCCGGAACCTCGAGATTGACATGGTGAAGCAAATGCACCATAAATTCGAGGTATAATTTGTTTTGTCTTGTTCCTTATCCTTTAGTATATTAGCCCCCAAGCCTACTGCTTAAGATACTTACGCTGTAGACTTAGAAACAAATTTTACAACATAACAAAAGAATAAACTTCCGGCTTACCATGTAGTCCCCAAGGGGCGGCTTAACCAACATGGTTGAGCCGGCTCTTTATAGAGAGTCTTATAGGTCTTTTTAAACAATGATATGCATTAGCCCCCAAGTGCCAAGTATTATTGTTTACAAAATGCTTGGGACTTACTTTATATGAATCACCATATAATGAACCGTCGTAAAAAAGAAAAAACTCCTGCAATACATTAGCCCCCAAGTGCCAAGTATGTTGTTGGAAAAATGCTTGGGACTTTAATACTACATAAACAACTTACTTGATTGTATACTTGCACAAGCTACCACGAGTCAACTCAAATTAGAGGTGACCAATTTGAAGAGCCGCCTTGAATTCCAAGAGGCAGAACTTGAGAAAGCCAACAATAAGTTCGAGTTCAGTGTCTCTGAACAGGAGAAACTGAAGACAGACTTTGAAGCTGAAAAGAAAGCCTGGGCGGATGAAAAGACCGCATTGATAAGTCGGGCTGAAAAAGCAGAAGTGGCTCTGGAAGAAGTCATTGGAGAATTGTCCGGGTTAAAGCGCCATATTTCACAAATGGTCGCTGCCATCTTTGGTAAGTCGCCTTGCCGTTGTGTTCATATCATAAGCCGTGCAATAGAGTATATGCCAGAATTTTACTTTCCTGAATATGCTTTGTACAGGCCCTAGAAGCGCAAATTTAAACCACAACATGCTGACGAAGCTGAAAGCCGTGTATACCTTGGTGGAACAATTGTACACCGGGTCACAACGGACCCTTGCTTCGGTGGCTTTATCCAATGAGATTCCAACCCTCCTACCACGGGTCTTGAGTAAGCTTTCCATCCCCCCTCAACGGATCAATGAATTGAAACGGCCAGCTGCAAGAGCCGGAGCAATAAACGCTCTAAGCCGGGCTAAGGCCTGGCTACCTGAATTAGACCCGGAGGATATTGCCATTGGTCACCCAAGTCTTAAGGAAGATGGCACGTCATTTGAGGACGCGGATTTCCTTGCCTGTGTCAAAGAGGTATGCCCCGTGGCGACTTTGATAGCCACTGAAATAGATTATACCAAGTACCAGGCGGGTTATGATGAACAAGGACGAAGGATTCCGACACCTGAATATGACGTGACCAGTCTGATTCCCCCAATCCGTAAGCATACCTTTGCTCCTGAAGTTGACCCGGCAGGTCTTGTTGATGATGAAGCAGAATTTGAAGCCTTAAACAACATTGACTGGTCATCATCAACCTTCCAGGAAAAGGAGAAGAGCGCAAACATGGAGAGGAATAACCTGGACGCTTCCGGCCAATCTTCAAGGTGAAGCTGTCATGGCGACTCAGTACCTGGTGTAAAAAACAATGCAAACTATTTGGACTTAATAAGTCCTGTAATAGGGTAGAGATAACTCTGTTGTGGCCATGCCATCGTGCATGTTTTGATGTTGAACATTTATAAGCCGCCTTGTTATATTCGTCCACACAGTTGATTGTTGTTCAAATGAACTGCTAGGCCAAAAATGTGATCAAAATAAGCATAGATTAGCTGCTTGATAAAAACACAACTATAATAAGATTTTCCACTGGCCCCACTGGTTCATATGACCCGACCAGTAAGGATGAAGATCCGATGTATGGATACCCGGAAAGTACCTCGATGCTTAAGGGTTGGCGACTCATCAGTCGATATTGAACCGGGTTACAGGCATTATATTTATAACTGTAAACTTCAGGAAAAATCTTAAGTCAAACAATGGGGCTTCCAAAGATAATTTAAATCAAAAAGAGAAATAACAATAGCAAGGCTACTGATTTGAATACAACCAGTGAACCGTCCCAGAGGGGTTTAAGCTAGGATTCGATTACAATCATGTAGCCCCCAATGGCTTTGGCATTGCGCCGATCAAGAGGGTACCGACAGCTGTGTTCTCTTTGGTTCAAATACGACCTATGTTTGAACAAGAAGCCCCTAATGACTTTGAGAGTTTTTTAACGACTCTTATTCGAATACATTCAAAGTCGGTTCCCAAATGGGGTTTAAGCTATGATTCGAATACGATCAAGAAGCCCCCAAGTGAGCTCGGCAGTGTGCCAATCAAAAGGGTATCGACAACTATGTTCTCTTTGGTTCGAATACGACCTATGTTTGAACAGGAAGCCCCCTAGTGACCATAATTTTTGAACAGCTAGATTCAATTATAATCGTAAGCCGGATCATAACAGGCTGAGACGGATCAAATATGACCCGCCCCCGAACGATCATGTGATAAAAAGATGATAATAATAATGACAAATTTACCTTGTGAGAAGGGAAAAAGGACAGAGGTCCTGCTTTATTATTTATCATAATATATACATTGGCAAAATATGTACATCAGTGGAGCCTATGGCTCAAGTGTAGTAGGGCCGGAGATGAGCAATATTCCACGGCCTCCGGGTCTCCTCCTCCGACTTACGTGAGTCTTTGTGCTCTTGAACATCAATAAGGTAGTATGACCCGTTATTTAAGTTCTTGGTGACCACAAATGGTCCTTCCCAAGGTGGGAATAACTTGTGAGCATCAGTTTGATCCTGGATGAGCTGGAGCACTAGGTCACCTTCCTGAAAAGATCTGGACTTAACTCGGCGGCTGTGGTAACGGCGCAAATCCTGTTGATAAATTGCCAAACGGGCGGCTGCCAAGTCCCGATGTTCATCTAACAGATCAAGAGCATCCTGGCGTGCTTGTTCATTGTCTTCCTCCACATAAGCCGCCACATGAGGTGAATCATGACAGATGTCACTAGGGAGAACCGCCTCAACTCTGTAGACCATGAAGAAAGGTGTATAACCCGTAGATCTATTAGGAGTAGTGTTGATGCTCCATAACACTGAAGGTAACTCCTCAACCCAACAACCCGGCGTCCGCTTCAAAGGGACAAAGAGCCGGGGCTTAATGCCTTTCAGGATCTCTTGATTGGCTCTCTCGGATTGACCATTGGACTGAGGGTGAGCCACTGATGAAACATCAAGCCGGATATGCTCACATTGACAGAACTCCTCCATGGCGCATTTAGATAGATTAGTGCCATTGTCAGTTATAATGATGTGTGAAAACCAAAACGAAATATCACCTTCTTCATGAATTGAACCACCGTGGCTGCATCACACTTACTGACCAGCTCCGCTTCGACCCACTTTGTAAACTTATCAACTGCCACCAAGAGGTGAGTCTTTTTATCTTTGGATCTCTTGAAAGGCCCAACCATGTCAAGCCCCCAGACTACAAACGGCCAAGTAATTGGAATCATCCTCAACTCTTGAGCCGGCACATGAGCCCGTCTTGAGAACTTCTGACAACCGTCACATTTACTGACCAGATCTTCTGCGTCTGCATGAGCTGTCAGCCAATAAAACCCATGACGAAAAGCCTTAGCCACAAGAGATTTTGACCCGGCATGATGACCGCAATCTCCTTCATGAATCTCACGTAGAATTTCTTGGCCTTCTTCAGGAGAGATGCAATGCTGAAAAGCCCCTGTTACACTGCAATGATGTAACTCACCATTGATGATTGTCATGGACTTAGACCGCTGAGTTATCTGCCTGGCCAAGGTTTCATCCTCAGGCAACTCGCCCTGTGTCATATAAGCCAGATACGGCACCATCCAATCTGGGATGACATGAAGAGCCGCCACCATCTGTGCAGGGTCAGGAACAGCCAAATCTTCCTCTGTAGGTAGCTTGACAGAAGGGTTATACAAAACATCCAAGAAAGTATTAGGCGGCACCGACTTACGCTGAGATCCCAGCCGGCTTAAGGCGTCAGCCGCCTCGTTATTTCTACGGTCAATGTGTTCCACCTGATAACCCTTGAAGTGCCTCGCAATTGCATCAACCTCCTGGCGATAAGCTGCCATGAGAGGGTCCTTTGAGTCCCACTTGCCTGACACTTGCTGAGCCACGAGATCTGAGTCACCGAAGCACCTTACCCGGCTTAAATTCATATCTTTAGCCATCCGGAGACCATGGAGCAAGGCTTCATACTCAGCTGCATTGTTAGTACAAGGAAACATCAACCGGAGTACATAACAAAACTTATCACCCCGAGGGGAAGCCAAACTAATTCCAGCCCCCGAGCCTTCCAATTTCCTAGACCCGTCAAAATAAATTGTCCAATAGGTATTGTCCGGCTTTCCCTCAGGCATCTGCAATTCCGTCCAGTCATTGATGAAATTCACCAATGCTTGAGATTTAATAGCTGTGCATGGCACATATTTTAAACCATGAGGCCCAAGCTCAATGGCCCATTTGGCGACTCGCCCTGTGGCCTCTCTGTTCTGAATAATATCCCCCAAGGGGGCAGAACTAACCACAGTGATGGGATGGCCCAACAAGTATTGCTTAAGCTTCCGGCTGGCCATAAACACCCCATAGACAAGCTTTTTCCAGTGCGGATATCGCTGCTTGGACTCAATTAGTACCTCACTGATGTAGTAAACCGGCCGCTGAACCGAGTACTCCTTGCCAGCCTCCTTGCGTTCCACCACAATAGCCACACTGACAGCACGTGTGTTAGCAGCCACATATAGGAGCAAGGGCTCCTTAACAATGGGAGCAGCAAGAACCGGCGGCTCAACCAACTATCTCTTCAGATCTTCAAAGGCAGTATTGGCGGCGTTATTCCAAGTAAAGTTATCCGTCTTCTTCATCATCTGATACAGCGGCATAGCCTTCTCCCCTAACCGGCTTATAAACCGTCTTAAGGCGGCCATACGACCCGCCAAACGCTGGACATCATTAATACACGTCGGCTTGGCCAGGGAGGTGATGGCTTTGATCTTCTCCTGGTTAGCTTCGATACCTCTGTTAGAAACCAGAAAGCCCAAAAGCTTGCCTGCAGGCACACCAAAAACACACTTGGCCGGGTTAAGCATCATCTTGTAAACCCGGAGATTCTCAAAGGTTTCCTTGAGATCATCGATCAAGGTCTCTTTCTCTCTGGACTTAACCACTATGTCATCCACGTAAGCATGAACATTGCGTCCAATCTGATCATGGAGAAAATTCTGTACGCATCGCTGGTAAGTCGCTTGGGCACTCTTGAGCCAAAAAGGCATTGAAACATAGCGGAAGGCTCCAAACGGAGTGATGAACGTCGTCTTCTCCTGGTCCTTAACAGCCATCTTGATCTAATGATAACTAGAGTAAGCATCCAAAAAGCTCAAACGCTCACAACCCGCCGTAGCATCGATGATCTGATCAATACAAGGGAGAGCAAAAGGATCAGCAGGACAAGCTTTATTTAAGTCCGTGTAATCCACACACATACGCCAAGTGTCGTTTTTCTTAAGAACAAGCACCAGGTTAGCCAGCCACTCTGGATGAAACACCTCAATGATAAATACAGCTGCCAAGAGCCGGGCCACTTCCTCACCGATAGCTTTCCTTCTCTCCTCATTAAACCACCAAAGAAATTGCTTGACCGGCTTAAACTTTGGATCAATATTAAGAGTGTGCTCAGCGAGTTCTCTCGGTACACCTGGCATGTCAGATGGCTTCCATGCAAAAATGTCCCGATTCTCACGGATGAACTCGATGACCGCGCCTTCCTATTTGGGATCCAAATTAGCGCTGATACTGAACTGCTTGGATGAATCGCCTGGGACAAAATCGACAAGCTTAGTCTCCTCCGCGGACTGAAATTTCATGACCGGCTCATGCTCTGTAGTTGGCTTCTTCAAAGATGTCATATCCGCCGGGTCAACATTGTCCTTGTAGAACTTTAACTCTTCCATCGCGCAGGCCGACTCAGCATAAGCCGCGTCACCTTCTTCACATTACAGAGCCACCTTGCGGCTCCCGTGCATCGTAATGGTTCCCTTATAACCCGACATCTTAAGCTGCAAGTACACATAACACGGGAGTGCCATGAACTTAGCATAAGCCGGCCACCCAAACAGAGCATGATATGGGCTCTTGATCTGAACTACTTCAAATGTTAATTTCTCGGCTCTGGAATCATATTCATCCCCAAATGCTACCTCCAACTCGATCTTGCCGACCGGATACACCGATTTACCGGGTACAACTCCATGGAAAACAGTGTTGGACTTCTTAAGGCTCTTATCAGTCAGCCCCATGCGACGGAAGGTTTCATAATAAAGAATATTGATGATGCTGCCTCCATCCATCAGCACCTTGGTGAACTTGTATACACCCACTTGGGGGGGCTACGACCAAGGCTAAGTGACCCGGATTGTCAACCCGGGGAGGGTGATCCTCTCTACTCCATGTGATAGGCTGTTCAGACCACCTCAAATAACGAGGAATTGCCGGCTCAACCGCATTCACGGCCCTCTTATGAAGCTTCTGGTCCCGTTTACACAAGCTGGTGGTAAACACATGATATTGCCCACTGTGCAGCTGCTTTGGATTGCTCTAGTATCCACCTTGCTGCTGCTGCTGACTGCCCTAGCCAGCCTGTTGGTTATATCCACCCTGGTTTCCCTGGGAATTTTGAAAATTGAGATTTGACCTGCCGCCCGGGCCATGAAAGTCACCGCCACCTGAGCCGCCCGGGCCATTGTTACCCTCAAACATGTTGGAGTTCTTGAACGCCTTCATAATCATGCAGTCCTTCCACAAATGTGTAGCCGGCTTCTCCTTAGAACCGTGTCTCAGACAAGGTTCATTCAACAACTGCTCAAGTGTGGGACCTGACCCGTCGGGTCGAGGAGGTGGTCTTCCCTTGCGCTACTGGTTATGACCCTGCGCATTGGTGTTAGCCACAAAATCCAAACTATCGCCAGCCTTACGTTTGTTACCTCCTTGACTTGTCAGGTTGTGCTGAGAGCCCTTGCCATTGCCGTTCCTCTTTCCCTTCCCTGCCTTCTCATCATCAGACTCGGGATCCTTGGTACTATCAGAATCAGCATACTTGACCAGAGCTGCCATCAGCGTGCCCATATCATTGCACTCACGTTTGAGCCACCCCAGCTTTTGTTTTAAAGGTAAGAAACGGCAATTTTTCTCCAACATTAAGACTGCAGAGCCGTCATCCATCTTATCAGATGAATGTATTATGGCCTTAACCCGGCGTACCCAATGGGTTGTAGACTCACCCTCTTCCTGCTTACAATTCGTCAGGTCCACGATCGACATGGGCTGCTTGCACGTGTCTTTGAAGTTCTGGATGAACCGGGCCTTTAACTCTGCCCATGAACCGATTGAATTAGGTGGCAGGCCTTTCAACCAGGTGCGGGCGGTTCCATCCAACATCATTGTGAAGTACTTAGCCATTGCTGCGTCAGAAACCTCCAATAGCTCCATAGCCATCTCGTAGCTCTCAATCCATGCCCCAGGCTGTAAGTCGGCTGTGTAATTTGGCACCTTCCTCGGCCCCTTAAAATCCTTAGGCAACCACTTGTTACATAGAGCCGGCACCAGACACGGGACTCCTCCAGTCCGGGTGGCTATACCTGCCTCAACAGAAGTCGTTGGGTAAACCGGATATGGCTGATAAGCCGTCAACTGAGCCGCTTGCTCAGCCGCCCGTTCGGCCTCTTGCCGTAGTCTCTCTTGCTCCACCAAGTTAACGGCCTCATGACGCGGCGGGTTACCGCCACCTGGCTGGTCATGGCGTTTAACATTGCTTGATACGGCCGTTGAATCCATGTGCCTGCTATAACTCGGGCTCCGGCTTGGACGAGGGGTCGAATGGATCCGGTCTTGGCTGTATGAGTATGCCTCATGCTGTACCAAAGCTGTTTGAAGAAGTTCCCTGACCCGGTGGGTTTCAACTACAGTCGGAGAGTCGCCATCAATTGGGAGAGCCGCCAATTGGGTTGCCGCTGCTATCATGTTTTCCAATGGGTTGGAGTAATGACCTGTAGGGGTCGGTACGTACTGAGGTGGCGCCATGTTTACACGGGGAGGTCCCATCACCGGTGACTGAAACGGTGATCCGTCCCCGGGTGTCGCAACATGGTCTGGCCCCATGCGCGGAGGGAGCCATGGCAGGTTGCCTGTCTGCAGGATGAGCCACGGCGGGTAACTGGGCCCTGCTCCTGGCGTGTTAAAAAGGTTCCGAGGGTCATAAACCGGGGGAAGTCGAGACTGGGTCTTCTGATGCCTTCTCCTCATGACCTCATTAGCCGCGTTCTGGTCCTGCATAAGCCGGAAGGCGTGCGCCTGGATCTGCTAAGCCTAAATGTCCAGAGCCGCCCGCTTCGCGGTTATCCTAACATCTTCTGCTGCCAGGTCCTCCTTAGCTTGTGCCATATCCAACTTTAACTGTGCCACCTCTGCATCATGACTGGCTTGATCCGCTGGGCTGACTACGGCGGTTAACAGGGTGGTCAATTTGTCGGTGAGATCCATTAACACCTGGGCCGGTGAACGCACAAGACCTCCTGCCCTGGCTGCCGCTGACCCGGAGGTTACCGCTGCTGCAGTTGCGGAGTCTTGGATGGGTTGGGTGCCAGCCATGAAGATCCCGACCCTGCATGACGGCTCAAGACAATCCAGAATACTGCTGCCATCGGAACAGCTGTCGAGCCCGCCATCCTGCAGTTGGTACAATGAATCTGTCTCACATGTGGATGACTCACCGTCAGAGTAGATGGCCGCCTCACCACCAGAGGCAGATCCTTCAGAGAGCCCTCCGTGGATGCATCCCACGAAGGCACGCTTCACAGCCGGAAGAGCTCGGGCGGGTCTCGCACGCTGAGCCGTTTCGACGAGGTCGGTGCAGATGTCCGGCTCAGGGCCCGGCTCACCGATCTGTTGGGGAATGTAGTAATTTCAAAAAAATTCCTACGCACACGCAAGATCATGGTGATGCATAGCAACAAGAGGGGGGTGTATCTTCATACCCTTGAAGATCGCTAAGCGGAAGCGTTTATCAACGCGGTTGATGTAGTCGTACGTCTTCACGATCCGACCGATCCAATTACCGAATGCACGACACCTCTGAGTTCTGCACACATTCAGCTCGATGACGTCCTCGCCTTCTCGATCCAGCAAGACGGGCGAAGTAGTAGATGAGTTCCGGCAGCACGACAACGTGGTGACGGTGTTGGTGAAGAACAATCTCTGCAGGGCTTCGCCTAAGCGCTACGGAAACTATGACGGAGGATAAACTAGAGGGGATGGGGTTGCCGGCACACGGCTTGGTGTTTCTTTATGTGTATTTGGTGCTAGCCCTGCCCCTCTATTTATATGTTGAGCCTTGGGGTCGAAACTTGGAGTAAAAACCTCCACAAAGTCGGTTTCACCCGAAAGGCAAGAGACCTTCTCGGACTCCAGGGCCAGACGCCAGGGTTCCCGGCGTCTGGACCCAGACGCCAGGGACCCTGGCGTCTAGCCCATGGACTCTGCAAAACTTCCTTTTGCGCTTTCCAAAAACCTTGTGGGATTTCCCCTTTGGCCCAAATAACGTGTTCTCATACCCAAACATTTCGGGAAACATCCGGAACTCCTTCCGGTGAATTCCGGAACCCTTCCGGAGGTCAAACACTATTATCCCATATATCAAACTTTATCTCCGGACCATTCCGGAGTTCCTCGTCATGTCCATGATCTCATCCGGGACTCCGAACAACATTCGGTCACCAACATACATAACTGATATAATACTATATCATCAACGAACGTTAAGCGTGCGGACCCTACGGGTTCGAGAACTATGTAGACATGACCGAGACATCTCTCTGGTCAATAACCAATAGCGGAACCTGGATGCCCATATTGGCTCCTACATATTCTAGAAGATCTTTATCGGTCAAACCGCATAACAACATACGTTGTTCCCTTTGTCATCGGTATGTTACTTGCCCGAGATTCGATCATCGGTATCTCAATACCTAGTTCAATCTCGTTACTGACAAGTCTCTTTACTCGTTCTGTAATACATCATCCCGCAACTAACTTATTAGTTGCAATGCTTGCAAGGCTTATAGTGATGTGCATTACCGAGTGGGCCCAAAGACACCTCTCCGACAATCGGAGTGACAAATCCTAATCTCGAATTATGCCAACCCAACAAGTACCTTTGGAGACACATGTAGAGCACCTTTATAATCACCCAGTTACGTTGTGATGTTTGGTAGCACACAAAGTGTTCCTCCGGTAAACGGGAGTTGCATAATCTCATAGTCATAGGAACATGTATAAGTCATGAAGAAAGCAATAGCAACATACTAAACGATCGAGTGCTAAGCTAACGGAATGGGTCAAGTCAATCACATCATTCTCCTAATGATGTGATCCCGTTAATCAAATGACAACTCATGTCTACGGTTAGGAAACTTAACCATCTTTGATTCACGAGCTAGTCAAGTAGAGGCATACTAGTGACACTCTGTTTGTCTATGTATTCACACATGTATTATGTTTCTGGTTAATACAATTATAGCATGAATAATAAACATTTATCACGATTTAAGGAAATAAATAATAACTTTATTATTGCCTCTAGGGCATATTTCCTTCAGTCTCCCACTTGCACTAGAGTCAATAATCTAGTTCACATGTCCATGTGATTTAACACCAATATTCACATCTGTATGTGATTAATACCATTAGTTCACATCGTCATGTGATCAACACCCAAAGGGTTTACTAGAGTCAATAATCTAGTTCACATTGCTATGTGATTAACACCCAAAGAGTACTAAGGTATGATCATGTTTTGCTCGTGAGAGAAGTTTAGTCAATGGGTCTGTCACATTCAGAGCTGTATGTATTTTGCAAATATTCTATGTCTCAATGCTCTGCACGGAGCTACTCTAGCTAATTGCTCCCACTTTCAATATGTATCCAGTTTAAGACTTAGAGTCATCTGGATCAGTGCCAAAACTTGTATCGATGTCACTCTTTACGACGAACTTTTTTGTCACCTCCATATATAGAAACATATCCTTATTCCACTAAGGATAATTTTGACCAATGTCCAGTGATCTACTCCTAGATCACTATTGTACTCCCTTGCTAAACCAGGGAAGAGTATACAATAGGTCTGGTCCATATCATGGCATACTTTTATAGAACCTATGACTGATGCATAGGGAATGACTTCCATTCTCTTTCTATTTTCTGCCGTGGTCGGGATTTGAGTCTTACTCAATTTTACACCTTTGTAAGACAGGCAAGAACTCTTTCTTTGACTGTTCCATTTTGAACTACTTCAAAATCTTGTCAAGGTACATACTCATTGAAAATCTTATCAAGCGTATTGATCTATCTCAATAGATCTTGATGCTCAATATGTAAGTAGATTTACTTAGGTCTTTCTTTTAAAGAACTCCTTTCAAACACTTCATTATGCTTTCCAGAAAAATTCTACATCATTTCTGATCAACAATATGTCACTCACATATACTTATCAGAAAGGTTGTAGTGCTCCCACTCACTTTATTGTAAATACAGGCTTCACTACAAGTCTGTATAAAACTATATGCTTTGATCAACTTATCAAAGCGTATATTCCAACTCCGAGATGCTTGCACCAGTCCATAAATGGATCGCTGGAGCTTGCACACTTTGTTAGCACCTTTTGGATCGACAAAATCTTCTGGTTGCATCATATACAACTCTTCTTCTAGAAATGCAGTTTTGACATCCATTTGCCAGATTTCATAAAATGTGGCAATTGCTAACATGATTCGGACAGACTTTAAGCATCGATACGAGTGAGAAAAAACTCATCGTAGTCAACATCTTGAACTTTGTCAAAAACCTTTTTCGACAAGTCTAGCTTTGTAGATAGTAACACTACTATCAACGTCCGTCTTCCTCTTGAAGATCCATTTATTTTCTATGGCTTGCCGATCATCGGGCAAGTCAATCAAAGTCCACACTTTGTTCTCATACATGGATCCCATCTCAGATTTCATGGCCTTCAAGCCATTTCGTGGAATCTGGGCTCATCATCGCTTCCTCATAGTTCGTAGGTTCATCATGGTCTAGTAACATGACTTTTAGAATAGGATTACCGTTCCACACTGGTGCGGGCCGTACTCTGGAAGACCTATGAGGTTCTGTAGTAACTTGATCTGAAGTTTCATGATCATCATCATTAGCTTACTCACTAATTGGTGTAGCAATCATTGGAACTGATTTCTGTGATGAACTACTTTCCAATTTGGGAGAAGGTACAATTACCTTATCAAGCTCTACTTTCCTCCCACTCACTTCTTTTGAGAGAAACTCCTTCTCTAGAAAAGATCCATCTTAGCAACGAATATTTTGCCTTCGGATCTGTGATAGAAGGTGTACCCAACAGTTTCCTTTGGGTATTCTATGAAGATGCACTTCTCCGATTTGGGTTCGAGATTATCAGGTTGAAACCTATTCACATAAGCATCGCAACTCCAAATATTAAGAAACGACGGCTTAGGTTTATTGCTAAACCATAGTTCATACGGTGTCGTCGCAACGGATTTTGGTGGTGCCCTATTTAAAGTGAATGCAGCTATCTCTAATGCATAACCCCAAAACGATAGTGGTAAATCAGTAAGATACATCATAGATCACACCATATCCAATAAAGTGAGGTTATGACGTTTGGACACACCATTACGCTGTGGTGTTCCATGTGGCGTGAGCTGTGAAACTATTCCACATTGTTTTATATGAAGGCCAAACTCATAACTCAAATATTCTCTTCCATGATCAGATCGTAGAAACTTTATTTTCTTGTTACAATGATTCTCCACTTCACTCTGAAATTATTTGAACTTTTCAAATGTTTCAGACTTGTGCTTCATTAAGTAGATATACCCATATCTGCTCAAATCATCTGTGAAGGTCAGAAAATAATGATACTCGCCACGAGCATCAACACTCATTGGACCGCATACATCGGTATGTATTATTTCCAACAAGTTAGTAGCTCGTTCCAATGTTCCAGAGAACGGAGTTTTAGTCATCTTGCCCATAAGGCACGGTTGGCAAGCATCAAATGATTCATAATCAAGTGATTCCAAAAGTCCATTTTTATGGAGTTTCTTCATGCGCTTTACACCGATATGACCCAAACGACAGTGCCACAAATAAGTTGCACTATCATTATTAACTTTGCATCTTTTGGCATTAATATTATGAATATGTGTATCACTATGATCGAGATCCAACAAACTATTTCATTGGGTGTATGACCATTGAAGGTTTTATTCATGTAAACAGAACAACAATTATCCTCTGACTTTAAATGAATAACCGTATTGCAATAAACATGATCAAATCATATTCATGCTCAACGCAAACGCCAAATAACATTTATTTGGGTTCAACAGTAATCCCGAAAGTATAGGGAGTGTGCGATGATGATGATATCAATCTTGGAACCACTTCCAACACACATCGTCACTTCACCCTCAACTAGTCTCTGTTTATTCTGTAACTCCTGTTTCGAGTTACTAATCTTAGTAACCGAACAAGTATCAAATACTCAGGGGCTACTATAAACACTAGTAAGGCACACATCAATAACCTGTATATCAAATATACCCTTGTTCACTTTGCCAACCTTCTTATCCACCAAATATTCAGGGCATTTCCGTTTCCAGTGACCATTTCCTTTGAAGTGGAAGCACTTAGTTTCAGGCTTTGGTCCATCTTTGGGATTCTTCGCGGGAGTGACAACTTGCTTGTCATTCTACTTGAAGTTCCCTTTCTTTCCCTTTGCCCTTCTCTTGAAACTAGTGGTCTTGTAAATCATCAACAGTTGATGCTCTTTCTTGATTTCTACCTTCGTCGATCTCAACATCACGAAGAGCTCGGGAATCGTTTTCGTCATCCCTTGCATACTATATTTCATCACGAAGTTCTAGTAACTTGGTGATGGTGACTAGAGAATTCTGTCAATCACTATCTTATCTGGAAGATTAACTCCCACTTGATTCAAGCAATTGTAGTACCCAGACAATCTGAGCACATGCTCACTAGTTGAGCGATTCTCCTCCATCTTTTAGCTATAGAACTTGTTGGAGACTTCATATCTCTCAACTCGGGTATTTGCTTGAAATATTAACTTCAATTCCTGGAACATCTCATATGGTCCATGACGTTCAAAATGTCTTTGAAGTCCTGATTCTAAGCCATTAAGCATGGTGCACTAAACTATCAAGTAGTCATCATATTGAGCTAGCCAAACGTTCATAATGTCTGCATCTGCTCCTGCAATAGGTCCGTCACCTAGCGGTGCATCAAGGACATAATTCTTCTGTGCAGCAATGAGGACAATCCTCAGATCACGGTTCCAATCCGCATCATTGCTACTAACATCTTTCAACATAGTTTTCTCTAGGAACATATCAAAAATAAACATACGAAAGCAACAATGCGAGCTATTGATCTACAACATAATTTGCAAAATACTACCAGGACTAAGTTCATGATAAATTTAAGTTCAATTAATCATATTACTTAAGAACTCCCACTTAGATAGACATCCCTCTAGTCATCTAAGTGATCACGTGATCCAAATCAACTAAACCATAACCGATCATCACGTGAGATGGAGTAGTTTTCAATGGTGAACATCACTATGTTGATCATATCTTCTATATGATTCACGCTCGACCTTTCGGTCTCAGTGTTCCGAGGCCATATCTGCATATGCTAGGCTCTTCAAGATTAACCTGAGTATTCTGCTTGTGCAAAACTGGCTTGCACCCGTTGTAGATGGACGTAGAGCTTATCACACCCGATCATCACGTGGTGTCTGGGCATAACGAACTTTGGCAACGATGCATACTCAGGGAGAACACTTTTATCTTGAAATTTTAGTGAGAGATCATCTTATAATTCTACCGTCAATCAAAGCAAGATAAGATGCATAAAATATAAACATCACATGCAATCAATATAAGTGATATGATATGGCCATCATCATCTTGTGCTTGTGATCTCCATCTCCGAAGCACCGTCATGATCACCATCATCACCGGCGCGACACCTTGATCTCCATCGTAGCATCGTTGTCGTATCACCAACTATTGCTTCTACGATTATCGCTACCGCTTAGTGATAAAGTAAAGCAATTACAGGGCGATTTCATTGCATACAATAAAGCGACAACCATATGGCTCCTGCCAGTTGCCGATAGCTCGGTTACAGAACATGATCATCTCATACAATAAAATATAGCATCATCCCTTGACCATATCACATCACAACATGCCCTGCAAAAACAAGTTAGACGTCCTCTACTTTGTTGTTGCAAGTTTTACGTGGCTGCTACGGGCTTAGCAAGAATTGTTCTTACCTACGCATCAAAACCACAATGATAGTTTGTCAAGTTGGTGTTGTTTTAACCTTCGCAAGGACCGGGCGTAGCCACACTCGGTTCAACTAAAGTTGGAGAAACTGACACCCGCTAGTCACCTGTGTGCAAAGCACGACGGTAAAACCAGTCTCGCGTAAGTGTACGCGTAATGTTAGTCCGGGCTGCTTCATCCAACAATACCGCCGAACCAAAGTATGACATGCTGGTAAGCAGTATGACTTATATCGCCCACAACTCACTTGTGTTCTACTCGTGCATATGACATCTGCGCATAAAACCAGGCTCGGATGCCACTGTTGGGGAACGTAGTAATTTCAAAAAAATTCCTACGCACACGCAAGATCATGGTGATGCATAGCAACGAGAGGGGGAGTGTATCTTCATACCCTTGAAGATCGCTAAGCGGAAGCGTTTATCAACGCGGTTTATGTAGCCGTACGTCTTCACGATCCGACCGATCCAAGTACCAAACGCACGGCACCTCCGAGTTCTGCACACGTTCAGCTCGATGACATCCTCGCCTTCTCGATCCAGCAAGACGGGCGAAGTAGTAGATGAGTTCCGGCAGCACAACGGCGTGGTGACGGTGTTGGTGAAGAACAATCTCCGCAGGGCTTCGCCTAAGAGCTACGAAAACTATGACAGAGGATAAACTAGAGGGGACGGGGTTGCCGGCACACGGCTTGGTGTTTCTTGATGTGTCTTTGGTGCTAGCCCTGCCCCTCTATTTATATGTTGAGCCTTGGGGTCGAAACTTGGAGTAAAAGCCTCCACAAGTCGGTTTCACCCGAAAGGCAAGAGTCCTTCTCGGACTCCAGGGCCAGACACCAGGGTTCCTGGCGTCTGGACCCAGACGTCAGGGACCCTGGCGTCTGGCCCCTGGACTCCGCAAAACTTCCTTTTGCGCTTTCCAAAAACCTTGTGGGCTTTCCCCTTTGGCCCAAATAACGTGTTCTCGTACTCAAACATTTCGGGAAACATCCAGAACTCCTTCCGGTGAATTTCGGAACCCTTCCGGAGGTCAAACACTATTATCCCATATATCAAACTTTATCTCTGGACCATTCCGGAGTTCCTCGTCATGTCCATGATCTCATCCGGGACTCCGAACAACATTCGGTCACCAACATACATAACTCATATAATACTATATCGTCAACGAACGTTAAGCGTGCGGACCCTACGGGTTTGAGAACTATGTAGACATGACCGAGACATCTCTCTGGTCAATAACCAATAGCGGAACCTAGATGCCCATATTGGCTCCTACATATTCTACGAAGATCTTTATCGGTCAAACTGCATAACAACATACGTTGTTCCCTTTGTCATCGGTATGTTACTTGCCCGAGATTCGATCGTCGGTATCTCAATACCTAGTTCAATCTCATTACCGGCAAGTCTCTTTACTCGTTCCGTAATACATCATCCCGCAACTAACTTATTAGTTGCAATGCTTGCAAGGCTTATAGTGATGTGCATTACCGAGTGGGCCCAAAGATACCTCTCCGACAATCGGAGTGACAAATCCTAATCTCGAATTACGGCAACCCAACAAGTACCTTCGGAGACACATGTAGAGCACCTTTATAATCACCCAGTTACGTTGTGACGCTTGGTAGCACACAAAGTGTTCCTCCGGTAAACGGGAGTTGCATAATCTCATAGTCATAGGAACATGTATAAGTCATGAAGAAAGCAATAGCAACATACTAAACGATCGAGTGCTAAGCTAATGGAATGGGTCAAGTAAATCACATCATTCTCCTAATGATGTGATCCCGTTAATCAAATGACAACTCATGTCTATGGTTAGGAAACTTAACCATCTTTGATTCATGAGCTAGTCAAGTAGAGGCATACTAGTGACACTCTGTTTTGTCTATGTATTCACACATGTATTATGTTTCCGGTTAATACAATTTTAGCATGAATAATAAACATTTATCATGATTTAAGGAAATAAATAATAACTTTATTATTGCCTCTAGGGCATATTTCCTTCACGATCTTGCCGATGAAGATGTGGATTCCGCCGAAGGGGACCCGGTACCCGTACACAATTGAGCCGGCCTCGGGGCCCCAGCCTGCGTCGTCGATGTAGAGCTTGCCGCGACGACTCTTGGTCATCCGGCCCACAGCGTATCCCTTGAGCCCTTCGAAGCTGCTCTTCAAGAACTCAAATCCATCGTGCGCTGGCCCCACGGTGGGCACCAACTGTCGTGGAATTGTCACGTCAGATGTCCTAGTGAAAGGACTTAGTCGTGGAGCCATCACAACTAGGAAGCTTGAAGGGGTTAATCAGGACAAGAGACACGAGAGGTTTATACTAGTTCGGCCCCTTACGATGAAGGTAAAAGCCTACGTCTAGTTGTGATTGGGATTATGTATGTCTCGATAACCAGGAAGCAGAATCGCTTGACCTAGCTCTCGGGTTGTGGTTTCATATCCTGAACCGCCGCCAGGTCGTCCCCTTATATACTGAGGTCGATGCCCAGCGGCTCTACAGAGTCCCGGCCGGCTTATAGATTGTATCCGGCTCGGTCTCTTAATCTTTCTTGCCTTACAGTACAAGTTACATGATCAAGGCGGTTTAACACTACGGGCCTTAGGTCACCTCTGGGCCGTTGGGCCTTTACTAAGCCGCCGTCTTCAAGCTTGAGCTTCTGTCTTCAAGAATGCTTGTAAGTATAACCCGGCTCCTTTTGGCGGGTTATACTAATAGTTATATCCCCAATACACGTTGAACTAGGTAACCGGACTATATAGTTGTAACACTTTCACTTAGCCATAGGAGTTTGACAGTGGGGCTACTATGTAGCCCCTGGTACCTTCGCGTACATCCGAATACGGGCGCGTGTGTACATGACCGGGAAATGGTCCTTCGTTAATGCGGAAGAATCCTAAAGATTCCAATAAGTCTTCCAGTGGTTGAACAGTCTCTCACTGTATCATGACAGTCAGTTTTCTGATTTCTCTACTGAGTTGCTCATTCGGAATAACCAGGGCACAATCACAACAGTTCTCCTTTGGCTGCCTTAGCCGATAAGAATGGAACATAAGGTGGCAAACCCAGGAGCCGGGCAACCCCAACATTTGACCAAAGACATGATTCGGAGCTGATGCATATCAGGCCAAACTCGCGATGCCGAACACTCCCGAAGGTATTCGGACTTTGTAACATAAAATGGGCTGAAGAATGCCCTTTCATTATGAACCCTGTATTTCCAGGTACGTGCATTAGTCTGTCGTGGCAAAATGCCAATAACGGCAGTACCCTCTGCGGATATAGTACCCATGGGATGTGTAAACAACAAGAGACAATAAAAAAGGTTTACACAGGGGCTTAATCTAAAGAGAAACCTTTGAGCGGGGCCCTGCTGCACGTCTACGCCTTTGTCTCTGTTGTGCCGTGTCCTGGAAGGGTATCGCATGAATGGTGTCTGTAAAAAGAAAAACTCATGTAGAAGAGTATAACGTAAGCGTGCGATGGATAGTAAAAGTGCGAGACATTGGCCTGCTAATAAGGTCAAGCCAACGGTGGGGCTTTATTAAATATCTATAGCCCCTGGTGTCCTCTATGGGATTACATGTATGTCACCCTAGCTCGGGTTTATCCGGGCTGCCGGACTCGTCTAACCATGTTGTCGTCTTAACGACCGGTCAAGTTTTCTGGTATTGGAGGCTGCTTAGAGTCCGGCTGCTGGAGCCATCGCGTATTCCTCCATGTGTAAGGAGTGCTCTGTGTTTCCGTTAACGGTGATGATGCCACGTGCACCGAGCATCTTAAGTGTAAGGTAGGCGTAATGCGGTAATGCGTTGAAGCGGGCGAAGGCCGTTCTCCCAAGCAGTGCATGATAGCTCCTTTGGAGGGGAGCGATGGTGAAGAGTAGTTCTTCACTTCTGGAGTTGCCTGGGGAACCGAGTGTTACCTCCAGTACAACGGAGCCCCTGCCATAGGCTTCAATGCCTGGTATCACCCCTTCAAAGGTGTTGTTACTTTGGCTGATTCTGGATGGGTCTATCCCCATCCTGCGGACAGTGTCCTGGTATATTAAATTAAGACTACTACCGCCATCCATGAGGACGCGAGTGAGATGGTATCCATCGATTATTGGGTCAAGCACCAAGGCAGCTGATCCTCCGTGCCGCATACTAGTCGGGCAGTCCCTGTGATTGAAGGTGATCGGGCAGGCCGACCAGTGGTTAAGTTTGGGGGCAATAGGCTTTACAGCGTATGTGTCTCTGAGTGCGCGTTCGCGCCTTCTCGTGGGTGTGTGAGTCGCGTGGATCATGTTTACTGTTTTTACCTCTGGTGGGAATTTTTTTGTCCCCTAGTGTTCGGCTGGCGAGGTTCATCCTCGTCTTCACTTGGTGTTTCCCTTCCCTTGTGTTCGGCATTTAATTTGCCAACCTGCTTGAAGACCCAACACTCTCTGTGAGTGTGGTTCGCAGGTTTGTTGGGGGTGCCATGAATTTGGCACAGTCTGTCCAGGACTGTTCAGGCCGGACGGTCCCTCTTTGGTGCCTTTAAATGGCTTCTTTTGCTAACCGGGTCGAGAGCCCCTGAATCCGGTGCTGACCGTTGTGTTGTCCGGACTCTCTTCCTTGTTGTGATGTTTGTTTTTATTGCACCGTGGCTTCCCGTTGCCATCCCTGATTTTGGATGTACTTGGGTCGCTGGTGCCTTTACGGGCCAACCAGCTATCTTCACCTGCGCAAAAGCGGGTCATAAGGCTTGTTAAGGCTGCCATTGTCCTCGGCTTTTCTTGGCCGAGGTGTCTGGCGAGCCACTCATCCCGGATGCTGTGTTTGAAGGCCGCTAAGGCTTCGGCATCCGGACAATTTACAATTTGATTCTTCTTAGTGAGGAATCTGTTCCAAAGCTTGCGGGCGGACTCTCCGGGCTGTTGAATTATGTGACTTAAATCGTCCGCATCCGGAGGCCGGACACAAGTCCCTTGAAAATTGGCCCTGAAAGCGTCCTCGAGTTCCTCCCAACTTCCAATTGAATTTTCGGGGAGGCTTTTCAACCAGTGTCAAGCTGGCCCCTTCAACTAAGGTATTTGATGGCGTGGAGGTCGTCCCCACGAGCCATGTGTATATGCAGGATAAAATCCTCGATCCAGACCCCTGGGTCTGTCATTCTGTCGTATGCCTCTATGTTCATAGGTTTAAAACCCTGTGGAAATTCATGGTCCAGTACTTCTTCGGTGAAGCACAGGGGGTGAGCAGCCCCTCTGTATCTGGACGTGCTGTGGCATGTCGTCGGCTGTTACTGTGTCCGGTGCTGATTCCGAACTGGTATCCGATCGGTATGATCGTTTTGGTGACCATAGTCCTGCGTCGGGGTGTGTCCTTTAGATCCATAGATGGACCTAGCCGTGTCGGCTTTTTTATCCATGAGCTCACGTAAATCGTGTGCGGCGTCGGTAGCTGCTCTGTTGCGGTTATGAAGTGGTTTGTCCGGCCTCCTGGCCGTGTTGTTCTTTGGTGGAACGGCCTCGTCATCGAATTCTAGCAGCAGCTTACATTTTGGATAGCTCTTTGTATGGCGATCGTCGCCGTACTTTTCTTCAGTGTCTAGCACTTTATTCCATCTGCGATTGAGCGTTTCCTGTGTGGCTTTTAGCCATTGCTTCTGCTTCTTTAGACTTCTCGCAGTGGCCATAAGCCTTCTGTGGAGGTTATCTAATTCCAAGCGTGTTTCCGGGATGATGAATGCATCATCATCCGGACTGTGCTCTTGTCCCGGGGCGGTTTGATGAATTTGTCCCTCGAGATCATTGTGATCGGGCGTCTGCTCCAAGCTGTGTTCGGCATGACCTGGCTCATCCTGCTCCATTGCTGGGTCCATATGGTCGTTGTTGCCTTCGGAGTTGACTGGGGTGTCGATCTTTCTGGCGCTCTTATCGCTATTTTTACTGTTGCTGGACTTGGAGCGGCATCTATGCCGTCGTTTTGGCTTTTGCCCGGGGGTTTTGTCTTCCGGATTATCATCATCGTCCTCCTTGGGCGTATCCACCATGTATATATCGTATAACGAGGTGGCAGTCCAGCGCCCCATTGGTTCTGAATCGTCTCCTGTGCCGACGTCCATACCGTCGGTATCATCAGAGTCGAAGTCAAGCATGTCTGATACATCGTCGACAGTGGATATGAAGTGGGTGGTGGGTGGGAAATGAATTCCTTCGTCGCCTGCTTCCCACTCGAGCCGGACATAGTTCGGCGGAGAGTCTCCTGACAAAGAGAGGGATTTTAAAGAGTTCAGCATGTCGCCAAAGGGCGAGTGCTGGAAGATATCCGCAGTGGTGAACTCCATTACCAGAGCCCAACCAGATTCGGCGGGCTTGGAGGCGCGCGGACTGGAACCTACAACCGGATATGAGTCCAGGGGTCCGGTGTCACAGCGCTTCCTTGGGGTGAAGTCTGTGTTCGGCTCTACCGCCGGTGAGTGTTCGGCCTCTAGGGAGGGGTCCATCCACCCGTCCTCAGGTGACGCAATCTGCTCCAGATTTAGGTCCGGGGCTCCTGCAGGGGCGATATCCTGAGAATTGTCCGACAGCAGGTCTAGGCCATGCTCATCGTGACTGTCCGGCGCTCCTGGCGCATGCCCGAATCCGTTGAAGATCAAGTCTCTGCGGATATCGGCCGTGTAGTTCAAGTTTCCGAACCTGACCTGGTGGCCAGGGGCATAGCTGTCGATCTGCTCCAGATGGCCAAGCGAATTGGCCCGCAGTGCGAAGCCACCGAACACGAAGATCTGTCCGGGGAGAAAAGCCTCACCCTGGACCGCGTGGTTGTTGATGATTGAAGGAGCCATCAAGCCTTGCAGCGACGACACAGAGGAACTCTCAATGAAAGTGTCGGCGTTCTGGGAACGGGGGTCCCCAGACTTGCCTGACTGCGGCCTGCGGCGTGGCTCAAGGGGCGGCCCAGCATGGCCCATCTTCATCAGCACGAGCTCAAGACCCTCGCGAGGGGCCAAGCCTTGCGGGGCAGACGACAGGACGCTTCCTCAGGCACGGCCTCGTCAGGCTGGCTCGCGAGGAGGCGGAGAGATCAAGGCGGGGTACCTCATGAGGTGCCCATGATGCAAGCCATGACGACCAAGGGCGCCAGCCCGCGCAGCGTCCTTCTTTCCTCTTTGGTGCAAAGGGAGCAAGCGCAGGCGAGAGCATCAAGCAAAGGCATCCATTTCGGTGCAACAAGACCAAGATCAGCAGAACGGCAGGATGGAGGTCATCGTGGAGCCCAAGCCGGCGTCACCACCAGAGCCTTTAGCAGGCGAGGACCAACTTTAGTTAGGATAAGTGTCCTATATGTTCCCCTTCAAAATGGCCAATTGTTGGCGCCCTTCCCGCTCAATATTTGGGAGGAGGCCCAGGGCCTTTGCCTATAAATAGGACTAGCCACTGCAAGAGAGGAGAACGAACAGAGAGGGACGATAACAGAGAGAGAAGAGAGGAGAATGGGATCCTCACCAGGAAACCAGTAGAGAGAGCGACTGAACTCCCCCTAGTAGTTCATCGCACCAGCCTAGAACAGACCCTCACGAGGTTGTTCTCCCTTGTATTGTTCATCATCAGCCCAAGAGGCAATCCACCACACCACACACTGGAGTAGGGTATTACACCATAATGGTTGCCTGAACCAGTATAAACTCTATGTCTCTTATGTTGTTCCTTTGATCGCTTAAAGCCTAGAGAGGCGGCGAGGCGCGGGCAGTAGAAGGCTAGATCTCCGCGCGCACCCCAGAGTTCAAACCTAGAGGGTCTGCCGGAACCCGAAATTCGACATTTGGCGCGCCATGTAGGGGCGCGCCGGAATCCACCTTCTGCCGCTTCGTGTCCCGTCGCATCGTCATCATCATGCCCGACGACCAGGGAGGCAACCCCGATCCCTGGGCGGCCTGGCCCGCCCACGCAGAACCGCTCGCTCCGGGCAACCCCACGCCCCGCGTAGCTCGCGATCCGCAGGGCGTTGCGGGCTGCGCGCGACGCAGACAGGCGGCGACAGCTCTCACGACAGGGCAGGCGCGGTCGGCGGCGAGGGCCTCCCACCACGCCGCGGCCACAGCGCCGTACACCCGACGGGAGCAGGCGAACTCGAGGGCCGCGCTCACCGTGGCCCGAGAGCTGCTGCAGTGCAGGCTGCTGGAAGGCGGTGGAGACGTGCTGCTAGAGCGGGTGGCAGAGCTCATGGGCTTCGCCGCCTCGGGGGCTCCCCCCTTCTGCACCCAACTCCCACCTCAGGTCCAGGGTGGTCCGCATGGGGGCTCCGTGCACTCCCGTGCAGCCCCAAGCAGACTCCAAGACCACCCCCAATGCCGGCCAGGCCGTCAGCCCCGGGCCAGCAGCGGCGCTGCCTCTACCCCCGGCCATCGAAGAAGGAGTCGCCACAACCCGCGGCCCCGGTGGGCCGCCGCGCTATCACCCCCAGGCGGACACATCAAGCAGAACTGCGTGGCACGTAGAGCGCTACGGCGCGGCCTTCAGGGTGGCGACCCCAGAAGAGTACGTGCCCCACATGATGGACCAAGGGCACACACATGAGGACAAACAAGGCTCGCTCCTCGGCCCGAGCTGGGGGGACGAGACGCCAGAAGCTGAACTCTTCCAGGAGCCCCTAGGAGGCCCCGTCGGCTATGCTGGAAACAACGAGTATCAGGTACCGCTAATTCCTCAGGAGCAGGCATACGCCAACCATGGATCGCAGGAGGTGCAGGTCACGACAACGGGCGGCTTCCCCACTCCCGCAGCTTCCTACCCCTCGGGAGGAGGGCGCCGGGGGCTGCAGGAGAGGGGCCAAGATCCAACATCACCACCGCGGTGTTCGAAGCAAGGCGTCCTCAGGAGGTAGGCCC
Organism: Triticum dicoccoides; assembly: GCF_002162155.2. Lineage (NCBI taxonomy): Eukaryota > Viridiplantae > Streptophyta > Magnoliopsida > Poales > Poaceae > Triticum > Triticum dicoccoides. The sequence continues at coordinate 190,889,724 of NC_041393.1, read as the reverse complement.
TCTACTGGGGAGGTGCCCCAGAGCCTGCCCCTGGCAGAGGACCTGTGGTCATCGCAGGAACCGCTGGCGACCGCTCTACCCCATCGGCGACATCCTGGTTTTCGGTCGTCGTCGGTGGCACTAGAGTGTGGCGCAAGGCGGGGCCCTCGTCTGGCGATATGAAGCAAGGCCGGTACCTGTGAAGAAGGCCCAGTGCCTGTGAAGCTCGCCGCCCCGTGACACTCTCACGTAATAATGAGTGGGGTTGTACACGCCCCGGAGTCTTAGGGGTGCCAGCCTCAGGCCCTGGGGCTCCCTCCCACGCCCAGTGGCAGCACTTAGCTCCGCGCTGGTGAGAAGACATCCAAGACTAGACTAGGTGCCAGACGCGGCCTTTTTTCTGCTTTCGTTGCTTTTCCCCCTTGGTTGCCATTTTCCCCCGTTGAATTTAAGTTCAATTTGAGCTCAAGGATTTGCGTGTGTTCGGGGAAGGGTTGTTTAGTCTCGTTCGAGCAATCTCTCGCGTTCTGGTTACCGCTTCGCCTCAGCTGCCTCCCCTCGCAAGCCCATTGCGAGCTGGGCCAGGCCTAGCTTGCATGCAACCCAGACTGCCGCCGCCGCGCCCTCTCCGGAGGTTTTCATTACAGGTTTTATGGACCCGTTCAGAAGACGCTCGAGGCATCACAGCCCTCCACAGGCTGACTCGAGGCCCACGCGGGTCGAAGGTAAACAAGCCAACCAGCTCGTCACGAAATCAGCCGCTTGGCACAGGCGTACGAGTGATATTGCATCTACTGTTACGCTGAATACGAGTTTTTACATGAGGAGCTCCCCCTCCCAAAATGCTCTTACAACCTTCAGGGCAAGCCCCGAACTCTGTCTGCGCAGGGTAAGGAAGCAGGGACAACACACGGTCAGTCGGATAAATCCCCCAATGCATCCTCAGGGGCGCCTCCTGAATCATCGCTGGCGTTGCTGGCCTCGCCATCGCCCTCCGCATCGTTGGCAGCGGCGCCAGGTCCGTTCACCACGTCACCTTCATCAGCAGCCACAACCGCGTTGTCGTTATCAGAAGCGAAGGCCCTGACAAGGGCGTCCACGTTGTCTTCCACCCAGCGCGCCAGGTCGCCCCGGACGGCCTGGGGTACTAGAGCGATGGCGGCGTCAAAGTCGAAGTTGGGGAACATGTTCTGAAGGTGGCTGAAGACACGAGAGAAGGCGCGCCCGAGCAGGGTGCGGCTCCTCTCCTCCACCAGCCTGTTGGCTCCGACCGAGCGCGCCTCCAGCTGCATTACCACATTGGTGAAGAACTGAAGATTGCCAGCATAGTTGACTGTGTGGGGCTGGGCAACAGCCACCTCGCATATGTTACCCAAGGCCGTGTTGGCTCTCTCCCGGAGCCCGGCGAGCATGGGGCCGTGCTCGTGCTCCAGAATCCGCCGCTGGAGTATCTCGTCCTTGTTCTGCCGCGCAACGGCCTCGGCCTCGTCCACCCGCTGGCGGAGAAGAAGCGCCTCGGCACGGGAGGTAGTCAGCTCCTCCTGCGCTACGTCAAGGGTGGCCCGGGAAGCATCGGCCCGCCATGTCACTTCCTCCAGCTTGTCCCTCAGGGCGGCGGTCCTGCCTTCAGCCTCGACCCGGATCAACCCTAGCCTCTCCTCAAACTCAAGGTCCAAGCGGGCCGTCGCCACCCCGCGATCAACCTCTGCTATAGCTCGGGCCTCGCGCGCAGCGACGTCATCCTCCGCCTGCGTCACCAAGCTCTCTCTTGTCTCCAGACGTTCAAGATCACGTGCGTGCTCAGCAGCCTCTAGTGTCAGTGCCTCCTCACGCCTCAGGAGCTCTACCTGGTCGACCGAAGCCACCTTCATCGACGCAAGGGCCGTCTCCCGCAGCTCCACTTGCTGCTCCAGGGAGTGGCACCGGGCCAAGAGTTCCCGCGCCCGCTCGTCCGACGCCTCGCGCCATCGGTCAGCCTCTCGGGCCTCCTCGACGGCCCGGGAACGGGCCTCCCGAGAGGCCGCCAGCAACGCCTCGGCCTCCTCGTTGTCGAGGTCATGCTGGTGGCGCGCAAGGGCAACGACCGCCTCCAGCTTGTGCCTCTCTTCAGCCAGGCGCAGGCTCTCAGCCTCAAGGCGCGCATCTTCATCATCAAGCTCTTCACCAAGCTGGCTCACCGCGTCAGCCGCCCTCCGGAGAAACCCTTGGAGAAGAACTCGACGCCTCCGGGCGCGCTCAAGCACGTCTTCTGCGTCATCATCCACCCCAAGTAAGCGTCGGGGGCCACGAATCAGCACTCCCCCTCTGGGAAGGGGGTGGGGGGCTGGCGCCCTCGTGATGGCCGGGCACGCCTCGCTAGAAGCTCGGCCAGGGGCCGGCCCCTCCCCAAGTGAAGAGCGCAGGGCCGACCTCAGCCAATCGCCATCCATGATCAGACTCGAGGCCTAGGGCAGGATGGCTATGCCCCGAGGAGGCTCGCGAAGGAGGGTCGCGAGGCGCGCAGGGCCGCGATGCACCACAGGATGGCTCACCTCTCCGGCCGGCCTCACCGAGAGGGCTCTGCTGGAACTCGGAGCGCTCGAAGGCGGTGGAGAGGGCGGAGCCTGGGGGGATGGCTCCTCAGCCATCTCTGCGAGCTCGGCAGGAAGGGCCCTGCAGAGCAAGGATCAGCCAAAGCAATGGGAGGATCAGGAACTGGGAAAGCAGAAGGCTTACTCATCAATGGCGAAATACTTCTGGCGCTTCAGCAGGCGGTAAGGGTAATCGTCACCCAAGGCCTCCCTTTTCCTCTGGAGAGCCTCGAAGTCAACGTAGAAGCGACCCAAGAGTTGAGCGCAGGGGTCAGCCTGCGTCGAAGAAGAAGCGTCAAGATGCCCAGTGTCTGGTGCGTCGTCCCGATGCACGCCGATGGTCGCCTCACCAAGAAGGAGAGCTGGGGCCCCAGGGGCCTCAACCACAGGCACTGTGGGCAGCGGCTCAGCACCTCCAGCCGCAGCAGTACGGGCCTCAAGAGCTACCCCCTCAGGAGTGCCGCCTAGCGTCGTCACTCCGGCGGGGCCCCCCTCAGCCTACGGCGGCCCATGCCTCCCTGCTCCGCCACTCGAGGAAGGACCGCCGTGGGCGGCTGGGAGGGCAGTCACCATCACTGGGTTCTCACGAGGACCCCTGAGGCCGGCGGGGCGCAGCCCCCATTTGTCGAAGCCGGGCGTCTGCTTCACGAAGTCGCCCCTGTTCGAGCAAAGGTACAGCAAAGCACCCCCATGCCGGACGCTGCAGGGGGAAGGATCCCCAGTCAAGACCAAGAGCACCTTCCTCAGTGCTTCGGGCATCAGGTCCTCCTCCTGGAACCTCATGCGATCTTCACGCTCGCTGAAGGACCACATCCGGCAGGAGTGGCGCTGGAGAGGAGCAATGCGGCATAGCAGGAACTCCTTCACCACCTTGGGCGTCGTCACACCAAGCGCCCTCAAGAACGTGAAGTGACGCCAGACGAAGATGAGCCGGGGGCTCGTGAGCGTCTCCTGGCCCCAGCCTGAATTGGGGACAGTGGTCGACTTTGGGTCTGAGAGCAGGGGGCTGGGCACCCCAACATCCACGTACAGCCACCGCTCGTGGAACCCGGGCGCGGACGGAGGAAGGCTGAAATCAATCCCTGAAGTCGTTGTTTCTGGTGCGGCAATGAAGCTCACGCACCCTGAGCATTGGGTGGGATCGACGAGGTGTAGAGAGAAGAAGTGGCGCAGCAAGGCAACCGAAGGAGGGATGCCCATCATCGCCTCACAGACAAAAGCGAAGACGGCAAGAAGAGTAATGGATTCAGGACCCAAATGCATCATATGGATCTGGTAATGAGAAAGCACAGCGTTGAAGAAATCGGAGAAGGGGGGAACCAATCCCGCCCACAGGGCGTCAACAAAGTACCGGACCTCGGTGACCACCCTGTCGATGGAGAAGCGGGATGCGGGCCAGGCTGTCGTCCTCCCGCACTCGTTGAAGATGGTGGCCAGAGCAGAGCCGACCTTGCCCAAACCTTCTCGGTTGAGTATGATCGACCGATCAACGGCGGAGGCCGCCGACGACGGTGAGCGAGGCGGAGGCACCGGTTTCTTCCCTTTTCCCTTCTTCGTCGGAGCCATGGCGGGAAGAGGGAGGATTCGAGATTGGATTGGAAGCAGAGACTGGAGCTCGAGGGGAGGAGAGCAGGGGACGGTCGAGCGGCGAAAAGAGGAACGACTGTGTGCAACCACGGATCCGCCTAGCTGGGCGCAAAATAAGGAGGCATGGGGAAGCAGGGCCACCCATGTCCAATCAACCACCACGCGGTGCCCAAGGCCGCAGGCTGTTAGGGCCCGCAGCGCTTCGCACTTGCCCCTTTGCCTCTCTGCTCAGCCAAGTTCGGGCGCGCCTTGGGCCCGGGGGCTACTGTTGGTGTTCTGGGAATGGGGGTCCCCAGACTTTCCTGCCTGTGGCCTGCGGCGTGGCTCAAGGGGCAGCCCAGCATGGCCCATCTTCATCAGCACGAGCTCAAGACCCTCGCGAGGGGCCAAGCCTCGCGGGGCGGACAATAGGAGGCTTCCTCAGGCACGGCCTCGTCAGGCTGGCTCATGAGGAGGCGGAGAGATCAAGGCGGGGTACCTCACGAGGTGCCCATGACGCAAGCCATGACGACCAAGGGCGCCAGGCGGGCGCCAGCCCGTGCAGCGTCCTTCTTTCCTCTTTGGTGCAAAGGGAGCAAGCGCAGGCGAGAGCATCAAGCAAAGGCATCCATTTCGGTGCAACAAGACCAAGACCAGCAGAACGGCAGGATGGAGGTCATCGTGGAGCCCAAGCCGGCGTCACCACGAGAGCCTTTAGCAGGCGAGGACCAACTTTAGTTAGGATAAGTGTACTATATGTTCCCCTTCAAAATGGCCAATTGTTGGTGCCCTTCCCGCTTAATATTTGGGAGGAGGCCCGGGGCCTTTGCCTATAAATAGGACTAGCCACTGCAAGAGAGGAGAACGAACAGAGAGGGACGATAACAGAGAGAGAAGAGAGGAGAATGGGATCCTCACCAGGAAACCAGTAGAGAGAGCGACTGAACTCCCCCTAGTAGTTCATTGCACCAGCCTAGAACAGACCCTCGCGAGGCTATTCTCCCTTGTATTGTTCATCATCAGCCCAAGAGGCAATCCACCACACCACACACTAGAGTAGGGTATTACACCACAATGGTGGCCTGAACCAGTATAAACTCTGTGTCTCTTGTGTTGTTCCTTCGATTGCTTAAAGCCTAGCGAGGCGGGGAGGCGCAGGCAGTAGAAGGCTAGATCCCCACGCGCACCCCAGAGTTCGAACCTAGAGGGTCTGCCGGAACCCGAAATCCGACAGAAAGCACCAATGTCGGTGTCAAAACCGGTGGATCTCGGGTACAGGGTCCCGATCTGTGCATCTTAGGCTAATGGTAATAGGAGGCAAGGGACACAATGTTTACCCAGGTTCGGGCCCTCTTGATGGAGGTAAAAACCTACTTCCTGCTTGATTGATATTGATGATATGAGTGTTACAAGATTTGATCTACCACAAGATCGTAGAGGCTAAACCCTAGAAGCTAGCCTATGATGATTATGATTGTGATCGTCCCTCTAAGGACTAAACCCTCCAGTTTATACACCGGAGAGGGCTAGGGTTTACATGGAGTCAGTTACAAAGAAGGAATTATAATATCTGGATCGCCAAGCTTGTCTTCCACGCAAAGGAGAGTCCCATCCGGACACGGGATGGAGTCTTGAGTCTTGTATCTTCACGCTCCAATAGTCCGGCCAAAGTATATAGTCCGGCTGTCCGGATACCCCCTAATCCAGGACTCCCTCACTTACCACCAACGTCTTACTTTGATTCAGCAGTATTGTTGGATGAAGCGGCCCGGACCGACATTACATGACCGCATTCATGAGACTAGTTCTACCGACGTGCTTTTGCACATAGGTGGCTGGCGGGTGTCTGTTTCTCCAACTGTAGTTGAATCGAGTTTGACTATGGCCGGTCCTTGTTGAAGGTTAAAACAACACACTTGACAAAAAATCGTTGTGGTTTTGATGCGTAGGTAAGAACGGTTCTTGCTAGAAGCCCATAGGAGCCACGCAAAACTCGCAACAACAAAGTAGATGACGTGTAACTTGTTTTTGCAGGGCTTGTTGTGATGTGATATGGTCAAGGCATGATGTGACATAAATTGTTGTATGAGATGATCATGTTTTGTAACAAAGTTATCGACAACTGGCAGGAGCCATATGGTTGTCGCTTTATTATATGCAATGCAATCGCCATGTAATTGTTTTACTTTATCACTAAGCGGTAGCGATAGTTGTAGTAACAATAGTTAGCGAGACGACAACGATGCTACGATGGAGATCAAGGTGTCGCGCCGGTGACGATGGAGATCATGACGATGCTTCGGTGATGGAGATCATGAGCACAAGATGATGATGGCCATATCATGTCACATATTTTGATTGCATGGGATGTTTATCTTTATGCATCTTATTTTGCTTAGTACGGCGGTAGCATTATAAGATGATACCTTACTAAATTTCAAGGTACAAGTGTTCTCCCTGATTATGCACCGTTGCTACAGTTCGTCGTGCCGAGAGACCACATGATGATCGGGTGTGATAAGCTCTACATTCACATACAACGGGTGCAAGCCAGTTTTGCACACGCAAAATACTCGGGTTAAACTTGACGAGCCTAGCATATGCAGATATGGCCTCAGAACACTGAGACCGAAAGGTCGAACGTGAATCATATTGTAGATATGATCAACATAGTGATGTTCACCATTGAAAACTACTTCATCTCACGTGATGATCGGACATGGTTTAGTTGATTTGGATCACATGATCATTTAGATGACTAGAGGGATGTCTATCTAAGTGGGAGTTCTTAAGTAATATGATTGATTGAAATTCAATTTATCATGAACTTAGTCCTGATAGTATTTTGCAAATTATGTTGTAGATCAATAGCTCACGTTGTTGCTTCCCTATGTTTTTATATGTTCCTAGAGAAAGCTAAGTTGAAAGATGATAGTAGCAATGATGCGGACTGGGTTTGTGATATGAGGTTTATCCTTATTGCTGCATAGAAGAATTATGTCCTTGATGCACCGCTAGGTGACATACCTATTACAGGAGCAAACGCAGACGCTATGAACGTTTGGCTAGCTCAGTATGATGACTACTTGATAGTTTAGTGCACCATGCTTTACGGCTTAGAACCAGGACTTCAAAAACATTTTGAAATGCCACAGAGCATATGAGATGTTCCAAGAGCTGAAATTGGTATTTCAGACTCATACCCATTTTGATAGGTATGAGACCTCCGACAAGTACTTCGCCTAAAAGATGGAGGAGAATTGCTCAGCTAGTGAGCATGTACTCAGAATGTCTGGGTACTACAATCGCTTGAATCAAGTGGGAGTTAATCTTCCAGATAAGATAGTGATTGACAGAGTTCTCTAGTCACCATCACCAAGTTACTGGAACTTCATGATGAACTATAGTATGCAAGGGATAATAAAAATGATCCCTGAGCTCTTCGTGATGCTGAAATCGACGAAGGTAGAAATCAAGAAAAAAACATCAAGTGTTGATGATTAAACAAGACTAGTAGTTTCAAGAAAAGGGCAAAGGGAAAGAAAGGGAACTTCAAGAAGAATGGCAAGCAAGTTGTCACTCCCGTGAAGAAGCCCAAAGCTGGACCTAAGCCTGAAACTGAGCGCTTCTACTGCAAAGGAAATGGTCACTGCAAGTGGAACTGCCCCAAATATTTGGCGGATAAGAAGGATGGCAAAGTGAACAAAGGTATATTTGATATACTTATTATTGATGTGTACCTTACTAGTGCTCGTAGTAATCCCTGGGTATTTGATACTTGTTCGGTTGCTAAGATTAGTAACTCGAAACAGGAGTTGCAGAATAAATAGAGACTAGTTAAGGATGAAGTGACAATGTGTGTTGGAAGTGGTTCGAAGATTGATATGATCATCATCAAGCACTCCCTATACTTTCGGGATTAGTGTTGAACCTAAATCAATGTTATTTGGTGTTTGCATTGAGCATGAATATGATTAGATCATGTTAATTGCAATACGGTTATTCATTTAAGACAGAGAATAATTGTTATTCTGTTTACATGAATAAAACCTTCTATGGTCATACACCCAAAGTTCATGGTTTATTGAATCTCGATCGTGGTAATACACATATTCATAGTATTGATGCCAAAAGATGCAAAGTTGATAATGATAGTGCAACTTATTTGTGGCACTGCCATTTGGGTCATATCGGTGTAAAGCGCATGAAGAAACTCCATGCTGATAGACTCTTGGATTCACTTGATTATGAATCATTTGATGCTTGCGAACCGTGCCTTATGGGAAAGATGACTAAACCTCCGTTCTCCGGAACAATGGAACGAGCTAGTGACTTATTGGAAATAATATATACTGATGTATGTGGTCCAATGAGTGTTGATGCTCGTGGCGGGTATCGTTCTGACCTTCACAGATGATTTGAGAAGATATGGGTATATCTACTTAATGAAACACAAGTCTAAAACATTTCAAAAGTTCAAAGAATTTCAGAGTGAAGTGGAGAATCATCGTAAGAAGAAAATAAAGTGTCTATGATTTGATCGTGGAGGTGAATATTTGAGTCACGAGTTTGGCCTTCATTTAAAACAATGTAGAATAGTTTCACAGCTCAAGCCACCTGGAACACCACAGCGTAATAGTGTGTCCGAACATCGTAACCGCACTTTATTGGATATGGTGCGATATATGATGTCTCTTACTGATTTACCACTATCGTTTTGGGGTTATGCATTAGAGGCAGCTACATTCACGTTAAACAGGGCACCATCAAAATACGTTGAGACGACGCCTTATGAACTGTTGTTTGGCAAGAAACCAAAGTTGTCGTTTCTTAAAGTTGGGGCTGCGATGCTTATGTGAAAAAGCTTCAACCTGATAAGCTCGAACCCAAATCGGAGAAGTGCATCTTCATAGGATACCCAAAGGAAACTGTTGGGTACACCTTCTATCATAGATCCGAAGGCAAGATATTCATTGCTAAGAATGGATCCTTTCTAGAGGAGTTTCTCTCAAAATAAGTGAGTGGGAGGAAAGTAGAGCTTGATGAGGTAATTGTACCTTCTCCCGAATTGGAAAGTAGTTCATCACAGAAATCAGTTCCGGTGATTCCTACACCAATTAGTGAGGAAGCTAATGATGATGATCATGAAACTTTAGATCAAGTTGCTACAGAACCTCGTAGGTCTTCCAAAGTACGGTCCGCACCAGAGCGGTACGGTAATCCTATTTTGGAAGTCATGTTACTAGACCATGATGAACCTACGAACTATGAGGAAGCGATGATGGGCCCAGATTCCGCGAAATGGCTTGAGGCCATGAAATCTGAGATGGGGTCCATCTATGAGAACAAAGTGTGGACTTGGGTGGACTTGCCCGATGATCGTCAAGCCATATTAAATAAATGTATCTTCAAGAGGAAGACGGACACTGATAGTAGTGTTACTATCTACAAAGTTTGACTTGTCGCAAAAAGGTTTTCGACAAGTTCAAGGTGTTGACTACAATGAGATTTTCTCAATTGTAGCGATGCTTAAGTCCGTCCGAATCATGTTAGCAATTGCCATATTTTATGAAATCTGGCAAATGGATGTCAAAACTGCATTCCTTAAATGGATATTTCATAAAGAAGAGTTGTATATGATGCAACCAGAAGGTTTTGTCAATCCTAAAGGTACTAACAAGGTGTACAAGCTCCAGCGATCCATCTATGGGCTGGTGCAAGCATCTCGGAGTTGGAATATACGCTTTGATGAGTTGATCAAAGCATATAGTTTTATACAGACTTGCGGTGAAGCCTGTATTTACAAGAAAGTGAGTGGGAGCACTACAACCTTTCTGATAAGTATATGTGAATGACATATTGTTGATCGGAAATGATGTAGAATTTTCTGGAAAGCATAAAGGAGAGTTTGAAAGGAGTTTTTCAAACAAATACCTCGGTGAAGTTGCTTATATATTGGGCATCAAGATCTATAGAGATAGATCAAGACGCTTGATAATATTTTTCAATGAATACATACCTTGAGAAGTTTTCTGAAAGAGTCCAAAATGGATCAGTCAAACAAGAAGTTCTTGCCTGTATTACAAGGTGTAAAGTTGAGTAAGACTCAAAGCCCGACCACGGCAGAAGATAGAAAGAGAATGAAAGTCATTCCCTATGCCACAGTCATAGGTTCTATAAAGAGTACAATAGTGATCAATACTATGTTGTGTTGTGTACCAGACCTATTGTGCACCTTGCCATGAGTTTGGCAAGGGTTCGATAGTGATCTATACAACGGTCAAAATTATCCTTAGTGATGACTAAGGAAATATTTCTCGGTTATGGAGGTGATAAAGAGTTCGTCGTAAAGAGTTATGTTAATGCAAGCTTTTACACCAATCCAGATGACTCTAAGTCTCAATCTGGATACATATTGAAAGTGGGAGCAATTAGCTAGAGTAGCTCCATGTAGAGCATTGTAGACATAGAATATTTGCAACATACATATGGCTCTGAATGTGACAGACCCGTTGACTAAATTTCTCTCACAAGCAAAACATGATCACACCTTAGTACTCTTTGGGTGTTAATCACATAGCGATGTGAACTAGATTATTGATTCTAGTAAACCCTTTGGGTGTTGGTCACATGGCAATGTGAACTATGGGTGTTAATCACATACATATGTGAACTGTTGGTGTTAAATCACATGGCGATGTGAACTAGATTATTGACTCTAGTGCAAGTGGGAGACTGAAGGAAACATGCCCTAGAGGCAATAATAAAGTTATTATTTATTTCCTTATATCATGATAAATGTTTATTATTCATCCTAGAATTGTATTAACCGGAAACTTAGTACATGTATGAATACATAAACAAAACAGAGTGTCCCTAGTATGCCTCTACTTGACTAGCTCATTAATCAAAGATGGTTATCTTTCCTGACCATAGACATGTGTTGTCATTTGATAAATGGGATCACATCATTAGGAGAATGATTTGATGGACAAGACCCATCCGTTAGATTAGCATTATGATTGTTACAGTTTCATTGCTACTGCTTTCTTCATGACTTATACACGTTCCTCGGACTATGAGATTATGCAACTCCCGAATACCGGAGGAACACCTTGTGTGCTATCAAACGTCACAACGTAACTGGGTGATTATAAAGATGCTCTACAGGTGTCTCCGAAGGTGTTTGTTGGGTTGTCATAGATCGATATTAGGATTTGTCACTCTGTGTATCGGAGAGGTATCTCTGGGCCCTCTCGGTAATGCTCATCACTATAAGCCTTGCAAGCAATGTGACTAATGAGTTAGTTGCAGGGTGAATCATTATGAAACGGGTAAAGAGACTTGCCAGTAACGAGATTGAACTAGGTATGATGATACCGACGATCGAATCTTGAGCAAATAACATACCGATGACAAAGGGAACAACGTATGTTGTTATGCGGTTTGACCAATAAAGATCTTCGTAGAATATGTAGGAACCAATATGAGCATCCAGGTTCCGCTATTGGTTATTGGCCGAAGATGAGTCTCGGTCATGTCTACATAGTTCTCGAACCCGTAGGGTCCACACGCTTAACGTTCGATGATGATATGTATTATGAGTTATGTGTTTTTGATGGCCAAAGTTTGTTCAGAGTCCCGGATAAGATCACGGACATGACGAGGAGTTTCTAAATGGTCGAGAAATAAAGATTGATATATTGGATGGCTATATTCGGACATCAGAAGTGTTCCGGAGAAGTTTCGGATAAAACTGGAGTGCCGGAGGGTTATCAGAAACCCTGGGGGAACTAATGGGCCTCGATGGGCCTTAGTGGAGAGAGAGAGGGGCGGCCAGGGCAGGCCGCGCGCCCCCTCCCCCTTGGGTCCGAATTGGACTAGGAGGGGGGCGGCGCCCCCTTTCCTTCTCCCTCTCCCTCTCCTTCCTCCCCCCTCTCTCCCTCTTGGGGGAAACCTACTAGGACTTGGAGTCCTAGTAGGATTCCCCTCTTGGGGGCGCACCTACAGGGGCCAGCTGGCCTCCCCCTTGCTCCTTTATATACGGGGATAGGGAGGCACCCTAGGACACACAAGTTTCTCTCCCAACCGTGTGCGGTGCCCCCCTCCACAGTTACACACCTCGATCATACCATCGTAGAGCTTAGGCAAGCCCTACACCGGTAGCATCATCATTACCATCGCCACACCATCGGGCTAACGGAACTCACCCTCGTCCTCAACTGGATCAAGAGCACGATGGACGTCATCGAGCTAAACGTGTGCTGAACGCGGAGGTGTCGTACGTTCGATACTTGGATCGGTTGGATCACGAAGACGTTCGACTACATCAACCGCGTTATTGAAACGCTTCCGCTTTTGGTCTACGAGGGTACGTGGACACACTCTCCCCTCTTGTTGCTATGCATCACCTAGATAGATCTTGCGTGATCATAGTTGAAATTACCGTGTTCCCCAACACATATTTCACCCCATGTGGTTTTGGTGATTGATGACAATGCATTTGCGGACTAATTGTGTGCATTGAGCATTTCAGATATCTCATGTTTAGGCACAAGACGATTTTTTGCCCCTCGGAGTCTAGTGAAGACGGAGTTTTCTCTACGTTTCTTTTCGGTGGATTTGAGTCGTAGGAAAGCCGTACTATTAAGAGGGGGTCCGCTTTGGAAAGGTTTGGGTGGAATCATCACGTACATGTCTATTACTTTGCACCACCTTTCCTTTGCCTCTCTGGAGCAACCGTTGTTTATCCATGTCTTTGCAAAATGAAGGACTCATAGTGTTGTTGTGCTGTGGCATGCGGTAGTACTACTCAAGGGAGTAGTAGTACCGCAGAGGCCCACGGTAGTACCGGCCGGGGACGCGGTAGTACCGCAGGCCCTTGCGGTAGCATCGCTACCCAGGCGCGGTAGAACTGTGGCCTCGTGCCCAGCACAGCAACACGAGCGGAAGTAGGGGCGGATGTAATTTTTTACATCCGTGCCCTACGTGGTAGTACCGCTCCCTGTATGCGGTAGTACCATGTCAGATTTTTGCACAAATCGGAACTCAGCGAAAGTAGCCATGGAAGTATTTTATTCGTCTGTGCCTTCCCAGCCCAGGCAAACCCTGTCTTACGGTAGCACCGCAAGGGCGAGCGGTAGTACCGCTCCGGTGGTTCTGCCGCTCTTTGCTTCATCGCAACAGGGCTGGTCTGGCTCCTGCCGCGCAAGCGGTAGTACCGGAGTGCCTCGCGGTAGTACCGCAGGCCCTTGCAGTAGTACCGCATGTCTGGTGCGGTAGTACCGCATGTCACGGGATGGATAAGTGGGTAACGGTTGGATTTGTCCTATCGCTATATAAGGGGAGTCTTCTTCTCCGAGTTGACTACCTCTTCCATCCCTAAGCTCCATTGTTGCTCTAAGTTCCATTTTCGCCTGATCTCTCTCTCTAGCCAATCAAACTTGTTGATTCTCTAGGGATTGGTTGAGAAGGCCTCGATATACTTTTATGAGTGAGGAGTTGCTAGTGTGGGTGTGTTTTAGTTGGTTTTAGGTTTGTTAAGTCCAGACGAGTTGATCAAAGAAAATCAGAGCAAAATTCAGAGAATTCAATAGAAGAAAAAGCAAAAGGAGAAAGGACCAAAAACCAGGGTGTTACATAAAGCCTCATCCCAAAACAATGCAACCCCTCCTCCCTTTCCATCACCATCCACCACAAAACACGTACTCAAAAGCATCCACTTCAAATTCTTCACTCTATCCTCCTTTTCTCTTGTCTCCGCCAAAAATACCAATTTTGGGCCATGAGTCTACAATGAGCATAAAAGCTTGCGAACTATCCTTGGATGATCCACGTCGACAGTTCCAGCTTAGAATATTTGTTGGCCTCGGCGGAGCTCCATCTTGCAGCCCGCTACTTTTGCCAGTCATTATCGTGTGTCGCATCACCTATTGAGTACTATCTCTAGATGTTGAAGGGGTTCCTAACTGATATGATACATTTTATAAACCACCACTCACCCTATCACCAGATTGCATAGAGGGAGAGAATTCCTAATCAGCACCTTCCCCCTCCCCCTGATTTGACTTCACACTACTCCTCGCATCTGATCCCTCCTCCTAGCTCTACCATCTACCACCTTTAATGTGGACGACCGTTATGATGCCATCCCGCCTACTCGCGGCCAAACCGATAGCCAAGGAAGGATGCCCACACCTCTTTATGTAGATCAAACTGGGATTCCCACTTGGAGCCCGCGAGAAGTACGACCCACAGTTGGAGATATGGTGGCACCCTTGGCGTCGCCTAAGGGGACAGAAACCTAACACGTCGGGGGGAAAGATGGATGTTTGAGTTTATTTGCTCAAGACGTTTGTACTTAGCCTTTTCTCAGATTGATTCCCAATGAACTTTCAACAAGAAAAGAAAACATGATTCATACACCAAGGGCGCGTTTGGCGGCCTGCTACGTTTTTGCCTCTTTGCATCTGTGACTCAGTTGGGCCTAACTGAGTAAATACAGGATAAAAACCATGTTTTGCACATAGAAGGGTAGGCTGCATATAGGCTGGCTACATTAGAGAAGTAATTTTCCCTGGCATTTGGTTGACTGGGTTAATGCACTACATAGTGTTTGGTTGCATACACTGGATATGATTAAGAGTTAACAGCCACACATGACACACAGTGTTACAGTAGAGTGCATCAGTGACTTGGGTGGATGGTGGCCGCTAGCGACATGTCAGACGCGATGAGCACGGAGTCGCAGGCAAGTGATCCCGTCGGCAACGCGATGAACCAGTTGCTAGTGTCGTCGCCATACGCGAAGTCCGCAAGAAGGGATGGAGAGGAGGGCACTGAGGCAAATGACGGGGAGGAGAAGTGCAGTGTGCGCGAGATGGCGCTGTGAGTGTAGTAGGCCCCATGCGAGGAAGACGAGAGGAAACGACGCCGGCGGCGGTGCCGAGCACAAAATAGCGTCCATGCGGTAAGGTTGACGATTATCCATGAAAACAGAAAGAAGTCACTCCGAATTTCGTCTAAACCATGACATAAACACCTTAGTACAGTACAAATGAGAGATACACATATACTTGTCTACGACTATCGAACGTACAAGATGAAAGTCGTGTGAAACAATGAGCTGAAGCTACTAGTGAAAAGAAAATTCAAATGGTCAACCGTGCGTGACAAGTTTGACAAAATCCGTCCAAAGTAACTCCAAACATGAACATGGACTTGAACATTTACAGTCAATGAATGTGCAAACCGGTCATATGATGGGACCACAATGTTGATGTGCATCTTTTTAATGTATAACTTATCTCGAATCAAAGCACCGTAATGTAAATTAGAAGGGAGTAGGTGAAGGAGATTAAGGAGTGCCACTAAAAAGACCACAAATATGCATTTGTATAGTCCACTAAGGAGATGTAGATCTACTCGTCTACAATTATCGAAACATGAAATGTGCAACATGAAAATCATGTGAAACAACGAGGTGAAGCTTGTGGTGAAAGGAAATTTCAAACAGTTGACCTGGTGTCATGATTTTTACCGAAATTCATAAAAAAAAACTTTCAGACATTAGCATGAAACTGAAGACTTACAGTCCATGAAGTTCAGAATCGATCGCCTGAATGAAACCACAATTTTGTTGTGCATCTTTTTGGTATAGAGTTTATCTCATATCGAAGTACCATTGTATAGATTAGAAGGGGTTAGGTAAAAGAGATTTAAGGGAGGAGATTACATCAGAACACATGCAAACTCATAAGGTTAAGGTTAGGCAACCGGATTGCACGAACTCGCATGTAACCGCACAACGATACCTGCCCAGATCAGCTCGATAGCGCTCGCTGGAAACGCTTAATTCGAACATTTCTTTTCAATCAGACCCGAATGTGCTTTAAACATCACAGGTTAAGATTTTGGTGCAAGACAGACAATTAAAGGGGGCAAAACTGCATCGCGCGAGCCTGGTTGGACCTCATGCAGACTACCGAACGCGTCACAAAGCATTCCGTTATTCATTCTCCAATCGAAAAGAAAAAAACACAGCATTTTGTTGTTGTTGTTGCTGCGTGCATGGCATTGTTCAGTGCTTCCTGTGTGATACTCGAAAGCAGGAGCTAGCATAGGCCCTAGGCAACAACACCGGGGAGCAAGCCACAGATGCGGTTGAAGACCGGTAGGTAGGCGGCGCCCAGATGGAGGCGGGAGAACACGTCGACGACGCATCTCTCACCGACCTGCCCCAGCACCACGCAGCACTCCTTGCTGAGGTGCGGCGCGCCCCGGACCAGCGTCCGGATGATGTCGCGCGCGCACGGCACGGGCGTCTCCATCACGGTCTTCCAGCAGTCGGGGGCGACCGGGCGGCCGCGGTGCCCAGGGACCTCTGCCGCTGGGGGGGCCGTCGTTGAAACGGCGTGCCCGACGAAGACGACAACGACGACGAGGATCGGGAGGCAAAGGCGGAGGAGCGAGCACGAGCGGGCCGCCATTGTTGCGTGCAGCACTAGGTGGCGGTTGTACGTACGCACGCACGCAACTCTGCAATGCTGCTGTGCGATGCTAGTACTAGTGGTACTCGGTACAGTATTTGTAGAGCACGGGGTCTGTGTCTCGCTTGCAGATTATAAACCGGCCACGTAACGCTGTCGATCACTCCCTGGACTCCGTTACTCGTATTGAAGCTGTCTTTAGGGCCATTGATGGCCATGGTGGAGAGCTTTGGAATCGTAACTACTAATGTTTAGGTCTGTTAGACAGAGCATGACGATACTAATATCGCTTGAGCAGTGTGAACTTTTTTTTTTGAAAATAGCAGTGTGAACTTACCTCAAGCAAGCTCATGCACTTGGCTTGCTACTTAAATGGGTAAGATATATGCATGCTGACCAGACCAAGCAGAACTAGGGTTGACACAGAAATGCTAATCTTTTTTACCACTCCTACAAAAAGCAGTAGCATCAGAAAGAACAAATAGAACAAACCTACTACAGATTTGAATATATATACTCTACAGCACTGCTGGTTCTAGCCTCTACTGCACATTTTATTCCACAAGGCCTGCTACAACTTGCTTGCACTGTGATTTAGCCAGTAAACCAACGCTCTAGATAATGTAGATACCAAGGAAGAGAAAACCTACAGAGCTACAAAAAATCTGAAATCATCTCAGCAGCCTATGCACAGGATTCCGCAGCAGCAACTCATGGATGTATGTTGCACTCCCTTATGAACGCGTGATCGAAATTGACATACTTGGACCAGTAACTGCGGTATTTTGGCAACCCAACCTCAAGCCAAGGTTTCAGATTTCCGTTGTAGTGTATGACTGCAGCCCGCTCGATATCCATTGGGTTGACATTCCGCTTGTATCCTAAGCCCAAGAGATGCCATGAGCGATCGAGAGGGAAGGTGTTGTTCCAGAATGTCACCAGGCCAGCAGGGAGTGTTCCTAACTTCCATAACAGTCTATGTTCATTCTGCAGAACGAGAAACATGTCCTTGGTGGAATATATGGCAAGAGTAGAACAAAATAGCGAAAAAATACTCAGCTCCAACATAGTTCAATACTTAAAAAAAAAGGGATCAATGGCAAATATATAATGCTCATACGGAAAGAAAGAAATGCAATTTTCGTTTTACTTGTTGTCGGAGCTCATGCGAAATATAAGGTTGAGGGCTCACTTTAAATATCGTTGAGAAGCTCACGAATACTCACCTGTTCTTGCCAGTAGTGATACACAGCAGTAATATTCTGCCTTCTCCACTCAGACAAATCAAACATGTTCATGCCATATGCCCACCCACATGCACGTCGGTTAAACTTCTTGGCGATAAGAGGGTTTGAGAAGTTGAGGTACCTATCAAACCTATGGAAAACCTCACCACAGGTTTTGACAGCACCATTAACCCTGCCTTTGAGATCTACCGACCAAAGTGGACTTAAGTCCTGCTGGACTACAATGTCATCATCGACAAATAACACCTTGTTAAGTTTTGGGAAGATCTCAGGAAGATAAAACCTCAGGTGATTGAGAATTGACAGGTACTTGGGGTTCCGGAACTTGGGATTTTTATCAGGTTTATTCTGTGGAGTATGGAAGTAGTAGTTGATCATGAACTGGGACGCCAGTTGCTTCAAAACTGGACTGTAGCTCGAATTTAGCCATGTAAAGTCGTCAATTTTCTGAACCTGAATAGCAGCTTTAACCGGGGGATTCACCAAAAACCACATCCTCATTGCAGCATAGTTAAGCTTATCAGTCACAATATGGAAGACATGGTCTGCTGGTTTCTGCATTTTATTTAGGTTAAGATATTAGTACTTGGCACATGTAAAACGAATTTGAATTTTCTGAAAATGGCACTGCACCATAAGTTTACTTGCAATGATCCAGAAGCACCTAATTAGTTATACGTGCTCCCTTATGCACCAAGCACTATACCTTAGCATGTATAAGAGTTGAGTTCACAACCACAGCGGCGGCAAGTACATTGTCAGAGAATAATGCATAGTGATGTAGTTGCGGATCTTCCAACTTGTCTTGATATGGAAAATGCCTATTTTTGGAACTGGATGTATAGTACTCATTTGTAAGCCGCAGTGCAAGACAATGAAGCCTCTTTGGCAGAGCTTTAGCTGCTACCTGTGCTGTGTAGGTAGCCTCTTGCTTGTTAGCCTCGAGCTGGTTCTCTGTCCAGTGAAGGTTTGTTTGTAGCTTATCAATAGCAGCTGCACAGTTATCATGGACTTGTTTGATCTTTGTTAATATCGATTCCATCGCTCTAATTTTTTTATGGACACTGTAAACAATAAAATTGGGTTAAATAGTTAAGAGCCAGTCACTTGCTATAAAAGAGTAACCGAACAGCAGGTATGCATCATCACTCAACACCAAGGGTGAAGAACTTTGTAATACAAAGAAAGAGAAGTACTTCTTTGGTAACTGCCTATCGATGGTTGTACCACTCAGTGCTTGCTGGATATCCCTCATCCTTCTTCGGAGATCCTTTACAAACCCATGATTGCCTCTAGAAGGTAAAAATCCAATGTATCTTCTCGCTCTTCTCAACTGGTCCTTAAGAACAAGTACCGTCTTATCTGAAGAAGTTGGGGAATAACTAGTATTACTACTAGTTATCATTGCACCAGACTCTTTTGACGTAGAGTCTGTAATTTGCTGAGATGATTTTTCATCATTCTGGAAAATCAAATCACTATCGGTTAAATTATTACCTAATGCCAAAAAAAAGTATACTGTCAGCCTGTGAAAACTAAAAGCTGCAGATTAATTATATAAATTACACGAAAAGCTAGGTATAGAAAGCTTCTCTCAAAAAGTGACTCGTAATCATATTTTCCAGGTTCTTTTTTTTCCTAAAATACACCACCGCTGGTTTATTATCTATTAATATGATGAAGAAAAAAGACTGCAGAGCAATAACAAAGCCTAAATGATAGGCAAGTCCACAATAGGGAGTAAATGGCCGGTTCTCTTCAATTAGTGTTTCTACAAAGAAAGCATTTGGAAGAACAAAACCAAAAGGATTTGTTGCCTCAATAAATGGAAAGGAGATGAACCTACAATTAGTTACTACAAGAAGGAAAGCTAACAAACATAAGAACTGCAAAGAAGTGAAACAAACAGTACTCCCTCCGTTCCAAAATACTTGCCGTGGTTTTAGTTCAAATTTGAAGGGATTACTTTGAGATTAGTCATGACGAAAATTTGATATTTCCATCAGGCCACCAGCCCAGCAGCATAGCAGGAACTGCAAACTGAATGCTGACCTAGGATGACTCTGTTAGTGACAGAATGTAATAACCCATGCCTCAATAAGCCTAGACTTAATCCAGTAATAAGGATTTTGTCTGCTCACATAATTTATTGTTATTTATGTACAAATGTAACACCTATAGATTTTACTTGATGAGCAGGAATGTATGCACAGCTCTAGTTTCCAAAAAAGAAAACAGTCATTACCTTGTCCAAATGGGCATTTAGATCTCCAGCATTGTGCATTGCACGAACTTTGTTATCCCCTGCTGCACCAAAATTGGTCAGGCCACTCTGTTTAGTGAGCTGAGCACCCTCCTCCGGAGTAATACTCGTATCATGTGACGACACCTTCGCCTCTTCTACACTGCGCACACCGCCGTCCTTACTACCCCTGGATTCACCTGGCATCTCTATATTGCTTCCCATGACAACTTGCTGAATTCCACCGTTCTGTCCCAGTTGAGTGCCCTGATTGCCTACATTGTTCGCTCCTGTATCCGATGCAGCCTTCGGTACAGGATCAAATGTGTCCTAGGAATATATTCAGCACTGCAAACTTCAGATGACAACCTTTCACATTCATTTCGGAAGAACAAATGGACGCATATCTAAGAAGAAATTCACCTGCGGCAGAGCGTTCAGGCGCTTCCCCGCCTCATTCCGAGAAATCTACGAACAGGGAAACACGTTAGGACCGCAAAGCTTCAGTCGACCTCCGAAAGCCTTTCTGAAACGAGTCCCAAAAAAAAAAGCCTTTCTGAAACATGCAGAAATTCCCAGACGCGGCCATACCAAATTGGAGGGATCACGGTCGAAGGCGCTCCCGGTCACTGCGAAGATCACCAAGATCACACACGCATCAGGGACGGGTTCGGTGGGCACTCTGTCGCGAACGCAGGGTTTGGGGAAAGAGGCGTACGGGCGGGGCCGGAGAAGGGGGAGATGGGTGCGCCGCTGTAGAGCGCGAGAGGCGCGAGCACCGAGGCGATGAGCAGCGCCAGCACTGCGTCCCGCGTCCTACATTTTCGCCGCCACCGCCGCGCCGCGGCCATGGCCGCAGTCGATCGTCTCCGGCGACGTGGTGATTAGAGCCGTCGCTTCTGAGACCTCCGCGGGTCAGTGCGCATTTGGGTTCAGGCCAGGCCGTCTTTTTTTTTTTTTTGAGAATCAGGGTTGCCACGTTCCGGTAGTTCTGTTTGGTGCGGGATTTTGCTAATTCTCGCCCGAATGGCAAATTAGAGGAAACTTTTATCGCATAGAAAATTGTTTCCTCTAATTTTTTGAGACATAGAAAATTGTTGGACAAAGCATGGTAAATTCTGTTATACCATGGCAAATTACATGAACATCACATGTAAAAAAAAACAATATTTTTTGTGCCATCTTCTTCTATGTGAAACAAATGGCAACTCAGGTTGACGCATAAATTTGTAAGTTTTTCATCCATGTGTTTTTCAATTATTGGCATTTTTTTAGTTTCATAACTGGTATGGTCTGCTCGTACTGACTTGGCTTTAAAACATAATTGTTAAGTTTTAAGTTCTAATCCATTGAACATGATGGCATTGTATTTACATATTTGGCAAAAATTACTAATGAAAAATCAAGCCCAAATTCCAGGGCTAAGGCTTGTTAGTAGTCACCATGAAAATTGGCCTTTTTTTGTCCATTTTTTCTGTTCTTCGCAATGATGACGTTGGGTTGAGGGGAGGCCCAATTAAAGTCTTGGCCGGCCTTCTGAGGTCGCGCTAGGAGGTTGTCCTAGCGAACGGAATCGTTCGATAAATTGATCCTCCCTTCGCAAATGTTCGCTCGGAAGAACCAGGAAACCTAATGTTCGGCTCATATCAGTGTCCTTTATTTATGGTTTGCTCCAACCGACCTTTTCCATCTGTGAATGTTCTAACCAACCTTGATGTTTTGCAAAAACAAAACAAAAATGATGTTTCAACGGTATGCAATTTATGTGGATGACTTGTAAATTTTTGTTGCTATATTGGTCACATGCTGTTAGACGTATTAGGGTTTGGAACAATGCTCGATACCCTTGGTGGATACGGCTGTCATATATTTATAAGAGGGAACCGTACAAATACAAGTTATGTTACAACACGTATATCTAACATATACGTAGTCTAACACCCTCCCTCAATCTTAACTATGTCCTGAAACACTCAGGAGGTTAAGATTGCTACGACATCCTTCGAAAGAAGGCAAGGGCAAGGGTTTAGTGAAAATATCAGCAAGCTGATCCTTAGAAGAAATAAACTTAATCTGAAGGAGCTTCTGAGCAACACGTTCCCTCACAAAATGATAGTCAACTTCGATGTGCTTTGTTCTGGCATGAAACACTGGATTGGATGAAAGGTATGTGGCACCAATGTTATCACACCAAAGAACAGGCGGCTGACTTGGGGAGACCTTCAACTCTCGAAGCAATGACTGCACCCATATGATCTCAGCTGTGGCATTAGCAACGGCTTTGTACTCAGCTTCGGTACTACTTCGAGACACCGTAGCTTGCTTGCGAGCTTGCCAGGCAATCAAGTTAGGACCAAAGAACACAGCATGTCCCCCCGTGGATCGCCGATCATCAGGACTACCAGCCCAATCGGCATTAGAAAATGCTGAAATCAGTCCAGAACGTGCAGGCTGAAGATGGAGACCATATGAACCAGTGTGACGAATATAGCGCAAGATGCGTTTAACAGCAGACCAGTGAGGATCACGCGGTGCATGAAGGTACTGGCACACACGGTTAACAGCAAAAGATATGTCAGGGCGAGTAACGAGCAAGTACTGCAGCCCTCCAACAATACTGCAATACTCTGTGGCATCCTCAGGAGAGAGCAAATCACCATCAAAAGCCGTCAATTTGTCTGTGGCAGACATAGGAGTCGCGGCGGTCTTGCATTGCAACATACCAGCACGACGTAGAAGATCCTGAGAGTACTTCCTCTGAGTAAGAGTTAGACCACCATCAGAATGAAACACCTCTAGACCCAGGAAGTAATGGAGTCTCCCAAGATCTTTAACAGCAAACTCAGCACTGAGAGAGGACACAAGCCGATCCGTAGCAGAAGCGGATGAACTGACAAGAATGATATCATCAACATAGATCAGAATGTACATAGTCACCTCCGGTCGCTGAAGAATAAACAGAGATGTATCCGCTGTAGAAGGCACAAAACCATGCGCACGAAGAGCAGCTCCAAGACACGCATGCCATGCATGAGGGGTCTGCTTCAGACCATAGAGAGCCTTGTCAAGATGACACAAATGATGCGGCTGATCAGGATCAACAAACCCTGGCGGCTGACGCATGTAAACCTCTTCTTCCAGAACTCCATGGAGAAAAGCATTCTGAACATCAAGTTGTCGAAGCGACCATCCTCGAGTAACAACCAATGAAAGAAGAACATGAATGGTAGTTGGTTTAATAACAGGACTGAACGTGTCTTCATAGTCAATGCCATACCGTTGTTTGAACCCCTTCGCCACCAGGCGTGCCTTGTACCTCTCAATGGAGCCATCAGCATGTTTCTTCACCTTGAACACCCATTTGGAGTCAATGATATTGACACCGGGCGGAGGTGGAACCAGACGCCAAGTGTTGTTCTTCTGAAGAGCATGAATCTCCTGCTCCATCGCAGCACGCCAGTGTGGAATGCGAAGCGCTGCCTGAAAGTGACGTGGTTCAGTCATAGGATCAGCTTCAGCATGTGCCACACAAGCCGCAAGCCATGCGACAGTCCCGTCAGTATACTTCTTCGGCTGAAAAATACCGCTCTTGCTGCGAGTATGAGGGCGCAGGACTACAGGCGGAGGTGGCGAAGATCGGTCCGGCGTACTTGACGAAGATTGGTCCGGCATGGTTGACAACGACGGATCAGGTGACATAGGTGCACCAGGCGACATGGGCGCTCCAGTGAACCCGCGTGCATGGGACATGCACGGGTCGTCACTCGACGGGGCCGCCAGCCCAGGCGACCGAGCCACGGGGTCAGCCGACCCAGGCGGCTGCGAGGCCGCAGGCCCAGGCGACGAGGCCATGGGGGTGGCCAGCCCAGGCGATGAGGCCACATGGGTGAACAGCTCAGGTGACGAGGCCACGGGGTTGGCCGGCCCAGGCGACGAGGCCACAGGGGTGGCCGACCCAGGCGACGCGGGCATGCCAGCAGATCCACGTGCATGAGGCATGCACACGTGATCAACGTCGGTGGCAGCCGTCGTGGCAGCAGGAGCAGCCGGCGTAGCAACAGTTGGCGGGGATGGCGCATCATCATCATCAAGAAGCTCCAGTCGAGCACCTCGTCCAGTCCCTGCACCGTGGTTAGGCAACAACAAAGGAGAATATGCAGCATCCACAAATTGATCAGGCAAAATTGGAAACGAGTGTAACTCGGCGACAGGAGTGTCAGTGGGTGATGTGAGCGTGGAAAAAGGGAAGACAGTCTCATCAAATACAACATCGCGGGAAATGTAAACACGGTTTGATGGAACATGGAGACACTTGTAACCTTTGTGGAGAGGACTGTACCCGAGGAACACACATTTTTTCGAACGATACTCAAGTTTATGCTTATTGTACGGGCGAAGATGTGGCCAACATGCACAACCGAACACTTTGAGGAAGGAGTAATCTGGAGTTTCATGAAGCAACACCTCTAGAGGGGACTTCATATGGAGAAGTCATGTGGGAATCCTGTTTACCAAAAACAAGCAGTAACAAAGGCATCACTCCAGAACCGAAACGGAACAGAGGCGTGTGCAAGAAGTGTTAGACCAGTTTTAACTATATGACGGTGCTTACGCTCAGCTGCACCGTTCTGCTGATGTGTATGAGGACAAGACACATGGTGTGAAATGCCAAGCTTCTGAAAGAAGGTGTTAAGATTACGGTATTCACCACCCCCCCCCCCCAATCAGACTGAACATGTATAATTTTGTGCTTGAGCAATCGTTCAACATGTGCTTGAAATTGCATGAAAACATGAAACACATCAGATTTGCGCTTAATAAGATAAATCCAAGTAAAGCGACTGAAAGCATCTATGAAACTGACATAATAGTTGTGCCCACTAACAGAAGTTTGGGCATAGCCCCACACATCGGAGAACACAAGTTCAACAGGAGCTTTGACAACACGACTTGATACAAAAAAAAGGCAACTGATGACTCTTGCCTTGTTGACAGGCATCACACACTAGAAACTCCTTATTACTGGACTCAACGGGAAGACGATGACGATGAAGCACATGGCGCACAATGGGAGTGGCAGGGTGGCCAAGGCGAGAATGCCACTGCGACGATGACACCCGCACGCCACTGAAAACTTGAGACATGCGTGGCACACCAAGCATTCGTGGCACGTCAAGTGCATATAAGCCGTCGCGAGCTCGACCACTAAGAAGAACGTCCCTCGTGTCCCGGTCCTTAATAAAAAAATAGAAAGGGTGAAACTCAACAAACACATTGTTGTCACGAGTTAATTTAAGAACCGAGAGTAAACTACATGTGACAGAAGGAACACGAAGGACATCAAGGAGATGCAAGGTTTTAGTGGTACGGGAAAGAAGAGATGCCTGACCAACATGTGAGATGGGCATACCTGATCCATTGGCAGTGCGTATCTGATCATGACCGGTGTAGGGCTGGCGAGTGGCCAACTTGTCAAGCTGGCTCGTCAAATGGTCTGTGGCGCCTGTGTCCATGTACCAGGCAGGATCCACAGAATATGATGGAGTGAATCCGGGCTCCTGTGTAGCGAGAGGAGCTTGCTTCTCGTTACCCTTCCCATTGTTCCCGATGCCAAGAAAATCGCGTTTAAAATGACGATGACACCGAGACGCCAAGTGTCCCTCAATGCCGCAGAGCTGGCACTCGATCCCACCACCACACGCCTCGCAGTGAAGGCGCTTACGACCAGCCGTCGGAGGAGCTAGAGCGGGCGGGCGGGGCTGGTTGCCCGTGGGAGGCGGCGGCTTCGGCTTGGCACCACGGGCACCCCCGCGAAGAGCAGCGTTCGCAGAGGGGCCCTCTGTGTAGACTCCGACAGAGCGACGAGCAGCGAGCCGCTGCTCCGTGTTAAGGAGGCGGGCATAGAGATCATGAGGTGGCATCAGCGTGTCACGTCCATTGACGTTTTCCACCAGAGAGTCGTAGTCCTCGTCGAGTCCATTGAGAATGAACAAAGTAAACTCTTAATCACGGAGTGGCTTCCCAATTGAGGACAGTGTATCAGCCAAGCTTTTTACTTTGTTGAAGAAGACCGTGACAGAGAGATCATTCTTCTTGACCTCACCCAGCTGGTTGCGAATGGCAGACGAGCGTGCCAGAGACTGCGAGGAGAAACTGGAGTCAAGCGTGGTCCATGCATCCCTTGATGTAGCGGCAAAAACCACCATGCCAGCTACAGATGGAGTGAGCGAAGACTGAATAGCACCCAGGATGACCTGATCTTGAGCAGTCCATCGACGATGAGCAGGGTTGGGGATCATGACAGAGCCACCATGGGGAGAAGGTACCGGAACCATAGCCGGAGGACACGGCAGGGAGCCATCAACATACCCCTCAAGGTAGTGGCTACGCATCAGCGGCAACACTTGGGCGCGCCACAGGAGGTAGTTATCTGCAGAAAGCTTCACCGTCACCAGATGAGCAAAGTGAAACGGCCCTGGTTCGGTCATCGACGCGGAGGGCGGCAGATCAGGCGGCGAGACGACACTGTACGGGATGAGTGCATCGGCCGATGATTGTTGATGATGACCGTAAGCCCCCGATGGGTGCACACCATACGGGAGTGCAGGAGGGGCGGCGTACGCTGGGGCGGCAGCGTAGGGCATCGAGGCGGCAGCCGCGTACGGCGCGTATGGCGCAGCCGACGGCGCGATGTATGGCAGGGGGTACGGGCCCCCGTATGGTGCCTGGTGAGCGTCATAGGGCCCCGAAGCCGCGGGTGCGTCGCGGTAATGGATCGAAGCCGGCGGGCCACCGTAGGCCGCCTGCCCAGAGGTGTCGTAGGAGGCCGGCTGCAGGGGCGTGCCGTGCGACGGGATCGGATCGCCCGCGATCGGTTCGGCAGGAGACTGAGGCGGCGGCGGCATCGCAGATGGGCGAGGCGCGGGCGGGTGCGATCCCGTGGGAGCAGATCGAGCCCAGGCAAGCGGAGGCGACGCGAGGAACGGCGACTCCATCGCCAGGATGGAGAGAGGCGGCGCGGCGGCGGGAGCCGGCGCGGCAGCTGCAGAGGCGGAAGCGTGACGCGGATCGAACGCGTCGTTTGATACCATGTTAGACATATTAGGGTTTGGAACAATGCTCGATATCCTTGGTGGGTACGGCTGTCATATATTTATAAGAGGGAATCATACAAATACAAGTTATGTTACAACACGTATATCTAACGGATACGTAGTCTAACACATGCTACTTCTGCCGATCCTTGGCGCAACTATGAACAACTATTGCCAAAAAAGATGGCTGGTGAAGTTTGCCGCAAATGAAGATAAACCTTTGTTCCGCAAAAGTTGGAATATGTCACTAGTCAAACACACCCTGCCTCACTGAATTTGGGTAATTTGACCATTATTTTTTTGTTGAACGTTTAAGAGATAGCTAACCGCTCATGTCAATATTTGGGGACCGACCGTGTGTTTTGAGGCCAAACTTCTGGGTTTTGGCAAAGCAGTGTGTTTCTGTGGTTTTCTTTTGTATTCTTTGATCATAGGTAAAACCAGGGGCAACAGAATTGGGCAACCTAAGAACCGAGCTCAGCCGAGGAGTTGAGATTTCCTTTACGCGAAACCGTCGACGCACCAGCGTATGATAACGTTCATTCATCATTAGACGATGACAGACAGATACGGGTGCATCGAAGAGAAACCCAGTGCTCCACTCGATCACCTGCCATCTGTAGTACGTAGTCCCCAACACCGACTATGCCGTCCCCCGGCGCGCCGGGGGCCGCCGATACGCAGGGAAGGAAGCATGCTGCATGCAATCTCTACACGCAAGGCAAACGCAACCACCCCTGCGATGCGACTGCGACTGCGACAGGAGATCGAGATGCAACTGCCAAGGCGGAGGCATCTCTCTCGAGCCTCGGCCAAGGAGACGGTTGCGCTCGCACGGGCTGAGGCAGGCGTGCACCGCGTGGACCCCTGCCCCTGGCGCCACGGATTCACCTGGCCTGGGGACGGACGGACCGGACGGATGGTCCTCATCGAGCTCCTCCTGGCCACGGAACCCACCTGGTGCATGGGCGGCGGACCCAGCGCAGCACTCCACGCCAATGCCTTTCGCGTTTCCCTCCCTCGTACTACTACTACTACGTACCGCACCTCGGCCCCGACCGTCCCCGGGAGCGCGCGCCCGACCGCCCGGATCGCTCCATCCGTTCTGCACCCATGCATGCAGGCTGCGCTCCAAGAGTTCGTTTCAGGGTGCCGGTGGACGTACGTGCACATATTATGCGGTCCGGCCAGCTAAATGCAACGACTCACCGGCGCTTCATCATCTAGTCTAGAGAAATTAGCTACTAGCTGGCGTCCCCATTAAATCACTCACTGCAGTCATTAGTAACTCGACAAATTTGTAATCAATGTACTACTACCGGGTTAAGTTATTAAGACGGTCCAAATTTAGAACGGCAGTTACTGCAACTGTGCAAAGCCCAAATTTTGGGCGCTTACTCAACTCGAGTTCGGCTTTTCTAAAGCTTCTGGATGAATTCTCGCTCACCCGTCCAGTTAGTCCGGCCGAAACAGTGCATGCTTCTGGGCGCAGACACGCGAAAGAAAGCGTTTCGCGTCCGGCCACAAACTCCGGCAAACGGCCACCGCTGACAGCTCTACTCCGGGCCGGGTTCTTCTACTCTAGCAGCGGTCATGATCTTGCATGAAATACAAGGATTTTTTGTTTTTGTTTTCCATCGGGCCTTCGTTCTTAACCTAGATACAACAACTCACTTCATTACCACAACCACGAACTTGACTCAAGCTTTCATAGATTTTCACCGGGCCTTCAACCTTAGCTCAAAACTGCGACGTTTATTTTGGATCGGAGGGAGTAGAACAATTCAGTTAACCACTAGCACGAACTTGGCTCAAGTTTTTATTGATTTTCGGCGACTGCAACAAGACCCAGACCCTCCAAAGCAGGAACTTAAAACTGACAACTGAAACATCTTTGTTACATACATACAGAAAAGTAAAGCAAGGAGAAAGAAGCAAAGCAACAAGAACAAGACGACCTCTCGTCAGATGCATCCATGATTTCCTTCCTAGTATCATCGATCTCTCTATCCAGCGACGTCAGCGCATCGCCGCTGACACGGACGGAACCTCGGGCGGGTGGGGTCCGGGTTCCATGCTGACCTCGCCACGTTGCGTCACGCGGAGGGATTGGCCCCCTCGAGCACGGAGCGCCACATGGGGTCCACCTCGTCCTCGCCGGCGGTGACGACCCACTCCTCCAAGACGACGAACAGCATCATGTTGCTCGGCGGCGCGATGAAGCGGTCGCCGGGCACGCCTACCGCCGCCACGTGCCCGTCCACAGCCGACCGGAAGAACACTTCCCGGAGCTCCACCAGGGGGCTGGTGACGGGGGCGTCCAGGCCGCCATGGCAACTCAGCCAAGGGAAGTCGAACACCCCCGGCGGCGGCTTCCACGCATCCCCATCCCCATCCCCATCCCCACCCTCCACCACCGCCGGCGCCGCCTCCTGGAATGCCGCTTCCGCCAGCGCATCAGCCGCCGCCGCCGCCGCCAGAGCCGTCATCTTCACTGGCGGCGAGTCCACGTCCTCCTCCTCTCCCCGCGCACGCTTCCTGCTGCCCTCCCGCTGATCCATGCGCCGTGCTAAGCAACACAAACACACACACGCATGCACACCAACATCTCAGCTCCGACAACAAGTATATCTTACTGTACTTCGCATGCAACAACAAGAAACGCAGGAGGTAGCGTTTGATCGATGTTCATCTCAAGAACACATGCGCATGCATTCAATTACCTGTTCTTCTAGCCTTCTAGGCAAGGAAGGATAATGTCGGGACTGGGGAGAGGCGCCGGCCCTCTCCTCAGGTGTTCTTTTGCGGTGGCGGCGGTGGTTGGTGTAAGGGGGGGATCGATGCGGTGGTGTGGAAACTATGTTAGGGGGTGTGCGTCTATATATATAGAACACACACGCTGTGTACTGGCGGCCTGGGTGAGAGGCCGAGGGCGACGGACGGTGTTTTGCACGGCATCCGATTAGTACTTTTGTATCAAAATGGATTCCATGTGACACTGGAAGGCCGGGGGTGGTCCTCCTTTTTGAAAAAGAAATATGAAAAGTGAACTGATTTTGTATGAATTGTAGTTTTGTACTGGTGCTGTTTGAATTGGATGGAGGTAGAAGTAGCTTTATGTGCTGATTTCAAGGGTAGCTAGTGAATGTTATGAATGTGTTTGGGGCTCTTTCCCTTTCTGTGGGCAGTTGCAGTAGAATAAAAAAGTTAAATTATTTTCGATATGGTAAAGAATTAACTAAAGATCGAAAAAATACCTGCTGCCGAAGGGGAAAGTCGGATATGAGTTCTCACCGGATCCACATCAGATCTGCATAGGTCAGCCGACTTATAATGTTATGGTGACCAAGGGAATTTTTGATATGGTAAAGAATTAACGAAAGATCAAAAGAATACCTATTACTGAAGGGGGAAATCGGATATGAGTTCTCACCGGATCCACATCCTAATCTGCATAGATCAGGATGACTCCTAATGTTATGGCGACCAAGGGAATATTCTATATGATAAAAAGTTATGAAAGATTGAAAAATACCTATTGCCGAAGGGGGAAGTCGGATATGAGTTCTCACCGGATCCACATCCAAATCTGCGTAGGTTAGCCGACTCCTAATGCTATGGCGACCAAGGGAATTTTTGATATGGTAAAGAATTAATGGAAGATCAAAAAACATATTTGCTGCCGAAGGGGAAAGTCGGATATGAGTTCTCTCCGGATCCACATCCAGATCTGCATAAGTCAGCCTACTCCTAATGTTATGGCGACTCGGGGATCTAGGTTCTCGGTGGCTAGAAGCAAGGTTGTTGATGTGAGAAACATGGTAGCATGTGGTCGACATGTGTTATGAGTATGTGACGATCTTTGTCGAATAATAGAACCTTAAGGGTGTCAACTACCCGAAGTGTGGTATATCGCTACCTGGATCTATGATGGAAGGTGACGATGCAAGAGAGAACCAAAGGAGATCGAGAGATGGAAGATGCTTAACTAGATATGGGAAGATCTAAATGGACGAGGGAAGTCGAGGGAAGGCAAGGGCTGACAAGATCTAAGGTTGCATGGTGCCATACCTATTCGTGAAGCGGAAAGTCGATTACCTCTCGCCATCAATTTCATATCAAGATCTATGTAGGCCAACACACTTCGT
>NC_041393.1:190855728-190857559 GCF_002162155.2 Triticum dicoccoides | reverse complement strand
GAAAGGGGAATATAGTGCCACGGGAATGTAGGAGTGCAAGAAAGAAGGATGAACAAAATGACTCATTATATAATTGAGGGATGGTGCCACTGAAATATGAATAACAAAACATTTGAAAACTTCGGCCGATTATAAATCGTACCTTTTCGCGTGTGTTGGTGAAAATTACCTAGTGGCCATTAAAATTTTGTCATAAAGGAGATGATCAGTTTGTCCGTAAATTGAAATTGACAATAATCGGTTTGTTCGAAAAAGCTACCCAAATGTCAATTCCAATTGTTGTTCAAAAAAAGGACATTGATTATGATAATGATATGATGTTTAGTTTGCGTTAGTCCGCTCTACCATAATGTGCACGCGACATGGCACACACCTTAGAGCCTTCCATGGTGTTTTCAGATTCACACTCCATTTTCTATACGTCAATGTACTGATTTGTATTTAATATGGGATCCGCAATTTCAAAAAATCATTGAAGTTTCAGATTTTCAAAAAAACTACATATTTGAAATGTATTAGAACACATTTTCTATGTGCTTGATTTCCCAACAAGTAATGATATCATTAAATTTGAAATGCATCTCATATAGTTTTGGCAATGGTTCAGTAATTTTGAAATGCATTTCACTATATTTCGATCTTGATTCAATAATATTTAGGACATTTTCACAAAAGTTCCAAAAAAAAAACTCATCATTTTGAATGCATTTGAGATGCATGTCAGCCATGATTCGATAATATGTGTATACATTTCACAAAAGTTTGAAATGCATTTTTATCATGATCTAGTCAAATTTCAAATGCATTTTTCTTAATTTTAGTTTCAATTAAGTAGGCTTCAAATGCATTTCAATGAATTTTAGTCTTGGTTCCATAACATTTCAATGCATTTAAGAAAATTCTCAAATACATTTAAAATGCATATGACAGCCATCTCAATCATGATTAAGTACATTTTAAAATTTGCAGTGCTGGGACCCACACCCAAAAAATTCACGCATTTTCACAAATAACAATTTTTCATAAAAAACAGAGGTGTTAGAAAACTATTCCGGTTGCATATATAAATCGATATATTTCACCGGTTCGGTGTATGCATAAATATACGAAATACATACGTTACTGCATGATAGTATGTAAAACATGCATAGCATAGAAAGAGAAATACAACACACATCTGAAAAAGCATGCGCCGACGGTGGATTCTTGGCCGGCCGGCAGGCAGGCTAGAAAATCCGTGTTCGTCCCGATCTATTCATTCATCAAGGTACACATGCAATGATATACGTATCGTTCCCCGCAAAAAAAAAAGGATATACGTATCGATCAGTTCATAGATTGATGGTTTTGCAGAT
Organism: Triticum dicoccoides; assembly: GCF_002162155.2. NCBI lineage: Eukaryota > Viridiplantae > Streptophyta > Magnoliopsida > Poales > Poaceae > Triticum > Triticum dicoccoides. Next base: position 190,856,204 of record NC_041393.1, on the reverse strand, counting down.
ATTGCTGGTTCTTTTTTTGCGCTAATTTTCAAGATATTGTTCCTCGGCACTTAGCAGCACCGATCCTTGACGAAGAAGGGAAAACAGGTTGCACACGAACGACCGACGGGCTCCCACACACAAACGATGTCACCAGCGGGCATACGTTTCTGGCGTACGATGGATCGTCCGTTCCCCGCCCACAGCTCTACAGATGAGCGTGCATGCATGCAGAGGCCTTAAGCGGCGGAGCGACCCGGGAGCAAAATTGGCACGTAGGAGTACATACGCAGGGAGGGGCGATGACAGGAGCACCGCTGGCTCCATCCTATCCATCTACTGCTATCTCCAGCCCCAGGGCCGTCGCGTGCGCCCGCCGGCCCACCCGCCCCATGGCACGGCCGGGTGGCACCTTTCGTGCGTGCTCGTGGCATGCACGCGGCTGCGGTTACCGGTTGGAAAGAGAACAAACGAGGGGTCGCGGGAACGGCACGGTA
>NC_041393.1:190855010-190855607 GCF_002162155.2 Triticum dicoccoides | reverse complement strand
GGCGGCATACGGGGCCGCCCAGCGGGCTGCAACGCCCGCAAGGACCGCGCGTTACAGCCACGGCCCCGCAGTAATCTCCGGCTGGAGGTTAAGTCAGTGAGCTGTCAGTGCAAGGAAACGGCAGGGAAAAGTGAGCCGGCTTTTGTTGGGTGGTGCACTTGTACTGCAAGATGACACCGTCCGCTAGTGTGTAAACTCTCAACGTAGTACTAATTACGTTGGAAGTTAGCAGTAGTAGAGTGTGAGAGGTGAGCCGTCCACCGGCTGTTGCTAGGTGGTGGCGGTGTCGTGGAAGAATGCATGACCCATCCCCTCCAGTGTGGTTCAAACTCTGATATTTACGGTGGAGCTTAGGGTGACGAACGGCTCACCAAACAGTTCGTCACTGGCATAATTAATTAGCCCTTCGTTTTGGTTTGCATAATGGTGCAGATGGAATTACCCAAACTGGCACTCCCGGAGGACGCGAGGATGGGCGACTCCGCTGGCGCCTTCGCGGGCCCCTCCGCCGCCTCTGCCTCAGCGCCGTCGGCGCCCCTCCCCGCCCCCTCCCCGCCGGCCTCTCCGGCCGCGGCCCCGCCGCTGCCCTCCGCGCCG
>NC_041393.1:190854370-190854908 GCF_002162155.2 Triticum dicoccoides | reverse complement strand
TCCTGGCGCCGGCCGGCGGTGGGGGCCCGGCCGCCGGCTCCTCCTTCCCCCCCGCTGTCCCTCTCCCTCCCTCCCCTCCTCCCGGTCCCGTCGCCACGCCAGGCGCCGTACCGGCCGTTCATAGCGCATTTCAGCTCCTCCGGGCTCCATGTGCAGACGGCCCGGGTCGCCCGGCCCCCTCCCGCTGCCCTCACCGGTCCGGCGCCGGCGGCGGCGCCGCTGGCCGCTTCCCGTAGGGTTTTCCCCTCCACCCCCGCTCTCCCCCGCGACACAGGCCACCCGGCGGGGCTTGCTGGGCTGCTGGGCCCCGGCCCATCGCGCCCGGTGGCCCCTGCGCGGCCCACCGCGGGTCGCCCCCACCCCTCCCCTCGCAGGCCGGCCCAATCTGGGTGGACCAACCCCGTGCCCTAGGCCCAGCGGAGGGGGCATCTGCTCGATTTGGCCTCCCCGTGGTCTCCCTCTGCCCTCGTCCCTGTGCGCCGCCGCCTCCTCTCCCCTTCCCCGTCCCGCTCCCCTGCCCACCTCCACCCCTCGCCTC
>NC_041393.1:190851837-190853562 GCF_002162155.2 Triticum dicoccoides | reverse complement strand
CGCTCCCCCTCCCGCCATGATGACCGGGCGCGGTCCCGGTCGCCGCGGGCGTCATCGGGGGACTGGCGCACCCGCCGGCGCTCCCCGTCGCCGTCCCGTCATCGGGAACGCTCCCCGTCCCCCTCCCGTCCGGCCCGGGTCGGCTCGGCTCGCCCGCGGGACGGTATCCTCCCCACCCGAACACTCGCCGCTACGTCCCTCCGCACGCGGCCTCCACTGGGGCTGCGGCCCCGGCTTCGGCTCATGGTGGTGGCACCTCCCGCGGCCGTCCTGGGCCTGCCAAGAAGAAGCGCCGGGGTGTCCGCCTCACTCCGGCCGTGCCACCCCCCGCGGGTCCGGGAGCCTCCTCCGCTCCGGGCCCCGTCTCCGATCTCCCTCGCCCCCCATGCTTCAACTGTGGGGTGAGGGGGCATTCTCAGGTTGCTTGCGTCAACCCCCAGTGCTGCTACCTCTGCAAGGATCCCGACCACCCCGCCATTCTGTGCCCGGATAGACCGGTGGTTTCGGAGCTCATGATGTATGGGCATGGGATCGAGGGGTTGGGCTTCTTCCACCTCGAGGTCCCGGACGCCCCTCCTCCGTCGCCCTCCCTTCAGGCGATTGTCATGGTCGTTGATGGGGTGGCGTCCCCAAAGATGATCGAGGCTGAGCTCAACCACCTGTACCGCCACCAGTGGGACTGGGTGGTCACCCCCACAGCCGGTCACATCTTCTCCGTCGTCTTCCCCGACTCCGTCAGCTTCCGCTACGCGACGCGTAGTGGCCGGATCACTCTCGCGCTCAACCAGCTGGTTGTCGAGATATCCGAGCCAGTACTCGACGCTCAGGCCGTGGCTGTCCTCGACACCGCCTGGATCCTCATCTCCGGTCTCCCCGATATTGCGCGGTCCGAGCTCGTCATCCGCCAGATGTCTCGCCTCTTGGGCAAGGTGGTGGTGGTCGACGAGCTCTCATTGCGCAAGGAGGAGGAGGTGCGGGTCAAGGTCAAGTGCCTCGACTCCTCCAAGCTGTGCACTTCGGTCCGGGTCTTCTTCAACGACCAGGGCTTCGACCTCAGGATCGCCCCCGAGCCTCCCAACCACGTTGGGTGTCCCCGCTTCCTCGATGTCGGCCCCCCTGGTGACAACCCGGGGGCCGGCGGAGACTACCACGGCCGCCACCGCTCCCGTTCTCACCGCTCGGATGAGGAGGGGGCGTCCGAGGACTCCCGCTCCCCATCCCCCTCGCCCCCCCCTCCGTCTGTGTGGGGCAAGGGCCGCCAGGCCGCCTCTCGCCCCCCGGTGGATGGCCCGCCGATCTCTGACGTGTCGCCATCCGAGGGGAGCGACATCTCCAGTGTGGGCCTGGTGGTCTGCCCGGCCTCCTCCCCGCGCTCCCCCACCTCGTCCCCGCCACCTGTGCTGGCCCCGGTCAGCCTGCTCGGCGGCCTGCTCTCCGACTCTTCAGCGGCGCCCGCGGGTGGGGGGATGCCTCATGTGGTTGTCCCCCCCACTCCGGCTTTGCCTCCCCCCGTCGTCGTCTCCTCCCCGCAGCCTGACGCTCCTCCGGTCCCGTCGTCTCCTCGGGCTCCCTCGGAGGCCTGCTCTCCGGCCCCCAGTGCGCCTCCTCCCCCTCTGGCCGCACCATCACCCCGGCCCAGATCTTCCTTGGCTGTGCTGGGTCGGGACTGCTGCCCTCCCCTCCATCGTCTCCTGGGGCGGGGGCGGCCCGGATCATCACGCCTCT
>NC_041393.1:190795070-190851555 GCF_002162155.2 Triticum dicoccoides | reverse complement strand
CGGTCTGCCGCCTACTCCCATCGCAGTCGGTCGGCCTCCTCCCCGGTGGTGGCCTCCCGCCGGAGTGCTCGGCTGGACGCTGCCCACCCCGAGGGCAGCCCGGCGATGCCCATCCCTGAGCGGGCGGAGCTCCGCGCTGCCGCCCGTAACCTGGAGCCAGGTACGCCCTCCATTCCCCCCTCTGCTTCGTCTTGTTCTTTCTCTGTGCTTGAGTCTGTTCCGCTGGGTCATCTTGCCAAAGTGGCCTCCGACTCCGCGATCATTTTCCGAGGGGAAGTTGGCCCCCCTCTCGCCCAGATCGCGGCCATCAGAGCCCGTGAGGTTCTCGATGGGAAACTTGCGGAGGCCCGGGCGGCCCTCCTCGTTCCCCCAGCCGCCTCTACGTCTGGGGGATCTTCCTCTTCGCCTCGGCCACAGCCGACGGCCCCTCCTCCCTCGGTGGCCGTGCCGGAGATTCGGGGACGCACCCGCTCCCGCACGGCGGCCCTTCGTGCGCTTAGCGCTTCCTGTGTTCTGGGGTCAAGCAGCCCCCCAATGGATCCTTAATGCGGGCCCTCTTCTGGAACATCCGCGGCTTCGGCCATGATGGCCGCCGCCGCCAGTTAGTGGAATACATGCGAGATGAGCACATCGACATCGTGGTTGTGCAAGAGACCTTGCGTCGCGTTTTTGTGCTCCCTGAGCTTGACCGACTGAGCTCTCACCTCTTTGCGTGGCACTGGCTCCCTTCTAGTGGGAGCGCGGGCCACTCGGGTGGCACCCTTTTAGGTGTGAAGGATGCCACCTTTGAGGTGGGCAGCATGGATAGGGGCGAATTCTTCGTCAGCATGGAGCTTTTCGAGAGGTCGCTCAACTTCAAGTGGGAGATCATCATTGTCTATGGACCGGCCGATCATAGTAGGTCGGCCTCCTTCTTGGAGGAGCTCCACCGGAAAATCTCGGCCGCCTCCCTCCCCGTGGTTGTCGGGGGCGACTTCAACCTGCTGCGCGTTGCGGAGGACAAGAACAATGGCAATGTTTGCTTTGCCCGGATGGACATGTTTAACGACTTCATTGCCGACCTCGCCCTCCGGGAGATTGATCGGGTTGGGGCCCGTTTTACTTGGACCAACCGACAAGCCTCCCCGACCCTATCCGTCTTGGACAGGGTCCTAGTTTCCCCGGAATGGGACCTCCGATGCCCCCTAGCCTCTCTTCGCGCCATCACCCGGATTGGTTCCGACCACGTCCCCTTGCTCCTCTCCTCCGCGGACGAGTGTCCGCCGATCCCCCCTCGGTTCCGGTTTGAGACCTTCTGGCTTTCCCAGGCCGGGTTTACCGACGCCGTCTGTGCTCGGTGGATCGAGGCTCGGGCCCACCCCCACCCTCGCCCCCCCTTCTGCTATTGACGCGTGGCACTTCTATGCGAAGCGTGGCCGGCAATTTATGAAGGGCTGGGGGGCAACCTGGGCTGTGACGCCAGGGAGCGTAAGAAGGCGTTGCTCACCGCGATCCAGGCCCTCGACTTTCGGGCTGACGCGGTGGGTCTCTCCCCGGACGAGTGGCTCTCCCGCTATGACCTCGAAGACCAGCTCTCCGTGATTTACACCGATGAAGAAGCCTATTGGCGCCTTCGGGGCGCTCAGCGTTGGGTCCTGAAGGGTGATGCGAATACGGCTTACTTCCAGGCGATTGCCAATGGGCGCCGTAGACGCAACACCATTCCCTGCCTTTGGGATGGGGTAACCCTCCTCCAGGACCCCCGGGACATCCGCTCCCATGTCGACGGCTTCTATCGTTCCCTCTTCTCTCCCGCTCCTCAGAGCGGCATCTCCCTCGCCCCTGATTGTTGGGCCGGCGCCCAACTTGTCTCTGACACAGAGAACGCGTCCCTGACGGCCCCCTTCTCTGAGCAGGAGGTCTGGGAGGCCATCAAGGATATGAACTCCTCCTCTGCTCCGGGCCCGGACGGTCTTCCGGTCATTTTCTTTCAGACCTTTTGGAACGTGATTAAACCAGAGGTCATGGCCATCTTTGATGAATTCTTCGTGGGATCTATTGACCTAGGCCGCCTCAACTTCGGGACCATCTCCCTCATCCCCAAGGTCCCTGGGGCGACTGACATCCGCCAGTTCCGCCCGATTACGGTCATTAACGTGATCTTCCGGATCCTGGCCAAGGGGTACGCCAATAGGGTGACCCTGCTTGCAGATCGGATTACCCACCCTAACCAATCAACCTTCATTAAGGGTCGGTACATCCTGGATGGTGTCCTGGTGCTTCATGAGGTTCTTCATGAGGTCCGGGTCAAGCGCCTGAAGGCGGTCTTTCTGAAGATCGATTTTCACAAAGCCTATGATACGGTTAGCTGGTCCTTCCTTAGGGAAGTCCTTCTTCGGAAGGGCTTTGACAACCGGTGGATCACGAGAGTCATGCAAATGGTCTCTTGCGGTCGCACGACGGTCAGCATCAACGGCGAGATCGGTCCCTTCTTCCCTACCCTATGTGGGGTGCGCCAAGGCGACCCCTTCTCCCCGTTCCTCTTCAATATGGTTGTGGACGCTTTGGCCTCCATTCTCGATAAGGCTAAAGCCGCGGGCCACATCCAGGTAGTACCCCCACCTCTCTGGGGGCTCGGGAATCTCCATCCTCCAGTATGCTGACGACACGATCATCATGGTCGAAGGCTCGGAGATGGACATCACCAACCTCAAGTTCCTCCTTCTTTGCTTCCAACAGATGTCGGGCCTCAAGATCAACTTCGATAAGAGCGATGTTATGGTGATGGGATATTCCCCCGCTGAGTCTGTGGCCATTGCCAACAGACTTAATTGCCGCCTGGGCTCTTTCCCCACTACCTACCTTGGGACGCCCATTAGTGACTCGCGCCTCTCTGTCGCAGACCTACGCCCCTCCGTGACCAAGCTCCAGACCAGATGCGAGCCCTGGCAGGGGAGGTGGCTTTCCAAGGCGGCCCGGACTATCCTTATCAACTCCTCCCTCTCCAGCCTCCTCTTGTTTCTTATGAGTTTCTACAGCCTCCATGAATCTCTCCATAAGGAGATCGCCAAAATCCAGTCCCGATTCTACTGGGCTGGCGAGCATGGCAAGCAGAAGTATCACATGGTCAGCTGGCCTGACATCTGCAAGCCCAGGGAGCAGGGTGGATTGGGCATCATGTGCTCTAAACGGATGAATATTGCCCTTCTATCCCGGTGGCTGTGGCGTATCACGTAGGGTCATGGTGACCTCTGGCTGGACATTATCCGGAATAAGTACCTGCGTGGTCAACCCTTTGCCTTCTGCCAGAAATCGGGAGGTTCTCAGTTCTGGCAGTCCCTCGTCCAGCTTCTTTCGGTGCTCTGCATTGGTACCTCTATCTCGGTGGGGTCCGGCCTCTCGACGCTCTTCTGGTTTGATCGCTGGGCCGACGACTCTCCCTTTGCGGCCCGCTTCCCCACCCTCTTCTCTATCGCTGTCAACCCCATGATCTCTGTTGATAGGGCCCTTCTTGACTTAGGGCGCCTCGCTTTCCGTCGGCCATTTGGGCCGGCGGAATCCGCCGCCTGGCGTGAGTTGCTTGACTGCGTTGCTCTGCATGAGCCGGTGGTGGATGGGGATCAGGATCTTGTGCGCTGGCACCTGGAGCCGTCGGGCCAGTTCTCTACCAAATCGCTATACTTGGCCATTGCCCCCTCCTCCGCTCCCCTCCCCCTATCGATGGTGTGGTCCGTCCGCGTCCCCCTGAAGATTCTCATCTTCATGTGGCAGTGGATCCGTGGACGGATCCCGTCCGGTGTGGACGTCTGCAAGCGTAATGGCCCGGGCACTGGTATCTGCCCCCTCTGTGTTGTTCCCGAGGACTCCAACCACATCTTCTTCGCCTGCATCTCCGCCCGGTTCCTCTGGAGCTGCTTTCGCGAGATTGTCGGTGGGAGTTGGTGCCACACCAATTTCCCGGACTTATTTGCTGAACTCCAATTGTCCCCTTCGTCCTCTCGCCACATTAGGTGGCTCGAGGTTGGGGTCCTTGCCTGGACGCTTTGGACCGTTCGCAATAAGCTAGTGATCCAGTGTACTCCTCTTCGTCGCGCTACTGATGCTCTCTACAAATTCTCGAGTTTCTTGCAGCTTTGGCGGCCGCTTAGCCGCCCCCTGGATCGGGACGCCATCTCTGCCTTCATCGCCAATCTCCGCTCGATGGCCGTCCGCCTGTCGCCCCCGCCGCCGCCGCCTCCGCCGGAGCCTGACTAGATCGCCTGCACTGGGCAGGCTTTGTTTTTTCTCTTTCTTCTGGGCTTGTTGAGCTGTGCCCTCAGCAAAACCTTAATACTTTGTTGTGGTACTTGGGTGGTGTGTGTGTGGACCTGTTGTGGTTGTATGTCTTGTGGCGGTTTGCTTTATTTATAAAGCGGGGCGAAAGCCTTTTTCGGTAATGGTGCAGATTAACGTTCTCCCGGTGCTGTAGACGTGCGTACGTGGAGGATGGATATCTACTTTGTTCTACGTCTACCATTGCCCATGGATCAGGACGGCCGACACGAAGATTCGGTGCGGTCAGCAGCGTCGGTGGGCAGACAGATAGATAGAGCTAGACAGGCACGTAGACGGATAGTGTACGTGTGCAGCCCCTACGATGGCGGTGGCATATTGGCATCGCAGGGGAAGATCACCACATGGCAGTGACGATGGCAGTGGCGTGCGTCAATGACTGTACGTGTTGGAGACTTGAGGGGGTGCCTCCAAATTTGCTCTCTGCTTCCATCTCCAAGATGGGTTCAGACTTTGGAGATCCGACATGGTATGATCCTGTCATTTTTGCCACAACCAACAACCATCCTTAAATCCGCTCCCATTGTTTATCAAATAAAAACAAACATTTCCATTGTCCTCACGACACCAACCTTTGTTGCTTGACTTCACAGACCTGTCCGAAAACACTTTTAACTTCGAAGGGCATGTTTGGAACACAAGGGGATTTTGCTATAATCAGGAACAGATTATCCAAAGTTCCTTATATTCCCATCTCAGTAGCACCTTAATGGGCTATAAATCGCAGCATAAAAGTGTCATCTGTCACTGCATCTAAGTAAAACGATGGGGTACATCCACACATGCAGAATGCACACTTTCAGGTGCATGAAAACGTACAGGCCATACCGTTGATCAAAACATAACAATCTCACATGAGCATACTATAGATGAACCAAACCTTGGCAGCCTTTTGGTACATACAAAGTTCTGGCAGACAAGATCTATCGGAGCACACACTTTTGGACAGCACCCCCAGAATGAGATACTGCATGCAAAATTGTGATATACTCCCTCTGTACCGAAATATATGTCGCTGGAGTAGCTGAACTTCAGCTACTCCAGCGACATGTATTTCGGTAGAGGGAGTATCAAAGGAACTTTCAGAAGGGTTTGTAATATTGGCGCCAGAAAACTATGAAGCAGCCTTACCCAAGAATCGATTTTTTTTTTACAAATACTTTAGCAACCAAAGAAACAAGGGGGCCAGTGCAAGTTAGAAGGGCAAAAAATACCAAATAAGCTGGTGACTGATTCATGGCGTGGTATCAGGTTGATTTCACAGCAGATGCAAGTGACTTCAAGAGAGCTGGTGATGGTCTTCTTAATGTGTGAGTGAGAAGGATCATCAGTGACAGCAGTGTCAATGCCCCGGCTTGGTGAGCTGAGCCTAATGACGTAGGAACATACATCAAAAGTGTAGATATTCCCAATGTAACCTGAAACAAAATAGGCAGTGCAGTTAATAGTACTGCATGTATTAGTGTGGGTAACAAAATCGTTCAATGCTGCAGTTCGAAATGTTAGGTTTGGCATATTGTTTGATGAGATAAAATCATTCATCAGCTATACAGAGGTCATCTTTCCCTAATAATAAAATGGGCTATCGCTTCTTCCTCCCATAATTTGGTCCGTCGTCTTCGCTTTGGTCGTTTCCTGTTTCTCCCGTCGTTGGTCTTCCTACGGTTAGTTTCGTTCGTCACCGAGAACGAACCAGCCCATGTGCCCAGCGAATCCGGCCCAGGATTCTAGCGGCCCTGGGAGGCAAAAATTCTTGCTAGTGAGGGGAATTGAACTTAGCACCTCTGGTCCACTACGAGACGTCATGACCAACTGAGCTAGCTCGTGTTGCCAGTATCAAATAAGGTTGATTCCTATATACTCCCACCTCGCCTATTTATATCCAGTCTATCTTATTTATATACGTTTTAAATTTTCCGGATATCACTTGAGATCTTGAGAGATAAATGAAGAAGGAAAGAGAGCCTAATTACATAAGAAAAAAGGAGGAAAGAGGGGCTAATTACATGAGAAATAAGGAAGGAAAGAGGGATAACGCTTTCCATATGTGAGGTTGGCTATTAAACGGATTCATGAGACAGGCATGTATCCCTCACAATTTGAGGACACGACTCGACAGAAACAAGGAAGGAGGAGGAAAGAGATGTTAATTTTTCTAATATAAGCGGTGGGTCATATCATTTATAAGGATGAAAAATAAGGAAGGAAAACACCCGCAAAATGTGTGACTACAGCAAAATTTCTATGCGTGCTAATGAAGATAAGAGTTCAATTAAATGGATCTGAAATAGGAAGATTTCTCTATAATAAATCCGCCGAGATTTATTATGTGTGACTACAGCAAAATTCTCTATGTTTTTAAGTGAACAACTGTGTGACTACAACAAAATTCTCTATGTTTTCAGAATTACAAATCTGCCAAGATGTGTGATCTATAGACTACTATATCCTTTCTTCACATGTTGGCGGGTCAAAATTGCATTGATATAATGCAAGCAGATACATCGACATGGCCCATCATCGGAGGCATAATCGTGTGATGCATCGACAAGCCTTTGAGTATAAGCCACGCCGCCAGGTAAATTAAATTCTCATATTAAATGGATCCGCTCTATACACAGGATAATGGGAAGGGCAAGGTGAGGGAGCTCCATTAGAGGTTTCTAATGTATGTTAATTATTATCGAGAAATCTTCCTATTTCAGCTCTGTTTTAGCGAAGATGTCCTGTTGTAATTCATGTTTTGAATTGTTTCTTGACCAGGGAAGCAAATAGTAGGGTTATGATATTTTGATGCATAAGATCTTTATAACTGGCCTCAAACATTCAATTGCCCTCATGCACTGATGCATTGGGTATATACAATAAGGGCAGCATAGCTGCTGAAGTAAACATCCTGCATACAGTGATTACCCAAGATTATCATCTTTTCATGTTTGGTTCTATGATTTTCATAATTTTAGGTTATCGACTTGTGACCGCTGAATTATAGATATCACTCTTTTACCTATAGTTTCCAAACAAAAATTCTATACCATAAGTTATTGACAAATTAATGTTTGAAACAGGCCTGCTATCTACAATTCAACACCCACAAGGCAATTTGAACGTGAACAAATGGCTTAGGGCCAATGTCATATTTTTTTTCTCCTGTTGCAACGCACGGGCATGTTTGCTAGTTAAGTTTTAAATCAGCTTATGAGTCAGAACTGTATGGATAGTTGAAACATTATTAACACAATGTCAACAAAAGAGCCAAACAAATCAACTTGTGAACTATACCTGAAGAGCAGCCATCCCAAGTGTGCTTCCAACCAGAGACTTGACCGCTGGATGCATATCTACTTTCCTTGCAGCCAGCCATAGGGCACTCACAGACAATAAGGTGCTTGTAGCAAGAATTCGGTGATTAAGCTACAAGAATGTAAAAAAAAAAACATGTTAACCTGCAACAAGTTCTCCGCCGCGTGAAAAGATGGTGATTATGTGCTACAAGAATTAGTGAACTGGTCCCAAGAAATTAGTACTTATAAGACTCTTCTCAATATTGGTCGATGCTTTTCTTCTAAGGAGCTATCGATTAATATATAAAAAAATTGATTCTAGCCAGGTTACACTTCATAGAGAAAATGAATAACTCAAACATTAAGGGGCTAAGGGAATGAATGTGCAAACCAATTAAGAACAGAAGTTTAACACTGCATAATTTTCAGAGCTATAAACTCCTACCATGATTGCGGACAAAATGTTACCTGCACAGTAGATGTATTTTCAAAGAAATTATGAATAAAAGGCTCCATACTGAACACATCTTCTGGAATCCAACTGTCACCCATCTTCGGAAATGTATTGTATGCACGCCCCTGGTCATAACAAATAATTAGGTACACAGGGCAAACGGAAGCTAAGCATAGTTTTTAAGAGAGCAAGAGAAGTATTGACATACTGCATCATTCCCTGCAACGAATGCTCCAGATATGGCAGTAATGCCTACAACAGCACTGGCAGGAATTGCCAGCTTTCTAAATTTTGCTGCCCCTTTTACCCATTTCATTGATTCAGCCGGAGGGTCTGGCATTACTACTGACAGAGCAGTCCACAATATACCACAATATATAACAAATGCAGAGGTCAGATGAGCTGCCAGCCTGTATGGGCTAACTCTTGGTTCAACATACTCAGATGCTGGTTCCTAATATCAGAAAAAACGAGTGGTGAACCTCCAAGCCACAAACATACTAGTTCAACAAGGGCATTTGTATTTACCTCAAGACCACTTTTCACCATCCACCAGCCAATCAGTCCTTGTGCACCACCAAGTGCAAAAAGAGCAGAGAGCCTGATGCCAAGTTGGCGGGTAACGTAGCCTTTTGCAACAAAGTATGCAAAAGGAACAGCAAACACAAAGCCCAAAGCTCTTCCCCACATTCTGTGTGCATACTCCATCCAGTATATAAATTTGAAATCTTCAAGGTTCATTCCTTTGTTCACCCTAGATATGTTAATGAAATGATGCTGTCACATTAGCAGAAATGTTGAAAAAAAAGAGCTAGATGCAACTGATTACAGATGACAGATGAGAGAAATGAAAGATCTCACAATAATTAGAGCCAAAAGTAATCTTACGATTTCTTCCTACAAAATGTGTCGCGTGTGAGTTACTTTTCTCAAATAACTAGCAAAATCATATCATTCTCTAAAAGAGTAATTGGATCGGAGAAATAAAGCCAAGCCAAAACTTTCTCACAACTTCCATCAGCACCTTCATATAGGTTGCTAGTGTTAAGAACTTATGATTATCAAGTTAGAAAGTGATCTGACAGGCATGTTCTAGTGGTGCCAGTGATGACAATTAATCAATCCTTATGGAGCAGTTAAACTAAGGAAATGAAATATCATTCATTCCGTTTCAAACAATTTATATATCCAAGACATGTTTTTGCTTAAAGTTGTAAACACTTGTTCTCAGATGCATAAATTGACAAGGGGATTTGTCAAGGACTGAGGCAAAAGAGACGTGAAAATCAGTGGCACTGGTACCAATGCTATGAGATAGGGACTTCCTTGAAATGCTACGATCATCTGAGAGGACAGTAAAAATTAAAGACCGGAGCAAAGCAATAAATAATGAATGCAGCAATTGCATTCTTACCTCGTGTACTCAGGTGACTGCTTGTATTTCTGAAATTCCAGTAGCCACTCTTCTTCCGACATTGGAGGCAAGCCCCCAGCGAACTTCCAGTCAGTCATTGACAGCCCCGAACGTGTGAGCCGAGTGACTCCACCAAGTATGACCATGCTGAATACCCAGGCAGCACATCCAAAGAGCCATATACCAACTGCCTTCTGTGCTTGAGGCCCTTTGGTAACTAGCAGCTTCAGTCCTGAATTTGCTGTTGCGTTTGCCATATTTGAATTCAGAGCAGCTGCAGTAGTAGACATTTTCCGTGTGCATTGGCCCATAAAACTCTAACATGATGCAAATGAAGCACCGGTAAGATTTTGGAAATTACTTTTAACATGTGTAGCATTTTGTAAGAGAAAATTGAAATTCAAACAGATGATTGTGATGAGCTACATGGTGCAATCCTTATAAGTAAATAAAATTGATTGTATAGTTAGAGCATGTGTTCCATACATAAAACAAGTGCCCCTCCTTGGCATCAACATGTCCAAGGAAAACAATCAACTGTTTTAAGTTGAGTAATTGCAGCAGACTAAGACACCATTATCAGGTTAGTGGCATGTGCGATATTCCTCTGACTGCAAAAACTAAAGCATGACCACGGCTAAGCATTATTGGAGCTACAACTACAAGTTTATTACAGCAATCAGATAGCCTTTTCCACTACAACGTGATCAAATGTTAAACTCTAAACCAGAATGTCTCACATCGAGTCCGACATTATGCCACTTTAGACAGAAATCTCCTCACAAAACGGTCTCGGCATTCGAATCATAGAAAATTACTGTACGACTCACGCGCCTAGAAAATGATGGCGTAACCAAGAGGAACCACGCAAGCAGAGGAAGAGGGGAAGGGAAGAGAAACGCTCACCTTGGGGCCGAAAGAGCGGAAGGCGTGGTACGAGGCAACTCGGGAGGCGGCGAATAAGCCACCAGTCGATTGCGGGGGTGGCGGCGGGGGGAGGTGACGGCCGCCGCCGCCGCCGCCGCAGGATCCAACCCTAGGAGGAGCGGGGGGCGGAGCTGGAGCGCTCCTCGGGAGGCGAGGGAACGTCATCAGGGCGGATGCCTGGTCCCTGCCCCGGCGGAGCAGCGACGCGGCCACCCTGCTCCCCATCATGGCAGGCGGTTGCGCGGTGGCTTGCGGAGGAAGAAGCAGCGGAAGGCAGAGCTCGCCGGAGATTTTAGAAGTGGAAAAATTGTGGGGTTTAGGCGCTGGTCACGTCGTGCATTTCCATTACACACGGAAAATGCGTGCGGGTGTGCACGCCCAGAAATGGGCTGGCCCGACTTCTAGACTAGGCCGAGTACGAACTTTCGGCTCATTGTACACATCGATCATTTTTTTCTTCTTCTTCAAAGAAGCAATGTTCCTAAACATTTTCTATTACCCTTTTTTTTGTGGGTGAACATTTTCTATTACTCACTAACGCGGATCACTTAAAAGATGTTAGGAGAGTAAAAAGTCAATTTTGTTCTTTTGAACCACACCTAGCCGATCCCTTATTGTTGTCAGAGGAGTAAAACAATTACTCATGGGCCGCCCCAACTCTCAAATGTGCTCGACTGCCCACTCGTGAGTAAAATTATCCCCTCCATCCCATATCCCACGTCGGTACCCTCCCCACCCCGCGCCACATCGTCACCGGCGTTGCCTCTGGCGACCATCCTTTGCCTCAATCGATACCCCACTGACTCTGTTGCCCGCCCGACCCCACTTTGAGACGCTTGCCAGTTGTTGTCATCGCCAAAATAAAGCTCTATCGTTACCGTCGCCGCGTCAATCCCATCGCCGGAAGCACGCACCGCATCTTCTCCCTCTATGCCCCTTTATCGACTGTCGGCCATCTCAAAGCCCGCCAATCACTAGCATCTTGGGCATCGGCTCAACGCCATCGACCGACCGTGACACCTCCTTCGTCCTTCAAGTGTTCAACGGATTGCTTGGGTGAGTTTCTTTGTGATTTTTCATCTTATTTTCTTTTTGGCAATCGAATTGAACCTAGTCAATTCTAGTGTAGATGAAGAGGCTCAGGGAGATGATCTTCGACGACTCTTCGTCGGAGGGGAGGAAGAAGACGGTGATGACTTGGAAATGGTCGTTGCCATAATCTTCAACGAGGATTTTCGGAGGCCAAGAGTAGGATCACAATTCGGTCATATGCACATCAATCGAGATAGAGCGGAGGGTCAGACCAAGATTATGAGAGATTACTTCAACCCTAATGCAACCTATCCTAAGAAGTATTTTCACCAGTGATTTTGAATGCACAGAAGTCTCTTCCTCACCATTGCAAAAGTTGTGGAGAAGCATGATGATTGGTTTAAGTTAAGGAGGAATGCATTGGAGAGATAAGTGCAAGCCCATTGATGAAATGTATCGCAGTTGTTCGAGTGCTTGCGTATGGTTGTTCAGCTGACGTCGCTGATGACTATGTCTGCATTGAAGAAGATACACTCTTGGATGTGGTTCGAAGGTACACAAAAGTCGTGATTGAGATCTTTGGACCAAAGTACTTGAGGGCACCCACCGATGAAGACACCGAGAGGCTCTTGGGATTGAGTGAAGAACGAGGATGGCCTGGGATGCTTGGATCAATTGATTGCATGCACTGGACATGGAAGAATTGTCCTGCAGGATACAAAGGTCGGTACAGAGGCCACTACAAAGGTTTAACAATCATTCTTGAGGTTGTTGTATCGGAGGATATGTGAATTTGGCATTCCTTTTCTGGATTGTATGGCTCTCATAATGACCTGAATGCGAGATCGCCATTGTTTCCAAGGCTTGTTGCTGAAGAAACTCCTCCTTGCAACTATGTTATCAACGATCCTCAGTACACAATGGGTTACTTCTTTTCAGATGTCATCTTTCCTTCATGGGCCACATTTGTCAAGACAATGCAACATCCTCAAGGGAACAAGAGATCTCATTTGCAATGCGTCAAGAGTGGACAAGGAAGGATGTGGAGAGAGCTTTCGGTGTGCTTTAGAAGTGCTTTGCCATTATTCGGGGCCTATCGGGGATATACCTCGCGGTATGGCCCGGCCGGATATATGACCCTGCTGGGACTTGACGTTTCATTGGTAACCCGCCGGAGGATTGGCGACTCACGAGTCTGGCGGCTCACTGGTCGAACGACTCACGAGCCTGGCGACTCACTAATGGCCCCAACGGCGGGTCAGATAGAGGACTAGGCCCAAGGCCCAGAAGGCCGGCTCATGTTATGATGGGCCGACTTAAGAGGAAAGCATAAGGAATATTCCCTTACAAAGGAAGCAAGACTAGGACTCCACTTGTAATAGTGTAATCCTAATCCTACTAAGACTAGTCATGTAATCCACCCTTCAACTTATATAAGGAGGGGTAGGGCACCCCAAGAGGGGGCGAACGATAATCTCTAAGGCTAGACACGACTAAAGAGGAGAGCCGGTTTATGCGGCGACTCCCTCATGAGCATAATGAGACCTAGCCACAAACAGCATGTAGGGCTATTACCGGATGATGTTTCCCGGGGCCCGAAGCTGTCTAAATCATTGTCTTGTGTGTTGATCTGCCTCGCATCTCTCATCCCGATCAACCCCTCTCAAGCTACCACATAGATGCGTTGGCCTCACGAATAAGTCCTCACACTAGGACATCTGCCGTGACAATTCCACGACAGTTGGGCCACCATGGGGCTTGCGCACGGTGGTGTTGAGTTCTTGGAGGGATCTTTCTCAGGGATCGAGAAGCTCGCGATCATCCGAATAATGAAGAGCCAGAGGTGAAAGCTCTACATCAAATAAACAGATTCCATGTGGTCGCTGCAAAGTTTCCTGCTGCTGGCATGGAAGAATCTACGTTGTTGATGAACAGTCGAAACGGCGTATACGAGATTGGGTCAAGATGAGAGTTAGGGGTTACATATGTGTGCACTGCCACGCGCAACGAGGCAATCCCTCTAAACCAATTAATTTTCGTTGCAACACCGTTAGATCATCAAGTCGCCGAGACGGTTTCTACTATATGTCTATTTTGCTGATTGGACATGCTACAAGTTCTGAGGCATCAACTCATGTCTGTTTGTGATATTCCCTTCGGGTGAAGGCCAAAAACATGTTCATGTACTAGAAGTGCTACTCACATGGAGGCAGTACTGCTAGAGTACTATAGTTCATATTTTCAAATCCTTTAATGGTTGTTGAGCACTGCATTTACTGATCCATCAAGCCATCACATCAGATCAACGTGGTGCTAGATGCTGGTACTAAGAGCATCTCCAGCCGCGCCCCCAGAACGGCCTCCCCAGGCAATTTTTTTGCACCGACGCCGAAAAAATGGCCCAGTCACGCCCCCAGGAGCCCGTTTTTCGCCAGCTTGGGCCGAAATCAGCGCCGGTGGACCCAGGCCAAACCCGGCGTGCTGGGGGGCGCCTGGGGGCACCAGAGCGAGTGGTTTTGGCACAAAACAGCCACAGGCCCGCCGAGTCAGCAAGACGGGCGCTTCGTCGCCCTCATCGCCTCGGTTCCCGCGGAAATCAATGCCAAGGTTGTGCGTTGCCGCCGCCGGTCAGCCTTGCCATTTGTTGAGGATATAACTATTAGGTATGACCCGCCCAGGAGGGGCCGGGTTATACCTATGGCGATTCATAATATGAGGCCCAAGACGATACTTTAAGATGGCGGTTCAGTTAAGGGCCCAAGGCCCAAAGGCGACTTAAGGCCCGTAGAGATAAACCACCATATGTATATAACTTGTATTATAAGGCAGAAATAGACAGACACCAAGCCGGACACTGTTTATGAGCTGGCCGGGACTCTGTGAGCCGCTGGGCATCGACCTCTGTATATAAAGGGATGACTCGGCGGCGGTTCAGGACAAGTAACATCAGATCAAGAACTAGGTCAAGCGAATTCGCTCCCTTGTACCTCAAACTAGATTAAGCCATTACCTTCACCGCAAGGGGCCAAACCAGTATAAACTCCCGTGTCCTTTGTCCCATTTTAACCCCTTTAAGCTTCCTAGTTGCGATGGATCCATGACTAAGTCCTTTTGCTAGGACATCTGCCATGACGTTTCCACGACAGTTGGCGCCCATCATGGGGCCAGCAGACGGTGGATTTGAGTTCTTGAAGAGCAACTTCGAAGGGCTCAAGGGATACGCTGTGGGCCGGATGACCAAGAGTCATCATGGCAAGCTCTACATCGACGACGCAGGCTGGGGCTCCGAGGCCGGCTCAATTGAGTACGGGTACCGAGTCCCCTTCGGCAGAATCCACGTCTTCATTGGCAAGATCGGCGAGTCGGGCCCTGAGCCGGACATCTACACCGACATCATCGAGACGGCTCAGCGTGCGAGACCCGCCCGAGCTCAACCCGCCGTGAAGCGTGCCTTCGTGGGATGCATCCATGGAGGGGAATTTTCTGAAGGATCTGTGTCTGGCGGTGAGACGGCCATCTATTCTAATGGTGAGTCGTCCACGGGTGAGACGGATTCATTGTATCAACTGCAAGATAGCGGGCTTGGGGGCTGTTCCGATGGCAACAGTATTCCGGGCCCCTTTGAGCCGCCGAACAGAGTCGGGATCTTCATGGCTGGCACGCAACCCATGCAGAACTCTACGGTTGCACCGGTAATGACTTCTGGGTCAGTAGCGGTGACGGCAGCCGGGGCAGGAGGCCATGCCCGCCCGCCGGCTCAGGCCCTGATGGCTTTAATGGATAATATGACAGCTCTATTAACCGCCATGGTCAGTCCGGCGGATCAAGCTCAACATGATGTGGAAGTGGCACAACTACGTGAGGAGGTAACACAAGCCAAGGAGAACCTGGCGGCAGAAGACATCAGGATGGCTGCAGAGCGGGTGACTTTGGATGCTCGGGCCCAACAGATTCAATCAGAGGCTTTTCATCTTATGATGGATCAGAACGCATCAAATGAGATCATGAGGAGAAGGCACCAAAAGGCTCAGTCCCGTCTGCCTACGGTTTATGAGCCTAGAAACCTCTTCTCCACGCCTGGTGCAGGGCCTAGTAACCTGCCGGAGGTAAACCAGGATGCAACACCTAGAGCTGGGATGCCGGTTCAGCCGCGTGTGATGGAACCCCCTCATCTGTATGCTGCTCCGCCTCACCATATACCGACACCACCGGGTCATTATTCTAACCCTTTGGAGAACATGATTGCTGCGGCGGCACGATTGGCGGCCCTCTCGGTGGATGGCGACTCTCCGACGGCGGTTGAAACACGAAGGGTCAGAGAACTTCTTCAGACAGCTCTGGCGCAGTAGGAGGCGTATTCTTATAGCCGAGACAGGATTCGTTCCACCCCTCGCCCAAGCCGGAGCTATAGCATGCACATGGACTCACCAGTCGTTTCAAGCAATGCCCGGTGCCGTGACCAGCCGTGCGGGCATGACCCGGTTCGTGATGGAGCTCTTAATTTGGTTGATCAGGACAAATTGCGTCAGGAAGCTGAGCGGGCGGCTCAGCAGGCGGCTTATCAGCCCCTTCCGGTTTATCCGACGACTTCAATTGAGGCAGGCGTGACCTCTAGGACTGGGGTGTTGGAAATATACCCTAGAGGCAATAATAAAATGGTTATTATTGTATTTCTTTGTTCATGATAATTGTCTATTGTTCATGCTATAATTGTATTGACCGGTAACCGCAATACATGTGTGAATACATAGACCACAACATGACCCTAGTGAGCCTCTAGTTGACTAGCTCGTTGATCAACAGATGGTCATGGTTTCCTGACCATGGACATTGGATGTCATTGATAACGAGATCAAATCATTAGGAGAATGATGTGATGGACAAGACCCAATCCTAAGCATAGCACAAGATCGTGTAGTTCGTTTGCTAAGAGCTTTTCTAATGTCAAGTATCATTTCCTTAGACCATGAGATTGTGCAACTCCTGGATACCGTAGGAGTGCTTTGGGTGTACCAAACGTCACAATGTAACTGGGTGGCTATAAAGGTGCACTACAAGATTCTCCGAAAGTGTATGTTTGGGTTGGCACGAATCGAGACTGGGATTTGTCACTCCGTATGACGGAGAGGTATCTCTGGGCCCACTCGGTGATGCATCATCATAATGAGCTCAATGTGACTAAGTAGTTAGTCACGGGATCATGCATTACAGAACGAGTAAAGTGACTTGCCGGTAACGAGATTGAACGAGGTATTGGGATACTGACGATCGAATCTCGGGCAAGTAACATACCGATTGACAAAGGGAGTTGTATACGGGATTGATTGAATCCCCGACATCGTGGTTCATCTGATGAGATCATCGTGGAACATGTGGGAGCCAATATGGGTATCCAGATCCCGCTATTGGTTATTGACCAGAGAGGTGTCTCGGTCATGTCTGCATGGTTCCCGAACCCGTAGGGTCTACACACTTCAGGTCCGGTGACGCTAGAGTTGTTATGGGAAATAGTATGTGGTTACCGAAGGTTGTTCGGAGTCCCGGATGAGATCCCGGACGTGACGAGGAGCTCCGGAATGGTCCAGAGGTGAAGATCGGTATATTGGACGAAGGGTATTGGAGTCCGGAATTGTTCCGGGGGTACCAGGTGATGACCAACATGCCCGAAAGGGGTTTCGGAGGCCCCGGCAAGTGTTCGGGGGCCTTATGGGCCAAGGGGAGGGGGCACATCGGCCCACTAAGGGGCTGAGCGCCCCTCCCACCCCATCTCACGTAACCTGGAGAGGTGGGGGTGCCACCCCTAGGGTAGCCACCCCTCCCGGCTTGGGGGGCAAGTTTCTTAGGGGTGGGGGCGCCGAAACCCATCTAGGGTTTCCCCTGTGGCTGCCGCCCCTCCCCTAGGGAAACCCTAGGGTGCCTCCTCCTCCCCCCTTCCCCCTATATATAGTGAGGGGGAGAGAGGGCAGCCGCACCTCTTCCCCTGGCGCAGCCCTCTCCCTCCTCCAACACCTCCTCCTCCTCCGTAGTGCTTGGCGAAGCCCTGCTGAAGAACCACGAGCTCCACCACCACCATGCCGTCGTGCTGTCGGAGTTCTCCCTCAACTTCTCCTCTCCCCTTGCTGGATCAAGAAGGAGGAGACGTCCCCGGGCTGTACGTGTGTTGAACGCGAGGCGCCGTCTGTTCAGCGCTAGATCGGATCTTCCGCGATTTGAATCGCTGCAAGTACGACTCCATCAACCGCGTTCTTGTAACGCTTCCGCTTAGCGATCTTCAAGGGTATGAAGATGCACTCCCTCTCCCTCTCTTGTTGCTAGAATCTCCATTGATTGATCTTGGTGATGCATAGAAAATTTTGAATTTTTGCTACGTTCCTCAACAGTGGCATCATGAGCTAGGTCTATTTCGTAGATTCTATGCACGAGTAGAACACAAGTTGTTGTGGGCGTTGATCTTGTTCAATATGCTTACCGTTACTAGTCCTATCTTGTTTCGACAGTATTGTGGGATGAAGCGTCCCGGACCGACCTTACATGTACACTTACGTGAGACAGGTTCCACCGACTGACATGCACTAGTTGCATAAGGTGGCTAGCGGGTGTCTGTCTCTCCCACTTTAGTCGGATCGGATTCGATGAAAAGGGTCCTTACGAAGGGTAAATATCAATTGGCATATCACGTTGTGGTTTTGGCGTAGGTAAGAAACATTTTTGCTAGAAACCTATAACAGCCACGTAAAAACTTGCAACAACAATTAGAGGACGTCTAACTTGTTTTTGCAGCATATGTCATGTGATGTGATATGGCCAAAAGGATGTGATGAATGATATATGTGATGTATAAGATTGATCATGTTCTTTTAATAGGAATCATGACTTGCATGTTGATGAGTATGACAACCGGCAGGAGCCATAGGAGTTGTCTTAATTTATTGTATGACCTGCGGGTCATTGAAAAACGCCATGTAATTACTTTACTTTATTGCTAACCGTTAGCCGTAGTAGTAGAAGTAATAGTTGGCGAGACAACTTCATGGAGACACGATGATGGAGATCATGATGATGGAGATCATGGTGTCATGCCGGTGACGAAGGTGATCATGCCGCGCCTCAAAGATGGAGATCAAAGGCGCAAGATGATATTGGCCATATCATGTCACTTTATGATTTGCATGTGATGTTTTTCATGTTTACATCTTATTTGCTTAGAACGACGGTAGCATAAATAAGATGATCCCTCACTAATAATTTCAAGAAAGTCTTTCCCCTAACTGTGCGCCGTTGCGAAAGTTCGTTGTTTCAAAGCACCACGTGATGATCGGGTGTGATAGATTCTAACGTTCACATACAACGGGTGTAAGCTAGATTTACACATGCAAAACACTTAGGTTCACTTGACGAGCTTAGCATGTACAGACATGGCCTCGAAACACAAGAGACCGAAAGGTCGAACATGAGTCGTATAAAAGATACGATCAACATGGAGATGTTCACCGATGATGACTAGTACGTCTCACGTGATGATCAGACATGGCCTGGTTGACTCGGATCATGTACCACTTAGATGACTAGAGGTATGTCTATCTAAGTGGGAGTTCATTACATAATTTGATTAGATGAACTTAATCATCATGAACATAGTCAAAAGGTCTTTGCAAATTATGTCGTTGCATACGCTTTAGTTCTGCTGTTTAGATATGTTCCTAGAGAAAATATAGTTGAAAGTTGATAGTAGCAATTAGCGGAATGGGTCCGTAAACTGAGGATTGTCCTCATTGCTGCGTAGAAGGCTTATGTCCTTAATGCACCGCTCGGTGTGTTGAACCTTGAACGTCGTCTGTGGATGTTGCGAACATCTGACATACACGTTTTGATGACTGCATGATAGTTCAGTAATGTTAAACGGTTTAGAATTGTGGCGCCGAAGACATTTTTGAAATGTCGCGGAACATATGAGATGTTCCAAGGGCTGAAATTGGGATTTCAGGCTCGTGCCCACGTCAAGAGGTATAAGACCTCCGACGAGTTTCTTAGCCTACAAACTAAGGGATAAATCTCAATCGTTGAGCATGTGCTTAGATTGTCTAGGTACTACAATCACTTGAATCGAGTGGGAGTTAATCTTCCAGATGAGATAGTGATGTTTCTCCAAAGTCACTGCCACCAAGCTAGTAGACCTTCGTGATGAACTATAACATATCAGGGATAGATATGATGATCCTTGAGCTATTCGCAATGTTGGACACCGCGAAAGTAGAAATCAAGAAGGAGCATCAATTGTTGATGGTTAGTGAAACCACTAGTTTCAAGAAGGGCAAGGGCAAGAAGGGATACTTCATGAAACGGCAAATCAGTTGCTGCTCTAGTGAAGAAACCCAAGGTTGAACCCAAACCCGAGACTAAGTGCTTCTGTAATAAGGGGAACGGTCACTGGAGCAGAATTACCCTAGATACTTGGTAGATAAGAAGGCAGGCAAGGTCGACAGAAGTATATTGGATATACATTATATTAATGTGTACTTTACTAGTACTCCTAGTAGCACCATGGCAATAGATACCGGTTCGGTTGCTAAGTGTTAGTAACTCAAAATAAAAGGCTACGGAATAAACGGAGACTAGCTAAAGGCGAGGTGACGATATGTGTTGGAAGTATTTCCAAGGTTGATGTGATCAAACATCGCACGCTCCCTCTACCATCGGGATCGGTGTTAAACCTAAATAATTGTTATTTGGTGTTTGCGTTGAGCATAGACATGATTGGATTATGTCTATCGCAATACGGTTATTCATTTAAGGAGAATAATGGTTGCTCTGTTTATTTGAATAATACCTTCAATGGTCTTGCACCTAAAATGAATGGTTTACTGAATCTCGATCGTAGTGATACACATGTTCATGCCAAAAGATATAAGATAGTAATGATAGTACCACCTACGTGTGGCACTGCCATGTAAGTCATATTGGTATAAAACGCATGAAGAAGCTCCATGTTGATGGATCTTTGGACTCACTCGTTTTTTGAAAAGTTTGAGACATGCGAACCATGTCAATTGGTATGTACGCATGAAAAAACTCCATGCAGATGGATCATTTGGACTCACTTGATTTTGATTCACTTGAGACATGAAAATCATACCACATGGGCAAGATGACTGAAAAGCCTCGTTTTCAGTAAGACGGAACAAGAAAGCAACTTGTTGGAAGTAATACATTTTGATGTGTGCAGTCCAATTAGTGCTGAGGCACGCCGTGGATATCGTTATGTTCTTACTTCACAGATGATTTGAGTAGATGCTGAGTATATTTACTTGATGAAACACAAGTCTGAATTATTGAAAGGTTCAAGTAATTTCAGAGTGAAGTTGAAGATCTTCGTGACAAGAGGATAAAATGTCTATGATATGATCATAGAGATGAATATCTGAGTTGCGAGTTTGGTACACAATTAAGACATTGTGGAAATTGTTTCACAACTAACACCGCCTGGAACACCATAGTGTGATGGTGTGTCCGAACATCATAGATGCACCCTATTGGATATTGGGCATACCATGATGTCTCTTATTGAATTACCACTATCGTTCATGGGTTAGGAATTAGAGACAACCACATTCACTTTAAATAGGGCACCACGTAATTCCGTTGAGATGACACCGTGTGAACTATGGTTTAGAGAAACCTAAGCTGTCATTTTTTGAAAGTTTGGGGCTGCGATGCTTATGTGAAAAAGTTTCATCCTAGTAAGCTCAAACCCAAAACGGATAAATGCATCTTCATAGGTCACCCAAAACAGTTGGGTATACCTCCTATTTCAGATCTGGAAGCAAAAGTGATTATTTCTAAAACGGGTCCTTTCTCGAGGAAAAGTTTTTCTCGAAAGAATTGAGTGGGAGGATGGTGGAGACTTGATGAGGTTATTGAACCATCACTTCAACCAGTGTGTAGCAGGGCACAGGAAGTTGTTCCTGTGGCACCTACACCAATTGAAGTGGAAGCTGATGATAGTGATCATGAAACTTCGGGTCAAGTCACTACCAAACCTCGTAGGACGACAAGGACGCGTACTGCTTCAGAGTGGTACGGTAATCCTGTCTTGGAGGTCATGTTGCTAGACAACAATGAACCTACGAGCTATGAAGAAGTGATGGTGGGTCCGGATTCCGACGAATGGCTCGAGGCCATAAAATCCGAGAGGATCCATGTATTAAAACAAAGTATAGACTTTGGAAGAACTACTTGATGGTCGTAAGGCTGTTGAGTACAGATGGATTTTAAAAGGAAGACGGACAATGATGGTAAGTGTCACCATTAAGAAAGCTCGACTTGTCGCTAAGATGTTTTCCGACAAGTTCAAGGAATTGACTACGATGAGACTTTCTCACTCGTAGCGATGCTAAGAGTCTGTTGAAATTATATTAGCAATTATTGCATGATTTATGAAATCTTGCAGATAGGTGTCAAAACATTGTTTCCTCGACGATATTCTTGAGGAAATGTTGTATGTGATACAACTAGAAGGTTTTGTCAATCCTGAAAGATGCTAACAAGTATGCAAAGCTCCAGCAATCCTTCTTAGGATTGGAGTAAGCATCTCGGAGTTGGAATACACGCTTTGATGAGATGATCAAAGATTTTGGGTTTATACAAAGTTTATGAGAAACTTGTATTTCCAAAGAAGTGAGTGTGAGCACTATAGCATTTCTGATGAGTATATGTTGTTGACATATTGTTGATCAAAAATGATGTAGAATTTCTGGAAAGCATAAAGTGTTATTTGAAAAATGTTTTTCAACGGAAAACCTGGATTAAGCTACTTGAACATTGAGCATCAAGATCTATAAGGATAGATCAAAACGCTTAATAGTACTTTCAAATGAACACATACCATGACAAGATTTTGAAGGAGTTCAAAATAGATCGGCAAAGAAGGAGTTCTTGGCTGTGTTATAAGGTGTGAGTATTGGATAAGACTCAAGACCTGACCACGGCAGAAAAGAGACAAAGGTCGTCCCCTATGCTTTAGACGTAGGCTCTACAGTATGCTATGTTGTGTACCGCACCTGAAGTGTGCCTTGCCATGAGTCAGTCAAGGGGTACAAGAGTGATCCAGGAATGAATCATAGGACAGAGGTTAGACTTATCCTTAGTAACTAATGGACTAAGATTTTTTCTCGATTATGGAGGTGGTAAAAGAGTTCGTCGTAAAGGGTTACGTCAATGCAAACTTTGACACTAATCCGGATGATTCTGAGTAGTAAACCGGATTCGTATAGTAGAACAGTTATTTGGAATAGCTCCAAATAGAGGTGGTATCTGTAGGATGACATAGAGATTTTTAAAACACACATGGATCTGAAAGGTTCAGACCCGCTGACTAATAACCTCTCTCACAAGCGAGATATGATCAAACCCCATGGGTGTTGAATTCATTACAATCACATAGTGATGTGAACTAGATTATTGACTCTAGTGCAAATGGGAGACTGTTGGAAATATGCCCTAGAGGCAATAATAAAATGGTTATTATTGTATTTCTTTGTTCATGATAATTGTCTATTGTTCATGCTATAATTGTATTGACCGGTAACCGCAATACATGTGTGAATACATAGACCACAACATGTCCCTAGTGAGCCTCTAGTTGACTAGCTCGTTGATCAATAGATGGTCATGGTTTCCTGACCATGGACATTGGATGTCATTGATAACGAGATCACATCATTAGGAGAATGATGTGATGGACAAGACCTAATCCTAAGCATAGCACAAGATCATGTAGTTCGTTTGCTAAGAGCTTTTCTAATGTCAAGTACCATTTCCTTAGACCATGAGATTGTGCAACTCCCGGATACCGTAGGAGTGCTTTGGGTGTACCAAACGTCACAACGTAACTGGGTGGCTATAAAGGTGCACTACAAGATTCTCTGAAAGTGTATGTTGGGTTGGCACGAATCGAGACTGGGATTTGTCACTCCGTATGACGGAGAGGTATCTCTGGGCCCACTCGGTGATGCATCATCATAATGAGCTCAATGTGACTAAGTAGTTAGTCACGGGATCATGCATTACGGAACGAGTAAAGTGACTTGCTGGTAACGAGATTGAACGAGGTATTGGGATACTGACGATCGAATCTCGGGCAAGTAACATACCGATTGACAAAGGGAGTTGTATACGGGATTTATTGAATCCCCGACATCGTGGTTCATCCGATGAGATCATCATGGAACATGTGGGAGCCAATATGGGTATCCAGACCCCGCTATTGGTTATTGACCAGAGAGGTGTCTCGGTCATGTCTGCATGGTTTCCGAACCCGTAGTGTCTACACACTTAAGGTCCGGTGACGCTAGAGTTGTTATGGGAAATAGTATGTGGTTACCGAAGGTTGTTCGGAGTCCCGGATGAGATCCCGAACGTGACGAGGAGCTCCGGAATGGTCCGGAGGTGAAGATCGGTATATTGGACGAAGGGTATTGGAGTCCGGAATTGTTCCGGGGGTACCAGGTGATGACCAGCATGTCCGAAAGGGGTTTCGGAGGCCCCGGCAAGTGTTCGGGGGCCTTATGGGCCAAGGGGAGGGGGCACATCAGCCCACTAAGGGGCTGAGCGCCCCTCCCACCCCATCTCACGTAACCTGGAGAGGTGGGGGCGCCACCCCTAGGGTAGCCACCCCTACCGGCTTGGGGGGCAAGTTTCCTAGGGGTGGGGGCGCCGAAACCCATCTAGGGTTTCCCCTGTGGCTGCCGCCCCTCTCCTAGGGAAACCCTAGGGTGCCTCCTCCTCCCCCCTTCCCCCTATATATAGTGAGGGGGAGAGAGGGCAGCCGCACCTCTTCCCCTGGCGCAGCCCTCTCCCTCCTCCAACACCTCCTCCTCCTCCGTAGTGCTTGGCGAAGCCCTGCTGAAGAACCACGAGCTCCACCACCACCACGCCATCGTGTTGTTGGAGTTCTCCCTCAACTTCTCCTCTCCCCTTGCTGGATCAAGAAGGAGGAGACATCCACGGGTTGTACGTGTGTTGAACGCGGAGGCACCGTCTATTCAGCGCTAGATCGGATCTTCCGCGATTTGAATCACTGCGAGTACGACTCCATCAACCGTGTTCTTGTAACGCTTCTGCTTCGCGATCTTCAAGGGTATGAAGATGCACTCCCTCTACCTCTCTTGTTGCTTGAATCTCCATAGATTGATCTTGGTGATGCGTAGAAAATTTTGAATTTCTGCCACGTTCCCCAACATGGGGCGTACCTTGTTTGGTACCGGCTCTGCGTAATGAGCGTTTGCCCAAGGATTTCAAGGGACCTCGAAAGGTGCATAATTACACGGCCGACTTACAACCTAGGGCATGGATCGAAAGCTAAGAGATGGCCATGGAACTATTGGAAGTCAGCGACGCTGGAATGGCCAAGTACTTCACCATGATGCTGGATGGAACGACCCGCACTTGGTTGAAGGGGCTGCCACCTAATTCCATCAGTTCGTGGGCAGAGTTAAAGGCTCGGTTTATTCAGAACTTTAAAGATACATGCAAGAATTCCATGTCGATTGTGGACTTGACTAATTGCAAGCAAGAGGAGGGTGAATCCACGACCCATTGGGTGCGCCGGGTCAAGGCCATAATACATTCATCTTATAAGATGGACACCGGCTCTGCAGTCTTAATGTTGGAGAAAAATTACCGTTTTGAGCCTCTGAAACAGAAGCTGGGGCGGCTCAAGCGCGATTGTAATGACATGGGCTAGCTAATGGCGTCTCTAGTAAAGTATGCCGACTCTGATAGTACCAAGGATCCTGAGTCTGACGATGAGAAGATAGGGAAGGGAAAGAAGAACGGTGGTGCTAAGGGCCCTCAGCATAACCCGACGAACCAAGGGGGCAATAACAAACATAAGGCTGATGGTGGCTCAGAGTTTGTGGCTAACACCAACGCACAGGGCAACAATCAACGACGTAAGGGGAGGCCGCCTCCTCGGTCCGGCGGGTCAGGTCCCACTCTTGAGCAGTTGCTAAATGAGCCCTGTCCAAGGCATGGCACTCAACAGAAACCGGCCATTCACCTGTGGAAGGATTGTACAATCATGAAGGCTTTCAAGAACTCTAACATGTTTGACAACAATCATGGATCGGGCGGCGGCTCAGGCGGCGGCGGTTTTCATGGCCCGGGTTATGGAGGTGGCGGTTCTAATTCCAACTTTCAAGGCCCTCAAAATAATCATGGTGGTTATAATCAGCAATCTGGCCAGGAAGGTCAGCAGCAGCAACAATCTGGATATCAGAGCAATCCAAAGCAGCTGAATAGTGGACAGTATCATGTGTTTACCACCCGTTTGTGCAAACGGGACCAGAAGCTTCATAAGGGCTGTGAACGTTGTTGAGCCGGCGGTTCCTTGTTATTTGAGATGGTCTAAGCAGCCTATTCTGTGGAGTAGGGAGGATCACCCTCCCCTGTTTGACAATCCGGGTCACTTGGCCTTGGTGGTGGCACCTCAGGTTGGTGGATATAAATTCACTAAAGTGCTCATGGACGGAGGCAGTAGCATCAACATCCTCTATTATGAGACTTTCCGTCGCATGGGGTTGACTGCTAAAAATCTTAAGACGTCCAACACTGTTTTCCATGGAGTGGTGCCCGGTAAGTTGGCGTACCTAGTGGGTAAGATTGAGCTAGAAGTGGCCTTTGGAGATGAGCATGATTCCAGGGCTGAGAAGTTAACTTTTGAAGTGGTCAAAATCAAAAGCCCGTATCACGCTCTGTTTGGACGGCCGACTTATGCAAAGTTCATGGCACGACCATGTTATGTTTATCTGCACCTCAAGATGCTGGGTCACAAGGGAACCATAACAGTGCATGGGAGTCGAAAGATAGCCCTGGAATGTGAGGAAGGCGATGCTGCTTATGCTGAGTCTGTTTGTGCAATAGAGGAGTTGAAGTTTGACAAGGATAATGTTGACCCGGCGGACATGACGTCTTTGAAGAAGCCAACCACAGAGCATGAGCCGGTGATGAAGTTTAAATCGGCCGATGACACCAAGCTGGTTGATTTTGTTCCTGGTGACTCATCTAAGCAGTTCAGTATCAGTGCTAACCTGGATCCCAAAATAGGAAAGCACGCTCATCGAGTTCATCCATGAGAACCGGGACATCTTTGCATGGAAACCTTCTGGCATGTCGGGTGTACCGAGAGAACTTGTTGAGCACACTCTCAATATTGATCCAAAATTTAAGTTGGTCAAGCAGTTTTTTCGGTGGTTCAATGAGGAGAGGCGTAAGGCCATTGGTGAGGAAGTGGCCCGGCTCTTGGCGGTCGGGTTCATTGTTGAAGTTTTTCATCCAGAGTGGTTGGCTAACCCGGTGCTAGTGCTTAAGAAGAATGGCACCTGACGTATGTGTGTGGATTACACGAACTTAAACAAGGCTTGTCCGGTTGATCCTTTTGCTCTTCCTCGTATTGATCAAATCATTGATGCTACGGCGGGTTGTGAGCGTTTGAGCTTTTTGGATGCTTATTCTGGTTATCATCAGATCAAGATGGCAGTTAAGGACCAGGAGAAGACGGCTTTTATTACTCCTTTTGGAGCCTTTTTCTATGTGTCCATGCCTTTTGGGCTCAAGAGTGCCTAGGCGACTTATGAACGATGTGTGCAGAACTGTCTTCACAATCACATTGTGGTGAAGTCTAGAGAGAAGGAGACCTTGATAGATGATTTGAAGGAAACATTTGATAATCTCCAGATCTACAAGATGATGCTTAACCCGGCCAAGTGCGTTTTTGGTGTACCAGCAGGCAAGCTTTTGGGTTTTCTGGTTTCTAACAAAGGCATTGAGGCTAACCCGAAGAATATCAAGGCCATCACCTCTTTGGCTAAGCCGGCGTGTATCAATGATGTTCAGCGTTTGGCGGGTCGTATTGCTGCCTTAAGCCGGTTAGGTGAGAAGGCCATCCCACTATATTAGATGATGAAGAAAACAGATGACTTTGTCTGGAGTGATGCTGCTAACAATGCATTTGAAGATTTGAAGAGGCAGCTAGCTGAGCCGCCAGTTCTTGCTGCTCCCATTGATAAGGAGCATTATTATTATATGTGGCTGCTAACACGCGGGCTGTCAGTGTGGCCATCGTGGTGGAGCGCAAGGAGGCTGGCAAAGAGCATCCGGTTTAATGATCGGTTTATTACATCAGTGAGGTGCTTATTGAGTCCAAGCAAAGGTATCCACATTGGCAGAAACTCGTTTATGGGGTGTTCATGACAAGGCGGAAGCTTAAGCAATATTTCCAGGGTCATCCCATCACTGTGGTCAGTTCTGCTCCTTTAGGAGATATCATTCAAAACAGAGAAGCCACAGGACGAGTCGCCAAGTGGGCCATTGAGCTTGGGCCTCATGGTTTAAAATATGTGCCACGCACTGCGATCAAGTCTCAAGCACTGGTGGATTTCATCAATGATTGGACAGAGCTGCAGATGCCTGAAGAGAAGCCGGACAACACATATTGGACTATTCACTTTGATGGGTCTTGGAAATTGGAGGGTTTGGGGGCTGGAGTTATTTTAGCTTCCCCTCGAGGTGACAAATTTTGTTACTAACAATGCAACTGAGTATGAGGCCCTGCTCCATGGTCTTTGAATGGCTAAGGAGATGAACTTAAGCCGGGTGAGGTGCTTTGGCGACTCATATTTGGTGGCTCAACAAGTCTCAGGCAAATGGGATTCCAAGGATCCCCTCATGGCGGCTTATCACCGCGAAGTTGATGCTATTGCTGGACACTTCAAGGGTTATCAAGTGGAGCACATTGATCGCAGAAAGAATGAGGTGGCTGATGCTTTAATCCGGCTGGGATCTCAGCGTAAGACAGTGCCACCTAACACTTTCTTGGACATTCTGCATAACCCTTCTGTCAAGTTGCCTATAGAGGAAGACTTGGTTGTTCCTGACCCGGAAGCACAATTGGTGGCGACTCTTCACGTCATCCCAGATTGGACAGTGCCATATTTGGCTTACATGACCCGGGGCGAGTTGCCTAAGGATGAAAGTTTGGCTAGGCAGATAACCCGGCGGTCTAAGTCAATGACAATTGCCAATGGCGAGCTGCATCATCGTGGTGTCACTAGGGCGTTTCAGCGTTGTGTCTCTCTCGAGGAAGGTCAAGAAATTCTTCGTGAGATTCATGAAGGAGATTGTGGCCATCATGCCGGTTCAAAGTCCCTTGTGGCCAAAGCTTTTCATCATGGATTTTATTGGCTGACGGCTCACGCTGATGCAGAGGATCTGGTCAGTAAATGTGATGGTTGTCAGAAATTCTCATGGCGAGCTCACGTGTGGACTCAAGAACTGCGGATGATTCCAATTACTTGGCCGTTTGCAGTCTGGGGACTGGACATGGTTGGGCCTTTCAAAAGGTCCAAAGATAAAAAGACCCACCTCTTGGTGGCGGTTGACAAATTCACAAAGTGGGTTGAGGCAGAGCCAGTTACTAAGTGTGACGCAGCCACGACGGTTCAATTCATGAAAAAGGTGGTCTTTCATTTTGGCTTTCCACACAGTATCATAACTGACAATAGCACCATGGAGGAGTTTTGTCAACGTGAGCATATTCGACTTGACGTTTCATCATTAGCTCACCCCCAATCCAATGGTCAAGCTGAAAGAGCCAATCAAGAAATCTTGAAAGGTATCAAGCCCCGGCTTATGGTTCCTTTGCAACGGACGTCGGGTTGTTGGGTGGAGGAGTTACCTTCTGTGATATGGAGCATCAATACTACCCCCAATAGGTCTACAGGTTACATGCCTTTCTTCATGGTTTACGGAGTAGAGGCGGTTCTCCCTAGTGACATCCATCATGACTCGCCCCATGTGGCGGCTTGCGTTGAAGCTGATAACGAACAAGCGCGTCAGGATGCACTTGACCTATTAGATGAAAAGTGTGACTTGGCAGCAGCACGCTCGGCGATTTACCAACAAGACTTGCGCTGCTATCACAATCGCCAGGTTAAGTGTAGAACCTTTCAAGAAGGTGATTTGGTGTTCCGGCTCATCCAGGATCAAACTGACGCACACAAGTTATCCCTACCTTGGGAAGGGCCCTTTGTGGTTAGCAAGA
Source organism: Triticum dicoccoides (assembly GCF_002162155.2). NCBI lineage: Eukaryota > Viridiplantae > Streptophyta > Magnoliopsida > Poales > Poaceae > Triticum > Triticum dicoccoides. Next base: position 190,822,036 of record NC_041393.1, on the reverse strand, counting down.
ACTTGAACAACGGGTCATACTACCTTATCGATGTTCGAGAGCATAAAGACTCACGTAAGTCGGAGGAGGAGACTCGCCGGCCGTGGAATATTGCTCATCTTGGGCCTTACTACACTTAAGCCACCGGCTCTTATGATGTACATATCTTTGACGATGTATGATAAGTAATAAAGCAGGACCTCTGTCCTTTTCACCCTCAATGATCATGTATCTTCATCATCATAATTCCAAAGACCAATTGGGGGCTGATCGTATTCGAATCTAGCTTAACCCCTTTTTCTCCGACTTTGATCGTATTCGAATCAGAGTCATTAAAAAAATCTCAAGGTCATTCGGGGGCTTCCTGTTCAAACACAGGTCGTATTCAAACCAAAGAGAACATAGTTGTCGGTACCCTCTTGATCGGCGCAATGCCAAACCCACTAGGGGGCCTCTTGATCGTATTCGAATAATAGCTTAACCCCTTTTTGGGTCCGACTTTGATCGTATTCGAATCAGAGTTGTTAAAAAAGTCTCAAGATCATTTGGGGGCTTCCTGTTCAAACATAGGTCGTATTCGAACCAAGGGAACATAGCTGTCGGTACCCTCTTGATCGGCGCAACGCCAAAACCACTAGGGGGCTTATTGATCATATTCGAATCCTAACTTAACCCCTTTAGGTCCGGTTTACTAATCGTATTCGAATCAGAAGCCTCACTTTTCTCTCTGTTTGGCTTATGTTTTTTTGAAAACAATCTTTGGTTTTGTCTTGAGACTTTTTGTTCATATATGAGGCATATATATATATGGTTTCTATTTAACCCGACTTGGCTTTGGACGATAAGTCGCAAGCATATGACAATCATCAAACATTTGGAAGTTTTGGCTTCTAAAAATTGGGTTATCACCCTTACTGTGCAGGTCACATAAACCGACAGTGCAAATTTAATATCACAGGTATGATATTATAGTTATGTTTCAAAGTTATGATTCATAACAGGTTTATCTGTGACTCCTCTTTTACACATCAGTGGTCATATGTAAGATATTATGACCCGCCCTGCGGTAAACCGCCAAGGGTTCTTGTGATCTATTTCTGTGTGCAGGATAGTTCAAGGATTTGCTTATGCATAAGGAAAATAGATGATAAGTATAATAAGGGCAAGTGTAAGACAGCGGCTTAACAGTGTTGAGCACCCAAACGTGCACGATGGCACGACAGATCAAAGTCGTTTCTACCCTATTACATGACTCCCTGAGTCCAAATGATTAAACTATTTTTCAGAAGATTACTAATATGAGCTGCCCGGCGGGTCAATTCTCTTGTTGGCCTGATGCTTCTGGATCAACCCTCTCCGCTTCTTTGTTCTGTTCCCATTCCTGGAAGGTTGATGATGACCAGTTAATGCCATTCAGAGCTTCAAATTCAGCTTCATCATCAATTAGCCTGGACGGGTCAACTTCAGGGGCGAAGGTATGCTTACGGATTGGGGGGTCAGGCTTGTCACTTTATAACGAGGCGTCGGCATCTTCCGATTTCCTGCGTCATAAGCCGGATGGTACTTGGTGAGGTCCGTCTCATCGGCAATCAAACTGGCCACATGGCGTATTTCCTTCACACAAGCAGCGAAGTCCTCCTGTTCAAATGAAGTGCCATCTTCCTTAAGGCTTGGATACCCAATGGAGATGTTAGCCGGGTCTAATTCGGGTAGCCATGCTTTGGCCCGGCTTAAGGCAACCACAGCTCCGGCTCTCGCAGAGGATCTCTTTAATTTGGTGAACCGTTGTGGTAGCACAGAAAGTTTCTTTAACACATCAACAAGAAGCGTGGGGGCTTCATTTGACAGGGTAACGGTGGATAAGGCATGCTGAGCTCCAGTGTAAAGTTGTTCTACGAGCGTGTAAACCGCCTTCAACTTTACCAACATGTCCTGGTTGAGGTTGGTGCTCCTAGGGCCTGCATAGCAATAGCAGATGAGTTAAATGACAGTTCATATGATCATCAGAAATAGTCAACACTTGACACTTGTAGGGCGGCTTACCAAAGATTGCTGAGACCATCTGAGACACATGGCGTTTTAAGCCGGACAATTCAATGGTCACCTCTTGAAGAGCCGCCTCTGCTTTTTTAGCTCATTGGGTTAAGGCAATTTTTTCTTCAGCCCAGGCCTTTTTCTCAACTTTAAACTCGGCCTTCAATTTCTCTTGTTCAGACACACTGAATTCAAATTTGGAATTTGCCCTTTGGGTTTCAGTTTCCTATGACTCGAAGCAGTTCTTCAATTCTGATAGCTCTGATTGAAGTTGAGCAGTGGTGGTCTGTACAAATACCGGATCAAAATCATGAACATTAGCATACAATATTAAGTCCCAAGCCTTTTGCAAGCAACAACACTTGGCACTTGGGGGCTAATGTCTACCGAAAGTTCTATCTAAGTGGCGGTTCATGAGAGTAAGTCCCAAGTACTTTGCAAGCAAGAGTACTTGGCACTTTGGGGCTAATGCATATTGCTGTTAAAAGCTACACAAGTACTATATTCTACACAAGCATGTGAAGGACCGGTTCATTCATGCTGATTAAACCGGCCCTTGGGGACTACGGATTAAGCCGGATTTTTTTACAGGTTTTACCAAAGGATATTACTGATGCTCATACGTTCGTTCTAAGTCTACAACATATTCATCATAAGCAATAGACTTGGGGGCTGGCATAGTAAGGGTAATTCAATGACGGGAAGAATTTATACCTCAAATTTCTGGTGCATTTGTTTCACCATATCAACTTCAAGATCACGGCTGCTGTGCACTTGGCTAAGATAGCCAGAAAAAACTTCGCCAATGCTCATTTGAGTATAGTCAGCAACATCAAATCCGACTTTACGTCGTTCAATGTGCTCCTCCTTGGCAGAACACTTGGCTAGCATAGTGGGTCTCCCCGGCTCAGTATAGCCGGTCTTGGTAATTTCCACATCAACATTTTGTGGGTCGGCTGTCTTAGCCGAGCTGGAGGCTTTAGGGTTTACAGAGCCGTCGGCGGCTTGATCGACAGGCGAGTCAGCAGTCATCGTTGGCGTATCGTGAACCTGCTCAACTGGTGGTTCAGCAACAGAGGCCTCAGGTGCAGCCGTCTGGAGCTCCGACTTGTTGACGGTCGGCTCTTTAGCTGGCTTGTTTTTCTTCACCCTCTTGCTGGGCTTCGCTTTTCCACTGCATGAGGTCAAAAAGGTTACTACAAGTATAAAGGATTGTAATGAGTACATGATAAGTAAATTGTCATTACCCTGGAGCGGTCTTCAAAGCCGGCATGTTGGACTGAATTGAGTCGCCGGAAGAATGCGAAGTTTCCTGATAATTTGAATCAAAAGAGTTGAGTGGTTGATGAGTGAGACCCGCCAAAGGATAAAAAGGGTTTAAGATGGAGGTGACCTCGTTCCAGCGCTTCCTTGGTGTATTCGGTAAGCTGGAGGAGAGTTCTGCATCTTTGCTGGTCCGGGTCTACCTCCGGCTCTCATGAATCTGTCGCTTCAAAAGAAATTAAGGATCCTGATAAGCTAAGGGATGTCAAAGTCTTACTTTCCGGGTTACTCTTCGGTTTTTTTGTCTTGGCAAAGGCTCGGAGTCGGAGGAAATAATATTTACCTCTTCTTCCATTACCTGACTCGTTCCCGTGTCAGCCTGATGATAACCAGTGTCAATAAGGTGATTGAAAAAGGAGCCAAGAGAGTCGAGGGCTACCTCCGACTCAGAGGAGTCCTCCAGTTGAAGCAATTCAGAAGTGCTGGGCTTCTTTCCTCTTTTCTTGGCGGCGGCTCTCTTGGGGGCTTTCTTGGCGTTCCTGGCTCTCTTTGCAGCCTCATGATCATACTTTTTCTTCCAAAAAAATTTCATCAGCCTGTGAAAATTAGCAAAGGTTTTAGTAAAAGACAAAACATCAAGGATGAAGGTAAATTATCTCAGTTTGGCGGCTTACCCCTGGAGCCGGGTTAGCTTTGCAGAAAGGGCTTAAGCCCACCTTGCCACAGTCTGCGAGGCTTTCGTTCAAAAGTGACTGTGTCATATCATTGACAACATCATCAGGTAAATCGTCAGGGCTATGGCGCAGTGGATCCTTCTTCTCGCCCGTATAGGTACACATTAAATCGGAGCGACGGCTCAACGGTATGATCCGCCATGCGACCCAGCACCGGACCAAGTCAATACTATTGAAGCTGTTCCCCAAAAGAGCCTTGACTTTAGCCATGGTAGGGGCAAGCTTCTGACGATCAGCAGCTGACAACTTGTATGGAAGAGGATGATTGGAGTCAGGGCGCAGGGCGCGAAGGTCGGGCAGAGGGTTCTCATCAGCCGGAGAAGTGTCTTGACAGTAGAACCATGTCTGGTTCCAATCTTTGGGGTGACTTGGTGGGTTCACGTAAGGGGAAATGGCATCTCTCCGTTGTTGGATTGAGACCCCGCTGAGTTCCAAACTAGGACCGTTGGAGTATTCATTCTGGCGGTTCAAATAAAACAACTCTCTGAAAAGCAACAAGCTGGGCTCTTCTTCAAGATACACCTCACAGAACACTTGAAAGTTGCAAATATTAGACACGGAGTTGGGTCCGATGTCTTGAGGCTGGAGGTACAAAAAGTGCAGGACGTCTCTGAAGAACTTTGAGTCGGGTGGCGAAAAGCCCCGGTTCATGTGATCACTGAAAATGATGACTTCCCCCTCTTTGGGATGAGGCTTTTCCTCTGTTGGATCAGGAGCATGGTATGACATCACATCCTTTTTAGGCAGATAGCCGATTTTCACAAAATCGTCAAGTGTACTCTCCGTGATGATGGATTTGACCCAGTTACACGAAGTGACTGTTTTGGGCGGCATTGTGAAGAAGGAAGCCTAAAAAAAGAGAAAAATTGCCGGTTCAAATTTAAGCCGGAGGAAAAGTATTACAACACGTATTCGGAATGGCGGCTTATCAAGGGGCCTAATGGTATATGACTAATTACATCAGGTTATTCAAACCGCCGTGAGCAGTCAGGTTATTTAAGCCGCCATGGGTAGTCGGATGTTATCTATTGAGCATTGCAATTTAAGCCAGTGGTCTGAGCAGCCATGGCTAGGTGGATATATCAAAATGCATTTTTTTGGCTAAGTGTCACACAAACAAGTTTCAAAGGTTGCAGCTATTATTTTGGATCAACGGCTGTTCAGGAAAAGGAAATAAATCTAGACCTAAAAAACCAGTAGATATGAGTTCATAAGCTCTAAAATGATCTTTTCTTCTAGGAAAGGGGATCTGCTGGTATGAAAGGTGAAAGCAAAACAACTACTGCATCGGTTATATGCCGTTTTCAGATCAAAAAGGTTCACGGTGCAAGCACTAAAGATGAACTACGATAAACTATGAAGAACACAGAGAAGTTCAGAAACCCTAATGGGGATCTGAGGTGCTGGGAAAGCGAAAACTTACAGGTGCAGATCTACTTCGGAGGGTCACCGCCGTTCTCTGGTTCGATTCAAGGTGATGCAGCGGCCTGGGACAAAGACGATGGTGCGCTCTGCGGCGGCAGTGGAGCTCGAGCGGCAGAGGTCACGAGAGGAAGGAGATGCTGGAAAGGGGAGAATGAGAAAAGACCAGTCGTGGCTATTTATAAGGAAGGACTGATAAGTGGGCGCGAAAAACGAGGAGGCCGAAAACATGGTTATCCAGCTGATCAGGCGCCTCGATTCTCGAACGACTATTAAAAGATAAAGATTCATTGAGATATGTTGGACAAAGTGTGAATTAATGACAGATGACGTCATGGCGGGTTATCACAGATCCAGAAGATGACATCATGGCGGGTTATAAACTCTTGCGCAATGAAGAGCAGATGATTTTTTCTAAAGTGTTGAAGATTGACATGAACCAGTTCAAATCAATCTGGGGCCTAATGTTGGGGATATAACTATTAGGTATGACCCGCCCAAGAGGGGCCGGGTTATACCTATGGCGATTCATAATATGAGGCCCAAGATGATACTTGAATATGGCGGTTCAGTTAAGGGCCCAAGGCCCAAAGGCGACTTAAGGCCCGTAGAGATAAACCACCATATGTATATAACTTGTATTGTAAGGCAGGAATAGATAGACACCGAGCCGGACACTGTTTATGAGCCGTCCTGGACTCTGTGAGCCGCTGGGCATCGACCTCTGTATATAAGGGGATGACCCGGTGGCGGTTCAGGACAAGTAACATCAGATCGAGAACTAGGTCAAGCGAATTCGCTCCTTGGTAATTGAGACATAAGCAATCCCAACTCAAATTGGATTAAGCCATTACCTTCACCGCAAGGGGCCAAACCAATATAAACTCCCGTGTCCTTTGTCCCGTTTTAACCCCTTTAAGCTTCCTAGTTGTGATGGCTCCACGACTAAGTCCTTTTGCTAGGACATCTGTCGTGACGTTTCCACGACACCATTGATTCCTCATCACGGGCGGCGCATCATGGGGTGGCGCGGTGACGCCTCCCCTCCCACCACGCGTACACACGGACGCGGCTATATAAAGCCGGTGGCCTCCCTTGCCTCTGGCCACACCAGCTCTAGCCGCCGAGCTCTCCCTCTCTCGTGGGCTGCCGCCAATCCCTCCCTCTCCCTCCCTCTCCCTCACTCTGACACCCGATGGCCGCGCGTTTCCCTGGCGACGCGGCGGCGACCAACGGCTTCGGCCGCCGCTCGCTCCACGAACAGGAGTCGTGGCTCTTGTTCGAGGCAAACATCCCTGCACCGCCAGACATGCGCGCCGGGCCGATGGGGTGGAGGCTCAGCAATGGGGGAGTGCCCATTCCCCCGTTGCCCGACGCCGAGGCGCGCCCCCCTACTTCACCGTCGAGGTCGACCTCGTGCGTGCCTTCCTCACCGATGAGTAGTGCACCCTCTCCCAGTATGCCGCCGACAACCACGCGGCATGGGCGGCGTACTTCGAGCGCCATTAGGAGCAGAGGCTGGCGTCTACCAACGGGGCACCGGTGGTCGGCAGCGTGAAGAACAGCGAGGGGCGCCGCGTGTGGTGGGGCGCCCCCGGCCGCGTGCTCGAGGGCATGCTGGCGTACCTTGAGGGTGGTAATGAACCGCCGCTGGCATACCCTCCCCCAGTGGCCACCCCAGCCCACCGCCGACGTGCCGGGCAATGGATGCCCAGGAGGTTTGGTTCCTCCTTGTCTTCCTCCTCGCACTCCTCCTCCCGCTCTTCTTCCCACTCCTCCAGCTGTCCGGTGTTGCTCAGCGTCAAGGCCGAGCCCGTGGCGGAGATGCCGCTCGGCCGACGCACTCGCAGTGCCGACATCTTCATCAACGAGGGCGGCCGCCGTGCCTCCTCGTCGTCCCCTCCATGCTTCGTCAAGGAAAAGACGGAGCCGGGGCTTGCGGCCGTGAAAACGGAGCCAGGGATCCCCACCGTGAAGAGGAGCACAGCGACGTGGAGCTCGACGACGAGGCGGCCCTGAAATGGACGTGCAAGGACTACCTGAAGATGGAGATGGAGTGCCAGTGCATCGCCCTACAGTGCTTCGAGCAGTGCCGCCGGGGCCGCGATGAAGGAGGCGCTGTCGTCCTCGACGACAGTGACGACGACGACACGCCGCCGCCGCCACCAGTCCGCCATGGCGACGCCGAGCAGGGGTCCAGCAGGGGCGGCCGCGTCAAGGAGGAGAAGGCCGACAATGACGGCGGCGAGGATGGCGGCGATGACGGCGACTACTCCGCATTCAACGATTTCTTTTTTTAGATAAATTTGCTATGTAAGCCGCAAACATGTCTAATATATGCCAAAGTTTGCCGAATTTTAGCCGTGTTTAATCAAACTTCGCCGAATGTTTTTTCTTAAATTAGACGCGCCTGGGGGAGGCCCTGGGGCCAGCGACTGGGAACCAACTCGCTCCAAGGCCGTTTTTTTGCGCCGGCTCGCCCCCAGGCGGCGATTTTACGCGCCCACTGGGGGGCCAACGGCTGGAGATGCTCTAGTACTGGGCTGTCAAATCAAAAGTGCGAGCACTCTCCGTGTCCAACCGTCTGACTGTGTTCGTATGAGGTCCGGAGCTAGGATGTTTTTTAGCCAAGGCTATCAGATCCAGTTCAGAAGACTACCTGGCGTTTCAAGTCCCAATCAGCGGCTGTTTAAACTATACCGTATGTGGTCGGCAGTCCGATGAATCTCCACAACGAGCACGAGATTGTTTTTTGCCATCAACCAACGTTCGAGGAAAAAAATGGAGGAGTTGTTGCTCGGCCATGAGCCGCCGCGCTGTTGAGCTTCTACTACTAGTTGCTGCGTTTTGCCTTGAGTCGACGGGTTCACAGGTTCGAGCTGGATGCCACCAAGCCGCCATCGCTGTTTTGACTCGCTGCACCTCCACTGACCCCGTGAATCGCCACAAGCCGCCCGGCCAATGCCTCCACTTCACCGGGAGTTTTCACGGCCGTGCTACACCGCTTCACCTCCTGTGGTGAATCGTACTATGCCCTGTTGAGCCGCTACTACTCGGCCTCTGATCTGGAGCCTCGGAGCTATATTATTGCTGAATCACCGCCCCGGGTTACCTCTGTTGCCACACCCCTATTGAGCTATTTGGAGAAACCACTTCTATTGTGGTCGGCCATGCCCAGGGCTTCCTCGAGCTACCTTGTTCCGCTATGGATAAGCCGGAGTTTGGATAAGCCGTCTTCCTTAGAGGTGCTCTATTAACCTGTCGACACGGTATTGAGTAACCTCTGCCGGCTGTATTTGCTTCGAGCAGCCGTCTGTGAGCCGCCTCCACCGGCTGTAGTAAAAAGTTATTACATGTTAAAACATGTCAGGTGAATTTCATCTAATTATATTTTCTTGACACATATTGTTTTTGTCAAAGAACAATTACTCTGGTCTGTGGTATTTTTCTCACAGGATCACTATTCATTACAAAGGTATCGCAAAAGGGCATGCGTCAACATTATTTTTGCACTAGCACTTAACTGTGCCGTGCTGCTCAACGGATATGTGCGCAAGTCACTGCCCCTGCTACATCAACATGATGCGATTGACTCGTCCGACCGCGCTGGCTTACAATGCCGCGGCTGGCTCATTTGTCTGCTCGTGCGGCTGACTCGGCTGTGGTTGATTACAACTTCACCATGGTTTTTTGGTGCAGAGCAAATTGTCTACTGCAAAAGTGACCATCATATCATGGAGGTTTATTGAATAACTCATACCGGAAGTATGCAATGAGTGTTGCGAAGATTGTCAATTCGTTTCAAACCTCCTGTTTACATAAATTCTAGCGTTCTGCTGTAATACTATATGCCGGTTTATATCATGGCCAAGTATGAAGAATCTCAAGACAACTCCTCGAGTCGTCTTAAGACTCGGGGGCTACATGGACATGGCTCAGTAAGTTCCAGTCTAAGTAGATTCAAGAGCTCCGGGTCATTGGAGGGAAGATAACCCGGCCCCGGAGATTACTGTTATATTGATGAAAATTTAAAGGCCGTTAGAATATTTCCGGCTTAAAAAGAAGATTCTGGTTCAACTTCCTGTTCAAGGAAATCTATCTCCCACAAAGCTTTGAAGCTATTAATATCCGGCTTAACATCCAACTCAAAAGAATCCATCTCTCGCAAGTTCGAGTTCTCAGAAAAAATTAAAGGTTGCCAAAGAGAACTTGTTGCCATGATGTGCAGTTCAAACATGGGTATCCGATCCGGCTTATACGCCATGATTACAAAATACTTGGGGGCTTGCTACCCAGGTTAAAGGGACCAAAGAGAGTTTGTTGCAAAACACAACTCAAACATAGGTACCCTTCTTTGATATCATTTGGGGGTGACCTACTTAATGAGCAGAGCCTTGATCACCCTCTTGATCCGGCTTGTATGTCGTTAATAAAATATTACTTGGGGGCTATGTGTTCAATGGACAAGAGTTTTTATGACCCTTGTAATAGGCTTAAAAGCCAGGCTTGGAAGCCAGGTGTATTCACCTAAAAACCCGGGTTATCCTGCCTTTTTAAGTCTGCCACTCCGCCCAGATTGACTGGAATGACCCGCCGTACTTTTAACAGTCAATCTTATACAATACCTTGAACTTGTCAAAGTTAAAATGACGATTGGTCATGTGAGGCCCGACTTATAAGGTTTGCATGAAGGTTTAACCCAGTGGCTGTGCGACCCATTGAAAGCACTTGAGATTCAGGCTTGGCGGCCTATGAAAGCTTGTTTTTCTACTTTATTATTTCTATTTGAACATTTTTGGGTTCATCTTTGTACCATATTGACATATGGTTTAAAATGATTCATGCCATGTAGCCTTAATCTCTATGGCTCATATTTGGGCATATCCGTGGATTTTGATAACCCGGTCTGGCTCTGGACAATAAGTCGCCAGTATGATATGATTGTGCACTTGGAGTTTAAGCTCTGAGGCATTTTTGGGGTTGTTACCCTTTGTTGCGTCTGGCATGATAAGCCAGCAGCGTGAATCAATTTTTATAGGCCATGTAGCCTTGATTCTATGACTCATATTTGAGAGTCTTGGGTTAATAAACCACCCTGGCTTTGGACTTTAAGTCGCCAGTGTATGAGGATTATGTGCTTGGAGTTCTGGCTCTAAGCTTTGGGATGTTACCCCTTACTACCTTTGGCTTTATAAGCCGACGGTATAAACAAATTGAATAGGGTGTTGTGCTCTCAATATTTGGGTTGTAACCCTTACTGCACGACATATGATGAGTCGGCAGTGTTGACAAATATCACAGGTATGATATTTATTTTGTTATAATTATATGAGATTTTTCTAAACCGGCCCTGGCTATGGACTTTAAGTCGCCAGTATCATTTTGATTGCGCCATTGGAATCATGCGCTTATAAATCATTGGATTTTTGCCCTCACTGCATATGGCGCTGCAAGCCGGCAGTGTAAATCAATCCTACAGGTATGTTTTCCTAGTTATATGAATATGTGAGGTTTGATAACCCGCCCTAGCTTTTGACATTAAGTCGCCAGTATGTTTAGGCTTGAATGGCCTTAATGCTAGTATTTTCTATAATTACATAAGACTATATTATGTTTGGGTTCTTACCCGCCCTGGTTTTTGACGTTAAGTCGCCAGGGCATATGCTATTTAAACTTTGTGCAGGACATGCAGAGTTTTACACATAAGTGAGAATATTGCTATTGCTCATATGAATCATTGAGTTTAAACCCGTCATCTGGCCATCTGAAGATATTACCGGGTTACCCAGACCCGGGTTATATTGTTCAATATTGAGTTTATTGAGGCTATGAGCCACCAAAGTGATCTTGTCAAAAACTGGACATGATTATGAGCCTCCATGGATGCGGTTATCAGTTCTTGATTTTTACAAAGGCTATAGGCCGCCGGGTTACAAAAATTCCGGTTTACAATGAATGCGCATTAAGTCGCCACCGGCCAAGAGCCGCCTGGTATTTATAACTCCAGATTTACTTGTCAACTGATAAGGTATTCAAATTTCTAATAGTCAAACTTGGATGGATTTTCATGATGATATTGATTGATTGAGGTTTTTCGTACCGTATTATATTATCTTGAATAGCCAACATGGTTGGATTTGTATGGTTATCCATAACCAGTATTATGATTGAGGTTTTCAAAGTCGCTAAAGTGCAATGGTTATTATTTCTTTATCAATGGATATGATTTTATTTACAATGGAAGGAATAGTCCCGAGTCACTGCAGGCTTACGACCCGGCACTTGGGGGCTACATTATTCAAATCATGATTATACCAACTATGGAAGTCCCATGTCGCTGCAAGCATGCACCATGACACTTGGGGGCTAATGCAAAATGATTTTTAGCTTGCCTTATTGAAGACCCGACTCATCACATTGTAATGAGCTGGCCCTTGGGGGCTACCAATTGCTCCTGTCAAAAATTCAAGGTACACAAGCCTTAATTCATTATATTGAAGGGTCCACTACTCAGTTGGTAGAGTACAAGGCTCTTAACCTTGTGGATGTGGATTCGAGCCCCATGGTGGGGGTTACATCATATGATGTTATTTCCAATGAAGTATATATATAAAGTCCTAGCTCAGTATTATCTTACTGAGCCGGCCCTTGGGGGCTACACGTTGCTGTTCAAATCTACATGATCATATCTACAAAGTCCCTGCTCATTATTGCATAATGACCCGACCCTTGGGGGCTACACTGGTTGAAGTTTTTATGAGCATAAGACAATTACAAGTCCCAGGTTGCTGCAAGCATGACAACCCGACACTTGGGGGCTACATATGTGTGGAATATTTAGTTTTGACTAGTGATTGAGATGAACAACCCGGATTTCTTCAAGGTTGCAACATTTATATTGAAGCAAGTCTTAAGCTGTTACTACACTCCCTTCTTAAGACTTGGGTGCTACAAGTGAGGTACATTTTCAAGCTTGATGTTAGCAGCAATTATGACCCGATGCTATCAATATTTACAAACTGGATATTTTGGCAATGATAAACCGACAAGTTCTACATCTTTAAGCCGGCTGAAAATCTGATGAGTATTTCAAGACCAATATTTTTTGTTAAGCATAGGGAGCGGAATCATATGAATTATTCTTCACAATATTTTTCTAGAAGAAACTAGTGTCAGCAAATTGATTATGGAGCTGGCCTATGAACCCAGATTTTCTAGAAGAAGGAAATGACAAGGACTTAAGGATAATCGAGTGCCGGCTTACAAGAAAATAACCCGGAGCACAACCTGTCAAAGTTTTTCTTGTGTTTATGTTGCAGATCAGTTTAACATGGATAAATACAAATTAAACTGGGGGCCAATGTTGGGGATATACCTCGCGGTATGACCCAGCCGGATATATGATCCGGCTGGGACTTGGCGTTTCATTGGTAACCCGCTGGAGGATTGACGACTCACGAGTCTGGCGGCTCACTGGTCTGACGACTCACGAGCCTGGCGACTCACTAATGGCCCCAACGGCGAGTCAGATAGAGGACTAGGCCCAAGGCCGAGAAGGCCGGCTCATGTTATGATGGGCCGGCTTAAGAGGAAAGCATAAGGAATATTCCCTTACAAAGGAAGCAAGACTAGGACTCCACTTGTAATAGAGTAATCCTAATCCTACTAGGACTAGTCATGTAACCCGCCCCTTCAACTTATATAAGGAGGGGCAGGGCACCCCAAGGGGAGGCGAACGATAATCTCTAAGGCTAGACACGACTAAAGAGGAGAGCCGGTTTATGCGGCAACTCCCTCATGAGCATAATGAGACCTAGCCACAAAAAACATGTAGGGCTATTACCGGATGATGTTTCCCGGGGCCCAAAGCTGTCTAAATCCTTGTCTTGTGTGTTGATCCGCCTCACGTCTCTCATCCCGATCAACCCCTCTCAAGCTACCACATAGATGCGTTGGCCTCATGAATAAGTCCTCACACTAGAACATCTGCCGTGACAATTCCACGACAGGGCCCTACCGAGTATTGGAACCCCAAGGTCCTATGGAAAATAATGAAACTTTGCATAATCTTGCATAATATGATCCTTGAAGATGAGAGGGGTGCCAAAGAATTTTCAGTACATCTCCAATGGGGATGTTGTTGAGCTGGAGCACGATGCAAATAGGATATAGAGATTCCTCGTAGCACATCAAAGCATCGAGAACCGAGAAGTCCATACTCATCTCCAAGATCATCTTAGCGAGCATCAAGAACAACTTCATAGTACTTCATAGTTGTGCTTTTATCATGCTCTTTACTTCATTTGGACACTTTTGTCTGTTTGACTTTGAATAATTTGGTTTGTAAACTTTGAATTTGTAATATTCTTGAATTATGGGAACCTCAGTTATTATATTTGGATTTAGTATGTGTGAAACTATGTAGTTGAAATGTAGTATGTAAACTAAAATTAGGATGATTTGGCGAAAAAATAATAAGGAGATAAGTTTAGGGGATCGGCTAAGAATCGCTTTTATTTAGCGGGCCAAATACAAGGAGTTGAAAGGATAACATGTCGTTTGAGGGGCTAAATCACAAGGGATTGGTTAGAGATGCTCTTATAATATTATACGCATCGATTTTCATAAAAGTCATCTTTGATCGGGTTTATAGAGAAACGTACCAATATTTACAATACCAGATATATATCGTATACAAATATATTTCATGTTGAACCTAGGAAGTGTTTTGGTACTAGATGGGTAACGCAAACATAAATGTAGATTTCCACCATTAAAGTAAACATTATGGGCAGAAACTAGATTTTGTTTAGTTCACTCATGTAATTTAATCGATTCGGCTACGAAGCAAGGAAGAATACAGGAGCCCCGCCTCTAGGTAGCTAGATCCATCTATCTCCTTACTACTGACTTCACTCCCACCCAACTGCATCACCCAACTCGACGAGAGCATACAACACGACACTCTAGTTATTGCCACCACTATTCGTGAGCACATCATACCGTCTCGGCGGATTGTGACCCTCCTGGCGGAGGCTGCTTCCCCACCTCCACCGCCTTGACAACAACTATGGTAGTGTGGATGACGACCTTCTTAGGGGAGCTCGAATGTCGGTGTTCTGGGAACCAGGGTACCCAGACTCACCTGCCTGCGGCCCACAACGTGGCTCACTCGACGGCTTGGTACGGCCCATCTGCAAGGATGCAAAGACAAGACCCTCGCAAGGGCCCCTTGGCCTCACGAGGCGGACGACGCCATGACCTCCCGAGGAGCGGCCTCCCCAGGCGGCCTCCCAAGGAGCGGAGATTCCTATGCAAGTGCTCAGCCTCACGAGGCTACGGTGACGTGAGCCATGACGTCCAAGGCCAGGTGGGTGCCAGCGGGCGCAGAGGAGATAGTTTCCCTTTCGGTGCTAAGAGAGCAAGGACATACGCGGGTTCCCAAAGAGCCCTCCAAAGGTTTCCATTCCGGTGAAACGAGACCAAGACCACGAGCTTGGCAGGACGGATGTGATCGCCGAGCCCACCGCTGTGTCACGACCAAAAGCTTTGCAGGAGAAGACCATCTTTTGTCAGGATAGGGTGTACCTCTTGTCCCCTTTCAAATTGGTCGTTGTGGTATCCCTTCCCACCTAAGTTTCCAGGGAAGAGGACCAAGGCCACTATAAATATAGGTTAGCCACCATCGTAGAAGAGGTCGACTCATTCTCACCCTCCAAAGCCCTCGCGAGGCAGCTCACCCTTTGTACCAGTTCATCCTCAACCTCCTCGTGAGGCCAATCCACCACAAAGCAGGAGTAGGGTTTTACACCGCAAGGTGGCCCGAACCTGGGTAAACTGCCGTGTCCATCTTCTTCCCTGCTTGTGCGCGTATTCGGCTAGGCTAGGCTACAGGGCGATGAGCTCGAGGCTTGAGGGGTTGAGATCTTCGCACACGCCCTAGAGTTCAAACCTTCTTGGGTCTGCGGAACCCAATATCCGACATTAGACACGCTAGGTAGGGGCGTGTTGAAGCCTTGCCTCCTCACCAACCACGCTCCATCCTCGCCTGGCCATAACAAGAGCTAGCCGAGCCCGCATTGAGTGGTGAGCCGTGCACTCCGATCCTTGTCGCGCCCCGCCTTCCTTGGTGCACCGTCACCAACGACAGGGTTCATCGCCGCCACCCCTCGCGTGGTGCAACGGGTGAGCCATCACGCACTCGATTGGCACGCCATGGCTCCATCCCTCCGCACCCGTCGGGGGATGACGAGTGCGCAAGTCATGCTCCTTACGGCGCATGAATTACTATGCTACTGCCCTGCGGAGGGCGACCATGCCGCTTGGCTTGATCGGGTTGCCGAGCTGCTCGACATCGCTTGTGGGGGTACGGAGCCTCTCTGTCCCCCGCCTGGTCTCGACCCTTGCCGCAGGCTCGGACATGCCCTTGCTGGGTCTGCACATGGAGAGAACCCAGAGAGCCAGGTGGCGGAAAGGAGACGAGCGGGATCTCCCCACAAGCTCAGGAGATGCCCCCCGAGCTTCAGGCATGGTAAACAGCCCCCCGTGGGGGGCGCCATGGCGGGCTGCCTCCTGGCCATCATGACATGACAGCGGGGGTGGTGATCGGCAAGTCTGAAGAACTCACGGGTTGGCAGAAGGCAGGCCCCCACTGGCGTAGCCCTCGAGACCGTCAAGGCCTCACGAAGCCCGAGGGCCGCAATCGGGCCTATGACAGGGCCTCGACTGCTGTAGCAAATATTTTCTAAGCATATTTTTGCTAACCTTGGAGCACAGGAGGCCTACGTTCCGTAGCACGCCCACGAGATGAAAGCTAGACTGAGTGTGCCGGGGCATGCCAGGTGTAAGGCGGCGCCCCAGACTAGGATAGGGCCCCGAGGGCTTGAGGGGCCCACGAGGCCAGGGAGCCTCACGAGGGCCCGCAACCACCTGAGCCGTACCGCTCGATGCCCGGGGCCCCGAGGCCAAAAGGGCTTAGGAGGAGCCTGGAAGCTCGCATCGCGAGCCGATCGAGCGACCTGCAGCCAATATGGTGGCGCGTCGTGCTGCCCGCCGGCGGTCACTAGTCCGAAGACCCCTCCTAGGGCTGCCAGCGCCTCGGGCTCGCCGGTGTGTGGCCGAGGGCAAGGGGTGGGGTCCCTGCCCGGGAAGCAGGCGATCACCTTACGCCTTTCCAAGTCTCACGTAATAATGAGTGGGGTTGTACACGCCCCGGAGTCTCCCGAGTGCTGCCCTTGAGCCTCATGGGGGCTCCCACCCACATCTCAGTGGAAGCCCCATGCTCCGCACTGGCGGACGACATGATCTTACAACGACTATGCCCACATACAGTGGAAGCCCCATGCTCCGCGCTACCGGATGACACGGTCTCCCAGCGACTATGTCCACACCCAGTGGAAGCCCCATGCTCCGCGCTGGAGGGAAGACTAGCATAGGCGCCGGACACGGCAATTTTTTTACTCTCCTCTATACCCAGTTTGCCGTATTTTGGATTGAAATCAGGAACTCTTGCGTCTTTGTTCTTAAAAAAGAGGGGTGGAAATTTTTCTTCTCTTTGCAGCGCTTTTCATTCGAGCTCTGTTTTAAGGGAGGGCTGGCGACAGCCAGTTTCCCTCCCTCTCGAGTACCCCGTGAGCGGGGGCTGGGCATGGCACGCACGCTCGGGCCATTCCTAAGGTGGCTTACCCGCGTGCACACCTTGCCAAGGCTTTGGCGGCCGAGTCCTCGCGCGATACTCTCGAGCGAGCCTACGGGTGCGCAAAGAGTCAACGAGTACACGTGGCTCGAGGCCTCTGACAAGCGCCCGCCTCTCGGCCTTGCCCGTGCGCCACGACCCGGTGTAACGACAATGATTCACCCCTGCTCAGGGGCTGCTGCGGGCGCACAAAAAGTAAGGGAAAGGCGGCGCAAGGGAGTACAACACTATTCCATACAACATAAATAAGTTCTTTTTAAAAAATGATTTCATGTCCCCGCAGGATCACATACAAAATCTTAACAGGAAACAGGGAAAAGTAGCCTAAGGAGACGCGTTGTCGCCATCGTTGCCGCTGCCGTCGTCATCATCAGCCCCATGTTCCTCAATCGTAGGTGGACCCATGTCGCCAGCAAGAGCAAGCTCCGCGATCAAGTCGTCCACGTGATCCGCCACCCAGTCCGCCAGGGTGCCATGGATCGCTTTGGGAATGGGGGCTACGGCCTCGAAGACGAAGTCAGGATCAGAGCGAAGGAGGTGGCTGAAGACGTGCGAGAATGCATGTGTAAGAAGGCTATGGCTCCTCTCCTCAATGAGCTGGCGCGCCCTCTTGGTCCCACCCTCGAGGCGATCCACAACCCTCGTGAAGAAGCCGAGGTAACCGGCATCGTCAGCAACAAGCGGGCTGGAGACGTTCTCGTTGCAAATGCCGCTCAAGTCACGGTTGGCCCTATGCCCAAGGGCCTGGAACATCTGGGAGCGCTCGCGCTGCAGCACCCGAGCTCGGCTCGCCTCGTCTGAGGCTTTCTCCACGAGGAAGGAAACGCCTTCCACCTGCTTATGGAGGAAGGACAGCTCAACCTCGGCAAACGGCCTAAGCGTCTGCCACAGCTTTCTCGCGCCGCTTCGCTGCGGCTAGCTTCCCCTTGAGGCTGTCAACTTCGCTCTTTAGCTCGCCGAGCCGCATGTAGAGGCAAGCCTGCTGGTGCTCAAATTGAAGTTTACAACGTTAAGTTTATAGGATTGACTAGAAAAGGCCAAAAACATCCACTAAGGGTTTTAGTCCTCTAACTTTTAAAGGATCGACTAGAGATGGCCTTATGACTTGTTTATTTCAATTCTTCACAATGTGATGCTCTATATTGATAACCCACAAGTATAGGGGATCGCAACAGTTTTCGAGGGTAGAGTATTCAACCTAAATTTATTGATTCGACACAAGGGGAGCCAAAGAATATGCTTAAGTATTAGTAGTTGAGTTGTCAATTCAACCACACCTGAAAGAATTAATATCTGCAGCAAAGTATTTAGTAGCAAAGTAGTATGGAAGTAACGGTAATGGTGGCAAAAGTAATAGTAGCAGTTTTTGTAGCAATCGTAACAGTGGCAACGGAAAAATAACTAAGCAAAGATCAATATGCGAAAAGCTCGTAGGCAATGGATCAATGATGGATAATTATGTCGGATGCGATACCTCATGCAACAGTTATAACATAGGGTGACACAGAACTAGCTCCAGTTCATCAATGTAATGTAGGCATGTATTCTGAATATAGTCATACATGCTTATGGAAAAGAACTTGCATGGCATCTTTTGTCCTACCCTCCCATGTGAGCGGGGTCCTATTGGAAACTAAGGGATATTAAGGCCTCCTTTTAATAGAGTACCAGACCAAAGCATTAACACTTAGTGAATACATGAACTCCTCAAACTACGGTCATCACCGGGAGTGGTCCCGATTATTGTCACTTCAGGGTTACTGGATCATAACACATAGTAGGTGACTATTGATACGTCTCCAACGTATCTATAATTTATGAAGTATTCATGCTATTATATTATCTGTTTTGGATGTTTATGGGCTTTATTATACACTTTTATGTTATTTTTTGGACTAACCTATTAACTGGAGGCCCAGCCCAAATTGCCGTTTTCTTCCCTATTTCAGTGTTTCGAAGAAAATGAATATCAAACGGAGTCCAAACGGAATGAAACCTTTGGGAGAGTTATTTTGGAATGGAAGCAATCCAGGAGACTTGGAGTGGACGTCAGGGTAGCTTCGAGGTGGCCACGAGGGTCAAGGGTGCGCCCTACCCCCTGGGCATGCCCCCCACCCTCGTGGGCCCCTTGTGGCTCCCCTGACCGACTTCTTTCGCCTATATATGTCCATATACCCTAAAAACATTGGGAAACAAAATAGATCGGGAGTTTTGCCGCCGCAAGCCTCTGTAGCCACCAAAAACCAATCGGGACCCAATTCCGGCAGCCTGCCGGAGGGGGGATCCCTCACCGGTGGCCATCTTCATCATCCCGGCACTCTCCATGACGAGGAGGGAGTAGTTCACCCTCGGGGCTGAGGGTATGTACCAGTAGCTATGTGTTTGATCTCTCTCTCTCATGTTCTTGAGGTGATATGATCTTGATGTATCGCGAGCTCTGCTATTATAGTTGGATCTTATGATGTTTCTCCCCCCTACCCTCTTGTAATGGATTGAGTTTTCCCTTTGAAGTTATCTTGTCGGATTGAGTCTTTAAGGATTTGAGAACACTTGATGTATGTCTTTCCGTGCTTATCTATGGTGACAATGGGATATTCACGTGATCTACTTGATGTATGTTTTGGTGATCAACTTGCGGGTTCAATGAACTTATGCATAGGGGTTGGCACACGTTTTTGTCTTGACTCTCCGGTAGAAACTTTGGGGCACTCTTTGAAGTACTTTGTGTTGGTTGAATAGATGAATCTGAGATTGTGTGATGCATATCATATAATCATACCCACGGATACTTGAGGTGACATTCGAGTATCTAGGTGACATTAGGGTTTTGGTTGATTTGTGTCTTAAGGTGTTATTCTAGTACGAACTCTATGATAGATAGAACGGAAAGAATAGCTTCGTGTTATTTTACTACGGACTCTTGAATAGATCGATGAGAAAGGATAACTTTGAGGTGGTTTCGTACCCTACAATAATCTCTTCATTTGTTCTCCACTATTAGTGACTTTGGAGTGACTCTTTGTTGCATGTTGAGGGATAGTTATATGATCGAATTATGTTATTATTGTTGAGAGAACTTGTACTAGTGAAAGTATGAACCCTAGGCCTTGTTTCCTAGCATTGCAATACCGTTTACGCTCACTTTTATCATTAGTTACCTTGCTGTTTTTATAATTTCAGATTATGAATACCTATATCTACCATCCATATTGCACTTGTATCACCATCTCTTCACTGAACTAGTGCACCTATACAATTTGCCATTGTATTGGGTGTGTTGGGGACACAAGAGACTCTTTGTTATTTGGTTGCAGGGTTGTTTGAGAGAGACCATCTTCATCCTACGCCTCCCACGGATTGATAAACCTTAGGTCATCCACTTGAGGGAAATTTGCTACTGTCCTACAAACCTCTGCACTTGGAGGCCCAACAACGTCTACACGGAGAAGGTTGCGTAGTAGACATCAAGATCTTTTCTGGTGCCGTTGCTGGGGAGGTGAGTGCTTGAAGGTATATCTTTAGATCTTGCAATCGAATCTTTTAGTTTCTTGTTTTATCACTAGTTTAGTTTATAAAAGAAAAGTACAAAAAAATGGAATTGAGTTTGCCTCATATGCTTCATCTTTTTAATATCTTTCGTGAGAGTGATGGAAAGGAAAAATGTGCTCAGGTGCTAGAAGAAGAAGTCTATAAAATGTTTGGCACTAAATCTTTGAATGACGGACATGATTGCAATGTTGTTAGTATGAACTCTTTGAATGTCCATAGTACTAATGATGATTGACTAGTCATGATGAAAATGTCTCTTATAAGCATGTCAATTTTTGTGGAGTGCATAGAGTTTGCAAGTACACACCAAATAGAGAAGATAGATTTTGCAAGAGGCATAAGTATTTAGAAACTAAATGGTTGCAAGAAAGGCTAGATGTGAGTGCTGAATTTTCTTTTACCGTACTTGTGAACTTTGCAATGAACATGGTCATTTAAATCTCTGATGCAATTTGTTTCATGATCGAATCGTTTCCAAAAATTGCGATGACTTGATTTCCCTTGCACATCATAATGAACTTAGTTTGCTTTTGGGTGATGAAGAATTGAAATATTTAACTAAGCATATTCCAAAATTTAATCTTGATAAATTCCTTGATATTGATCTAGAGGAAATTTATATGTATTGTGCGGTGAATTGCATTGAAAATCCTTATATTGCCAATTACATAAAGAAAAGAAAGCAAATAGAAGATGAAGAGAATACTAATGAAAGGGAAGAGACTTCCCAATACCCTCCTATTATTTCTTATGATGAATCAGGTAACGAGGATGAGCTTTCTATTCAACCAATCTCATTAATAAAGAGCTCAAAAAAGAGGATTAAACCCACACATGATGTGAAGAAGAAAAAGAAAAGACAGAGAAGCAAAGGTAGAAAGGTATCCCTCTCAGATGATGTTGCTCCTACTACTCATTGTGATGATGATAATTGCTATACTATTGGTGCTGTCCATACTATTAATGATGAGAGTGATTATGCTTATGACATGAAAATGCCCAAGCTTGGGGATGCTATGTTTGATGAGAATGACATGTTTGAGAATATATTTGCTGCAATTAATGTTTGTCCCAAGCTTGGCGATGCTACGTTTAATGAAGATGATATTTTTAGCCTCCCAAGTTTCGATGAGCAAATTTATTATGATGATAGCATGCCTCCTACCTATGATGATTATATTGATGAAAGTGGGTTTGGAAGAGTGTCAACTTTAGGAAGTAATGATCCCACTATTTTGGAGGGTGTTGAATCTTATAATATTTATGAAAGTGGATTTGGAGAGGTCATGACTTTATTTAGTGCTGAGTCCACTATTTTGAAAGAGGTTTCAATTGATTATGATGAGAACAAAGTTGCTACTTATGATGATTATTGTGATGAAACTTATGCTATAAAAAGTAGTGATGATTATATTTATAAAACTTGTCATGATTATGATTACCCTTTTTCTGGACATTACTCTTTTAATGTGGAAACAATTTATAGTATTCGAGTCTCTTATGATACTCCCACTATTCCGAACGAGAAGAATTTTGCTTATGTAGAGAGTAGTAAATTTTCTATGCTTGTATATCATGAAAAGAATGCTTTATGTGATAGTTATATTGTTGAATTCATTCGTGATGCTACTGAAAATTATTATAAGGGAGGAACATATGCTTGTAGGAATTGCAATAATATCAAGTTTCCTCTCTATGTGCTTAAAATCTTGACGTTATGCTTGTTTTGCCTTCCTATGCTAGTTGATTATTGTTCCCATAAGTTGTTTGCTCACAAAATCCCTATGCATAGGAAGTGGGTTAGGATTAAATGTGTTATTCATATGCTTCATGATGCTCCCATTGTGTTTCAATTCTTATCTTTTATGTGAGCATCATTGCCATCATCATGCCTAGCTAGAAAGGCATTAAAGAAAAGCGCTTGTTGGAAGACAACCCAATACTTATCCTTACTGTTTTTGTGTGTCCACATGATTATGCTACTGTAGTAATCATGTTTTATAGCTTTTGTTTCAATAAAGTGCCAAGTAAGACCTTTAGGATAATTTACGGTGATAGTTGTGTTGATCCTGCTGAAAATCAGAAACTTTTGCACCCAGTAAATTAGTTTTGATAATTCACAGAAATGTGATCTTGATCTGATTTTTTTTATGGATTGGTACACAAATTTCTTAGGACTTCCTAATTTGGTAGAATTTCTGGAGTTACAGAAGTATTCGAATGATACAGATTACTACAGACTATTCTATTTTTGACAGATTCTGTTTTCTATGTGTTGTTTGCTTATTTTGATGAATCTATGAGTAGTATCGGAGGGTATGAACCGTAGAGAAGTTGGAATACATTAGATATTACACCAATATGAATTTATAATTAGTTCACAACAGTACCTAAGTGGTGGTTTTATTTTCTTATACTAACGGAGCTTACGAGTTTTCTCTTGAGTTTTGTGTTGTGAAGTTTTCAAGTTTTAGGTAAAGATTCGATGGATTATGGAATAAGGAGTGGCAAGAGCCTAAGCTTGGGGATGCCCAAGGCACCCCAAGGTAATATTCAAGGACAACCAAGAGCCTAAGCTTGGGGATGCCCCGGATGGCATCCCCTATTTCGTCTTCGTTCATCGGTAACTTTACTTGGAGCTATATTTTTATTCACCACATGATATGTGTTTTGCTTGGAGCGTCATTTTGTTTTATTTTGTTTTGCTTGTTGTTTGAATAAAATACCAAGATCTGAAATTCTTAAATGAGAGAGAGTCTTCACATAGCTACATAATTATTTAACTACCCATTTATCTTCACTTATATCTTTTTGGAGTAGTTTGTCATTTACTCGTGTGCTTCACTTATATCCTATGAGTAAATGGTTGAATGATTTGAATATCATAAATCTGAAATTATATATGTTTCATATGCTTATCCCATGTGGAGTAATGACTTCACATCTAAGAAGTAGAGGTGGTAAATTTATTGAAGGTTAGCAAACATTGTATTGGTCACTTGAACAATTCATGAAAGAATATTGAAGGAAGAGAGATTTCACATATAAATATACTATCTTAGACATCTTCTATGATTGTGAACCCCATTAACTTTTTTCAAACCTGAGCAAATTAGTTGAAGTTGGACAAGGAAGACAACATAATGAGTTATGCTTGGGTATATTTGTATAGAAGTTATATTGTTATAGATCCTCCAACATGTGGTGCTTGCTATTTAGAATCCTTTGCTAGCCAAAATATCTATACTAAGCGGGAATACTGCTTGTGCATCCAAATTCCTTGAACCAAGTTTCTTCCATGAGTGTCCACCATACCTACCTATATGCGGTATTTACCTGCCATTCCAAGTAAATTTGCATGTGCCAAACTCTAAACCTTCAAATAATAAACTGTTTTGTATGCCCGAATCGCTCATGTAGCGACCAAGGGCTGTCAGTATCTTCCATGCTAGGTGGGTTATTCTCACGATGAGTGGACTCCGCTCATCATTCACGAGAAAAATGGCTGGTAACTGGGATGCCTAGTCCCATGATCAAAATATCAAACTCAAATCAAAATAATTGCAAACAAAACTCCCCCAGGATTGTTGTTAGTTGGAGGCACCCGTTGTTTCGGGCAAGCCATGGATTGATGATTGTTGGTGGAGGGGGAGTAAAAACTTTACCATTCTGTTTGGGAACCGCTTATAATGTATCTAGTATGGAAGATATCGGGAACTCTTGGTTGTTATGTTGACAATGAATGCATACCTATCAAAATTATTTTCATCTCTGTTTAAAAGCTTCAAGCTTTGGCACCTCTGCAAATCCCTGCTTCCCTCTGCGAAGGGCCTATCTTTTACTTTTATGCAAAATTCAATAGTATTCCTTCTCATTCCAACCTACCCTTCAGTTGGCAAGCATCATGTGATGGGGAAAGATCTAAGCATATATGGCCATTCAAATATATTTGATCATGAATTATTATTGTTGACAATTATCTATATGATAAGTAAGTTGGGAGGCGAAACATTAAGCCCCTATCTTTCTCTGTGTTCGATCGATGCTATTTGTCCTAAAAATATGCTTTGAGTGGTAGCAATCATGGAAGACTATATGATAGTTGAGTATGTGGGATTTGCTAAATCAAAGCTCTTACATAGACCCTTCCTGAAAATAAGATGAATTGCAATTGTTTGATGACTGAGAACATAGTTTGCTAGTTTTCAAGAAAGTTTATGGTCTATGCTTTAACATTTGAATAGCTTGTTACTTGATCATGAGAAGTTTTATGAGATGAGCTACTGTTATGACATATAATGATGCTAGAAAAGGTGATTGAAATTATCATTGATCAAACTTATGCATCTACTAGCATTCACACTTCATAAATTCTTTCTTTTATCATTTACCTACCCGAGGACGAGCAGGAATTAAGCTTGGGGATGCTGATACATCTCCAACGTATCTATAATTTACGAAGTATTCATGCTATTATATTATCTGTTTTAGATGTTTATGGGCTTTATTATACACTTTTATGTTATTTTTGGGACTAACCTATTAACTGGAGGCCCAACACAAATTCTTGTTTTCTTCCCTATTTCAGTGTTTTGAAGAAAATGAATATCAAACGGAGTCCAAAAGGAATAAAACCTTCAGGAGAGTTATTTTTGGAACGGAATCAATCCAGGAGACTTGGAGTGGACGTCAGGGAAGCTTCGAGGTGGCCACGAGGGTAAGGGGCGTGCCCCCCACCCTCGTGGGCCCCTCGTGGCTCTCCTGGCCGACTTCTTTTGCCTATATATATGCCCATATACCCCAAAAACATCGGGGAACACAATAGATCGGGAGTTCCACCGCCGCAAGCATCTGTAGCCACCAAAAACCAATCGGGACCCTATTCCGGCACCCTGCCGGAGGGGGGATCCCTCACCGGTGGCCATCTTCATCATCACGGCGCTCTCCATGATGCGGAGGGAGTAGTTCACCCTCGGGGCTGAGGGTATGTACCAGTAGATATGTGTTTGATCTCCCTCTCTCTCTCTCTCTCTCTCTCTCTTGTGTTCTTGAGGTGATATGAACTTGATGTATCGCGAGCTTTGCTATTATAGTTGGATCTTATGATGTTTCTCCCCCTCTACTCTCTTGTAATGGATTGAGTTTTCCCTTTGAAGTTATCTTGTCGGATTAAGTCTTTAAGGATTTGAGAACACTTGATGTATGTCTTGCCGTGCTTATCTGTGGTGACAATGAGATATTGTCACGCCCAAGATGCGACCCTATCCTAAAGGAACTCGAAGGTCCCACCAAGGATAGAAGCGCATCTTGAAGACGCTTTTGCAAGGTGGATATCATTACATCAACATTACATAATAGTGGGGATACATACAAAAGGTATACAATGCCACAAAAATACAACATCACAATACAAGAGATCAACATCCGACTACGGATGATACATAAACAGAAACTCGAACAATATCCACCCTGCTAGCCCAGGCTGCCGACCTGGAACCTATCCCCTGATCGAAGAAGCAGAAGAAGAACTCAAAAACAAGCAAACATAGCTCTCGCGTCATGATCATCGCAAAACCTGTACCTGCAACTGTTGTTGTAGTAATCTGTGAGCCACGAGGACTCAACAATCCCATTACCATGGGTATCAAGACTAGCAAAGCTTAATGGGTAAGGAAGGGGTAAAGTGGTGAGGTTGCAGCAGCGACTAAGCATGATATGGTGGCTAACATACACAAATAAGATCGAGAAGAGAAGCAAATGGAACGGTCGTGAAGCTAGCAATGATCAAGAAGTGATCCTGAACTCCTACTTATGTCAAACATAACCCAAAACCGTGTTCACTTCTCGAACTCCGCCGAAAAGAGACCATCACGGCTACACACGCGGTTGATGCGTTTTAATTCGGATCTGGTGTCAAGTTATCTACAACCAGACATTAACAAATTCCCATCTGCCTATTACTGCAGGCACGACTTTCAAAAGATTATATATACCCTGCAGGGGTGTCCCAACTTAGCCCATCACAAGCTCTCGCGGTCAACGAAGGATATACCTTCTCCCGGGAAGACCCGATCAGCCTCGGAATCCCGGTTCGCAAAACATTTCGACAATGGTAAAACAAGACCAGCAAGACCGCCCGATGTGCCGACAAATCCCGATAGGAGCTGCACATATCTCGTTCTCAGGGCACACCGGATGAACACTACGTACAACTAGAACCAGCCCTCAAGTTTCCCCGAGGTGGCGCTGCAAGTGGCTCTAGTTCGGACCAACACTCGAAGGAGCACTGG
>NC_041393.1:190779176-190794473 GCF_002162155.2 Triticum dicoccoides | reverse complement strand
AAAATAAAGATGACCCTTGGGCTCGCGAAAACCCAAGGGAAAAAGGCTTAGGTGGCAAATGGTAAAACCAAGGTTGGGCCTTGCTGGAGGAGTTTTATTCAAAGCGAACTGTCAAGGGGGTCCCATAAATCACCCAACCGCGTAAGGAACGCAAAATCCGGGAACATAACACCGGTATGACGGAAACTAGGGTGGCAAGAGTGGAACAAAACACCAGGCATAAGGCCGAGTCTTCCACCCTTTACCAAGTATATAGATGCATTAATTAAATAAGAGATATTGTGAAATCCCAACATCATCCTGTCCGTCATGGGGCAATCTTCAACTTCACCTGCAACTAACAACGCTATAAGAGGGCTGAGCAAAGCGGTAACATAGCCAAACAATGGTTTGCTAGGAAGGGTGTCAAAGGTTAGAGGTTCATGGCAATTTGGGAGGCTTGATGAGCAAAAGATAGGTAGCACAGCAAAGCAATAGAACGAAGCAACTAGCATAGAAATGATAGTAGTGAGATCCAAGGTAGCGGTCATCTTGCCTGAAATCCCGCAAGGAAGAAGAACGAGTCCATGAAGAAGACGAACGGATGAAGTCGAACGAATCCTCACAACTCTGTAACGAAACTGAAGCTAACGAGAGGAGCAAACCATAAAGAAGCAAACAACATGGTAAACACACAAGCATAATCATGGCATGATGCACAATCAAGTATGATGCATGTCCGGTTTAATGAGGCATGGCATGGCAAAGTGCAACAGACAATACTACAAATTAAGTGGAGCTCAATATGCAATGAGTTGCATATTGACGAAACACCACATTCAAGTTATTTAGTTCGCTCTTGTTTAGGTACCCAACAATATTAAATGTTGATTAACATGGCAAGAGGTGAAGCATAATTAAACTACCTATCTAGGCAAATTTAAGTGAGGCCGGAAACAACAAACAACAATTCCGAAAAATCCTCATATGCAAATTATGAATTTGGTACTGTTCTGCCCTAAACACAATTTTAGAGTTGTTAAACAGTAAAACAAAATGCACCATGTTAAACTAGGCATTTTTCCACCCCATTTACATATAAAGTTCATTTAAAATGGAGTTACGGTTATTTAGTTATGAAATAAATCATTTTAACATGGCATTTATGCAAAAATAAAGCAAACAACAAGTTTAAGCATTTTAACATGGATGAAAGTGGCATATTATGAAACTAGATGAAAAATTAAGCATTATATATATATAAATTATTTACATATGATGCATATTTTGTGAGTTATTAAATGCATGAACAACAGGGGGTTTTCTGCAAAAACGGGTTTCCTGTGGATAATGCTAAAATCGCAGACAGGGAAAAAACATGCATGGGCCGAATCTGACTAGCCCAATAGAGGAAAGGCCAGGGGGGCTGCTCACCAGGCCTCATGGGACGGCTCGGTGGGGAGGAGGCCAGGCAGGCCGGATCTGGCGCGGCTGGGCCTTGGAGGCTGCTGGGCTGAAGCGGGGCGCTGGCGTTCCAGACGAACAGGGACGCGGTTAACGGTGATGCGGTCCTCGCTCGGGCACAGACGTGCGCTCGAGGCAGGGTCATCCTCCTCCTGCTCGAAGCAGAAGCAGAGGAAGAAGGCGCTGGCGGCCGGCTGCGGGACTCCGGGACGGTGCGGCGGTGGATCTGGGCGAGCTCCTCGCCGGATCGAAGGAGCGGCGAAGCTGCAGAGTTCGGGAGGCTCCCTGGAGCTGCGGCCACCATGGCTGTCAGTCTCCTGCAGAGAGAGATGTGTGAGAGAGAGGAAACGGCAGAGGAAGAAAGAAAGAGGGCGCGAGGAGGAGGTCCTCGGCGTTGAGAGCTCCGACGAGCTGGTCCGGCGGTCGGACTCCAGCGAGGCGCGCATGGATTGGGACGAGGAGGCGCTCGGGTGGAGGGTTTGAGCGACGGGAGGAGCGGGCGACAGCACGGTTTGGGTGCAGATGGGCTTCCAGGGCCTCGATCTGGGTTCCATGGGCCCTACGCGAGGAGGGAGACAGGGCGCGTGCTTGGCGGCGCGATCTTTGGCTGCGCGCCAAGTGGCGGAGGGGCAGTGGGGAAGAAGGGCTAGGGGTTAGGGTTTCCGAAAATGGAGGAGGAGGGTATCCATATATAGTAGGAGGGGGTGACCGAGGGCTGTTTGGAGCCCTCCGATCGAGATTGGATGGCTCCGAAATGTGCAACAACTAGGTCGGCTTAGAAGAGCAAGATTTGGACAGATCGCAGACGTCCGATCGAGATCGAAGGTTCAGAATAGATTGGCTAGGAGAGTTCAAATAAGAAACCAAAGATGTTTTCGGGATGTTAGGGGATGATCCGGATCCAACAATGATGGCTGAGCGGGTCAGGTCCGGGCAGGTTTCGGGCGCACACGCGAGGGGGCTGCGAGCTGGCAATAGAGGTTAGGTGGTCACGGAATGGTCAACGAAGGCAAGGGGTTTGATGAGCTCAGAAAAGAGAGAGAAGAGAGCGGTCCGGTTGATCTGAGGAAGGTCAACCGAGACACGGAAGAAGCGGCAACTACGAGCGGATACGGGTTTTATGAAAACATAAGACACGATGCACATGATGCTATGAGATGAGATGCACGACATGAACAAAAAGGAAAAGAAAAGACAAAAACCCAACCACGAAGGAATTATCAAAACACATCTCCAGAAAAGGCAAGAATTGGAGTTACGAATATGGAAAGTTGCATCCGGGGCGTTACAACACTCCACCACTACGAGAGGATCTCGTCCCGAGATCTAGGATGGCAGCGTAGGGGAAAGGAAGAGGAAGATAGGAGGTAAACTAAGTTGCTTCTTCGACAAACGAGTGAAACCACGAACCTCGAGAGGTTGAAAAATTGAAAGAAAGAACACAACGGAGTTGAATACAATTGAGAGCACTGCAACAGAGGATAGAAAGAAGGAACACCAAGTGAACCTTGGAGGCTGCAAAGCTATTTTTGACGAGTACAATGGACAAGAAGGAGTTGGAACCACTCTGGTTAAAACAAGATGAGAGAGGAAGAATTCGGGCAGCACTCCGTTTGAACATGGAAGGACTAGAACATGAACTTGAGAAGATGAGATGATACTTGATGAAATCAACAACACACTACCTCCGAAACTATTGAAAGAATGTCACAAGGGGTAAGAAAGATTTCAGACAGCTCTCTGGTTGAGGAAGGAGGCAAAACTTGATAAGATGAAAGAACTCGAATGAAAACACGACACGCCAGTTAAATGGATAAGCATGAAAAGAACATGATCTTGACAAAACGAGGTGATGAGTGAAAAGGGCAACATCACAATGCCTCTGGAAGAAAGAATAGAAGATAGATCATTCAAATAACAGAATGGAGAAGAAAATGCCAACTTCTGCCACAAAAGAACTTGGAAAGCGCCCTTCCAAGAAGGTTACAACGGGGTTGTTGGAAAACCCACAACGAAACGAATAAGCTTGTAGTCGGCTTATGGAAAACATCTCAAAATTATGAGGTGACAATCGGCCACTAACGAAAAACAAATGCTTGTTTGAGATCAACGAAGAGATGAAAAACCTCTTTCACCGAGAAGGATATGGAGAAAGCTTGGATCATTGATAAGCACCACAAATAGCAACATTCCCAATGGAAGGCTTTAGGTGAAATATGACACAAGATAACTCCAACGAAGAGATTAATATGGGTTGAAACAATTCATGATCAAAGAGAAAATGATGGTTTCACAATATCTCATTCTTGACAACTTGTGAATCATAAAACTTGAAGGGAAACTGTCAAGAATGATATAACACCATCTGAAAAGATAAGGTAGGAGAATTGCACCTCAAAATGCAAGATGAATAATACTTGAACTCCTCAAAATAAAACATGTGTTGAGTACCATGTTTATTTTAGAGTATAGCTTGGCGGATCATAACTTCGAGAGAAATCTTGAAGAACAATTGAAGAATGAATAGAATCCTTGACGAACCACCATGTAGAGCCTCAATGAAGATCTCCGGTAATGAAAGGAGGATAGAAAGAAAGAGAAGTTGACAACACAAGGTGAAGCCTTGCGATGATTTAGATGGAGCTTCGCGATGATATAACCGAGAGAACTTGGAACTCCGGAAAGAAAAGATGAACACTAGAACCGAGAATTACTTCATCATGAACAATCTCTGAAGGAAGGGATTAAACACTTGGATGAAACAAGAATAAGAATTACATTATGCGTATCCTTCATCAATTTGAATTGATGACAAGCAACGGATTTGGCATACTACTTATTCTCATAGAAAGGATTAAGATAGATATAGTGCAAACTTGGGAAGGTCTTCAACAATCCACCGGTAGTATTGAAACAACGAATAAATCGATATGAGAACATAGGAATAGGAGTCTTGAACAAACCGCCGTAAAAATTGAAAATGAAAGTAGGAAAGGCACAATTCACCGGGAAGAATTGGAAAACAAATGAAGATACTTGAGGGGATATAGATACATGAGAACGCAGAGATCATGAACTGATTAGAGGGTATTTGAACAATGCACCGGTAAGATTTGGAGAATGATAGCTACACATTGCAAATGAAGAATTATGACATGATGGCTTTTGGAGGAAAGAAATGGAAACAACTCATGAAATGCTCCGGATGGGTGAAAAGAATTCTCACAATCGAAAACAATTATGAGAGGATGGCATCAAGCTTGAACTACGCATCTTTGGAAGAACGGGTAAGGATTTAAGAGGAACTCTTCTTCGGTCTTCAAAATCTGAGAATGACAAGGAGAAACACCACCATGAATTGTTGAGATACACCGGGAGAAAATTAGAAAGGTTGAACCAACGATGAAAAGAATTTGAAAGATCTTGGAGAAGGACATATGACTTATGATAATTCATTCTTACGTCAAACTTGGAAAGAATTTGGAATGGCTCCGGAATAATTAGAAGAGTCAGGTAAGATCCTGGGAAAAGACCTATGGGTTAGGGCCCACTCAAAAGGTACACCGTTGAACGATTGATTGAAAGGGGGGATTGCACCGGTAGAATTAAAGCTTGAATGAGAGAAAAACCTCGAAGTAACTTGAACGGATTAAGAATGGAAACATGATTCTTGTGAGATATCTTCAGCACTCCGGAACAATTGGATAGGAAGAAGTGAATGATTAAGAGGTGCATCGGCATGAGAAAGCATTAGAAACGAGGAAAGGAATATGATGAATATCGAAAGCTTGAATTGGATCCATCGGAGAAGAAACAACAATGAAGGATGATGAACTTGAAACTGTTGAGCATCTTCATGGGAAATCACCGGATAAGAACATTGAAAGAAAAGAATGAAGAGACTTCACATGAATAAATGGATACTTGATTAAATATATGAGTCTTTAAAGAAAAGGGTGGGAGGGCGGGAAAAAAAGACAACTTGGGACGGATGAAACAAACACCGTTGAGAAAACTTAGAGTTGATCTCGTGAATGGAAAAAAATGATAGTATTAGCCTGGAGAGAAGCACGCCGGTTGGAAAATAATTAACATGACAACCTCAATGATCAAGAAGGATTAGCACTCCCGTAGAAATATGAGAACACTGCTTGATGGAATCAACACTTGACTTTGAAGCAACTCAAATACCACAAATAAAACAAAACAAAGGATTTGGCTTGCAGAATAAGCCGGAACAAACATATGATAGATCCCATATCGTATCATGTGTCTGTTGGAAAGATATCCTACGAGCTACTAGAATTCCCACCTATAAACTCCCGAAACTTTCTGGTTATGCAATCTGGTGTTGGGGATACAGGGGAAGCAATATATCTCACCCAAACTAACAATACCTACATCCAGCTATATCCATCCGTCAACACATAACCAAGAAACCTTCGGAAATCGTGTACCTCAACCTTCAAAAAGCATCTATTATACGAGTTATGGCAATACTCCTGAACTCCCCAGACTGGGTGACGTCGAGGTTATCTCACCAACAACTGCATAAAAGAGATTTTCGATGTCGGCAAAACTCAGGTATTCCAGAACTGAAACGATAAAATTGTGAGGACAACACCTCGGAGCTCAACTCCCCGGGTCAAAGCCACATAATAGACAGGAGGCACCATGACCAATGTTCTTGTCACAAAACCATCGGAACGATTCCAAGATACCCGCGTGATCCTAAAAAAAATAGTGAAATTTTAGGAGAGGAAAGTCAAAACATCTACGTTAGGAGACCTCACCAGAGCGATGAAGGGGGCTGAGGAGTAAAAAGAATCCTACTCTCCGATATATATAATCCTAAGACTCAAAATAGTTTTTTCTAGACTCAACAACGGCCAACAATCAAGGGGGCTCCTATGGTCGGTCGAGGCTCTGATTACCAACTTGTCACGCCCAAGATGCGACCCTATCCTAAAGTAACTCGAAGGTCCCACCAAGGTAGAAGTGCATCTTGAAGACGCTTTTGCAAGGTGGATATCATTACATCAACATTACATAATAGTGGGGATACATACAAAAGGTATACAATGCCACAAAAATACAACATCACAATACAAGAGATCAACATCCGACTACGGATGATACATAAACAGAAACTCGAACAATATCCACCCTGCTAGCCCAGGCTGCCGACCTGGAACCTATCCCATGATCGAAGAATCAGAAGAAGAACTCCAAAACAAGCAAACATAGCTCTCGCGTCATGATCATCGCAAAACCTGTACCTGCAACTGTTGTTGTAGTAATCTGTGAGCCACGAGGACTCTGCAATCCCATTACCATGGGTATCAAGACTAGCAAAGCTTAATGGGTAAGGAAGGGGTAAAGTGGTGAGGTTGCAGCAGCGACTAAGCATGATATGGTGGCTAACATACGCAAATAAGAGCGAGAAGAGAAGCAAATGGAACGGTCGTGAAGCTAGCAATGATCAAGAAGTGATCCTGAACTCCTACTTACGTCAAACATAACCCAAAACCGTGTTCACTTCCCGGACTCCGCCGAAAAGAGACCATCACGGCTACACACGCGGTTGATGCATTTTAATTCGGATCTGGTGTCAAGTTATCTACAACCGGACATTAACAAATTCCCATCTGCCTATAACCGCAGGCACGGCTTTCAAAAGATTATATATACCCTGTAGGGGTGTCCCAACTTAGCCCATCACAAGCTCTCATGGTCAACAAAGGATATACCTTCTCCCGGGAAGACCCGATCAGCCTCGGAATCCCGGTTCGCAAAACATTTCGACAATGGTAAAACAAGACCAGCAAGACCGCCCAATGTGCTGACAAATCCCGATAGGAGCTGCACATATCTCATTCTCAGGGCACACCGGATGAACACTACGTACAACTAGAACCAGCCCTCAAGTTTCCCCGAGGTGGCGCTGCAAGTGGCTCTAGTTCGGACCAACACTCAAAGGAGCACTGGCCCGGGGGGGGGGGGTTAAAATAAAGATGACCCTTGGGCTCGCAAAAACCCAAGGGAAAAAGGCTTATGTGGCAAATGGTAAAACCAAGGTTGGGCCTTGCTGGAGGACTTTTATTCAAAGCGAACTGTCAAGGGGGTCCCATAAATCACCCAACCGCGTAAGGAACACAAAATCCTAGAACATAACACCGGTATGACGGAAACTAGGGCGGCAAGAGTGGAACAAAACACCAGACATAAGGCCGAGTCTTCCACCCTTTACCAAGTATATAGATGCATTAATTAAATAAGAGATATTGTGAAATCCCAACATCATCCTGTCCATCATGGGGCAATCTTCAACTTCACTTGCAACTAACAACGCTATAAGAGGGCTGAGCAAAGCGGTAACATAGCCAAACAATGGTTTGCTAGGAAGGGTGTCAAAGGTTAGAGGTTCATGGCAATTTGGGAGGCTTGATGAGCAAAAGATAGGTAGCACAGCAAAGCGATAGAACGAAGCAACTAGCATAGCAATGATAGTAGTGAGATCCAGGGTAGCGGTCATCTTGCCTGAAATCCCACAAGGAAGAAGAACGAGTCCATGAAGAAGATGAACGGATGAAGTCGAATGAATCCTCACAACTCCGGAACGAAACTGAAGCTAACGAGAGGAGCAAACCAGAAAGAAGCAAACAACATGGTAAACACACAAGCATAATCATGGCATGATGCACAATCAAGTATGATGCATGTCCGGTTTAATGAGGCATGGCATGGCAAGGTGCAACAGACAATACTACAAATTAAGTGGAGCTCAATATGCAATGAGTTGCATATTGACGAAACACCACATTCAAGTTATTTAGTTCGCTCTCGTTTAGGTACCCAACAATATTAAATGTTGATTAACATGGCAAGAGGTGAAGCATAATTAAACTACCTATCTAGGCAAATTTAAGTGAGGTCGGAAACAACAAACAACAATTCCGGAAAATCCCCATATGCAAATTATGAATTTGGTACTGTTCTGCCCTAAACACAATTTTAGAGTTGTTAAAAAGTAAAACAAAATGCACCATGTTAAACTAGGCATTTTTCCACCCCATTTACATATAAAGTTCATTTAAAATGGAGCTACGATTATTTAGTTATGAAATAAATCATTTTAACATGGCATTTATGCAAAAATAAAGCAAACAACAAGTTTAAGCATTTTAACATGGATGAAAGTGGCATATTATGAAACTAGATGAAAAACTAAGCATTTTACATATATAAATTATTTACATATGATGCATATTTTGTGAGTTATTAAATGCATGAACAACAGGGTGTTTTCTGCAAAAACGGGTTTCCTGTGGATAATGCTAAAATCGCAGACGGGGGAAAAACATGCATGGGCCGAATCTGACTAGCCCAATAGAGGAAAGGCCAGGGGGGCTGCTCACCAGGCCTCATGGGATGGCTCGGTGGGGAGGAGGCCAGGCAGGCCGGATCTGGCGCGGCTGGGCCTTGGAGGCTGCTGGGCTGAAGCGGGGCGCTGGCGTTCCAGACGAATAGGGACACGGTCAACGGTGATGCAGTCCTCGCTCGGGCACAGACGTGCGCTCGAGGCAGGGTCGTCCTCCTCCTGCTCGAAGCAGAAGCAGAGGAAGAAGGCGCTGGCGGCCGGCTGCGGGACTTCGGGACGGCGCAGCGGCGGATCTGGGCGAGCTCCTCGCCCGATCGAAGGAGCAGTGACGCGGCAGAGTTCGGGCGGCTCCCTGGAGCTGCGGCCACCATGGCTGTCAGTCTCCTGCAGAGAGAGATGTGTGAGAGAGAGGAAACGGCAGAAGAAGAAAGAAAGAGGGCACGAGGAGGAGGTCCTCGGCGTTGAGAGCTCCGACGAGCTGGTCCGGCGGTCGGACTCCGGCGAGGCGCGCATGGATTGGGACGAGGAGGCGCTCGGGTGGAGGGTTTGAGCGACGGGAGGAGCGGGCGGCGGCCCGGTTTGGGTGCAGATGGGCTTCCAGGGCCTCGATCTGGGTTCCATGGGCCCCATGCAAGGAGGGAGACAGGGCGCGTGCTTGGCGGCGCGACCTTTGGCTGCGCGCCAAGTGGCGGCGGGGTAGTGGGGAAGAAGGGCTAGGGGTTAGGGTTTCCAAAAATGGAGGAGGAGGGTATCCATAGATAGTAGGAGGGGGTGACCGAGGGCTGTTTGGAGCCCTCCGATCGAGATTGGATGGCTCCGAAATGTGCAACAACTAGGTCGCCTTAGAAGAGCAAGATTTGGACAGATCGCAGATGTCCGATCGAGATCGAAGGTTCAGAATAGATTGGCTAGGAGAGTTCAAATAAGAAACCAAAGATGTTTTCGGGATGTTAGGGGATGATCCGGATCCAACAGTGATGGCTGAGCGGGTCAGGTCCGGGCAGGTTTCGGGCGCGCACGCGAGGGGGATGCGAGCTGGCAATAGAGGTTAGGTGGTCATGGAACGGTCAATGAAGGCAAGGGGTTTGATGAGCTCAGAAAAGAGAGAGAAGAGAGCGGTCCGGTTGATCTGAGGAAGGTCAACCGAGACATGGAAGAAGCGGCAACTACGAGCGGATACGGGTTTTATGAAAACATAAGATGCGATGCACATGATGCTATGAGATGAGATGCACGGCATGAACAAAAAGCAAAACAAAAGACAAAAACCCAACCACGAAGGAATTGTCAAAACACATCTCCAGAAAAGGCAAGAATTAGAGTTACGAATATGGAAAGTTGCATCCGGGGCGTTACAGATATTCACGTGATCTACTTGATGTATGTTTTGGTGATCAACTTGCGGGTTCAATGAACTTATGCATGGGGTTGGCACACGTTTTCGTCTTGACTCTCTGGTAGAAACTTTGGGGCACTCTTTGAAGTACTTTGTGTTGGTTGAATAGATGAATCTGAGATTGTGTGATGCATATCGTATAATCATACCCACAGATACTTGAGGTGACATTGGAGTATCTAGGTGACATTAGGGTTTTGGTTGATTTGTGGCTTAAGGTGTTATTCTAGTACGAACTCTATGATAGATCAAACGGAAAGAATAGCTTCATGTTATTTTACTACTGACTCTTGAATAGATCAATCAGAAAGGATAACTTTGAGGTGGTTTCGTACCCTACAATAATCTCTTCATTTGTTCTCCACTATTAGTGACTTTGGAGTGACTCTTTGTTGCATGTTGAGGGATAGTTATATGATCCAATTATGTTATTATTGTTGAGAGAACTTGCACTAGTGAAAGTATGAAACCTAGGCCTTGTTTCCTAGCATTGCAATACCGTTTACGGTCACTTTTATCATTAGTTACCTTGTTGTTTTTATAATTTCAGATTACAAATACCTATATCTACCATCCATATTTCACTTGTATCACCATCTCTTCGCCGAACTAGTGCAGCTATACAATTTGCCATTGTATTGGGTGTGTTGGGGACACAAGAGACTCTTTGTTATTTGGTTGCAGGGTTGTTTGAGAGAGACCATCTTCATCCTACGCCTCCCAGGGATTGATAAACCTTAGGTCATCCACTTGAGGGAAATTTGCTACTGTCCTACAAACCTCTGCACTTGGAGGCCCAACAACGTCTACAAGGAGAAGGTTGCATAGTAGACATCAACTATTGACTTGCAAGATAGGATCAAGAACTCACATATATTCATGAAAACATAATAGGTTTAGATCTGAAATCATGGCACTCGGGCCCTAGTGACAAGCATTAAGCATAGCAAAGTCATAGCAACATCAATCTTAGAACATAATGGATACTAGGGATCAAACCCTAACAAAACTAACTCGATTACATGGTAAATCTCATCCAACCCATCACCGTCAAGCAAGCCTACGATGGGATTACTCACGCATGGCGGTGAGCATCATGAAATGTGTGATGGAGGACGGGTGATGATGAGGATGGCGACGGATTCCCCTCTCTAAAGCCCCGAATGGACTCCAGATCAGCCCTCCCGAGGAAGATTAGGGCTTGGCGGCAGCTCCATATCGTAAAACGCGATGAATCCTTCTCTCTGATTTTTTCTCCCCGAAAGTGAATATATGGAGTTGGAGTTGAGGTCGGTGGAGTCCCAGGGGGCCCACTAGGTAGGGGGCGCACCTCCACCCTAGTGGCTAGAGTGTGGGCCCCCTTCGGTTGATTCTTTCACCAGTATTTTTTATTAATTCCAAAAAGTGACTCTATGAAGTTTCAGGTCATTCTGAGAACTTTTGTTTCTGCACAAAAATAACACCATGGCAGTTCTGCTGAAAACAGCATCAGTCCGGGTTAGTTTCATTAAATCATGCAAGTGAGAGTCCAAAACAAGGGCAAAAGTGTTGGAAAAGTAGATACATTGGAGACGTATCAACTCCCCCAAGCTTAAGCCTTTGCTTGTCCTCAAGCAATTCAGTTGACAAACTGAAAGTGATAATGAAAAACTTTTACAAACTCTGTTTGATCTTGTTGTTGCAAATATGTAAAGCCAGCATTCAAGTTTTCAGCAAAGATTATGAACTAACCATATTCACAATAACATTTAGATCTTATGTTTACTCATATCAATGGCATAATCAACTAGCGAGCAATAATAATAAATCTCGGATGACAACACTTTCTCAAAACAATCATAATATGATATAACAAGATGGTATCTCGCTAGCCCTTTCTGAGACCGCAAAACATAAATGCAGAGCACCCCTGAAGATCAAGGACTGACTAGACATTGTAATTCATGGTAAAAGAGTTCCAGTCACAGTCATACTCAATGTAAATTAATAGCAATGCATGTGAATGACAGTGGTGCTCTCCAACTGGTGCTTTTTAATAAGAGGATGATGACTCAGCATAAAAGTAAATAGATAGGCCCTTCGTAGAGGGAAGTAGAGATTTGCAGAGGTGCCAGTGCTTGAGTTTTGAAACAGACATATATAATATTTTGAGTGGCATACTTTCATTGTCAACATGACAACCAAAAGATCTTGATATCTTCCATGCTACACACATTATAGGCAGTTCCCAAATAGAATGGTAAAGTTTATACTCCCCCACCACCAACAAACATCAATCCATGGCTTGTCCGAAACAACGGGTGCCGTCCAACTAACAATAATCCTAGGGGAGTTTTGTTTGCAATTATTTTGATTTGATTTGAGCACGGGACCGGGCATCCCGTTACCAACCATTTTCTCGTGAATGATGAGCGGAGTCCACTCATCGTGAGAATAACCCACCTAGCATGGAAGATATAGACAGCCCTAGTTGATACATGAGCTATTCAAGCATATAAAACAGAATTTCATTTGAAGGTTTAGAGTTCGGCACATACAAATTTACTTGGAACGACAGGTAAATACCGCATATAGGAAGGTATGGTGGACTCATATGGAATAACTTTGGGGTTTATGGAAGTGGATGCACAAGCAGTATTCCCACTTAGTACAAGTGAAGGCTAGAAAGAGACTGGGAAGCGACCAACTAGAGAGAGACAACAGTCATGAACATGCATTAAGATTAATCAACAATGAGTGCAAGCATGAGTAGGATATAAATCACCATTAACATAAATATCATAGAGGCTATGTTGATTTTGTTTCAACTACATGCATGAACATGTGCCAAGTCAAGGCACTCAAATCGTTCAAAGGAGGACACCACCCTATTATAGTAGATCACAACCATTTTAATAGCATGTTAGCACGCAAGGTAAACCATTATAAACTCCTAGCTAATTAAGCATGGCATGAGCAACTATAATCTCTAATTGTCATTGCAAACATGTTTCATTCATAATAGGTTGAATCGGGAACAATGAACTAATCATATTTACAAAAACATGTTAGGTCGAGTTCATACCAGCTTCTCTCATCTCAATCAATCCATCATAAATCGTCATTATTGCCTTTCACTCGCACGACTGAACGGTGTGGATAATAATGATAGTGCACGTGCATTAGACTAAGCTGGAATCAGCAAGAATTTAATACAAGGGAGAAGACAAGGTAATATCGGATCTTGGTTAAATCAACAATAATGCATATGAGAGCCACTCAACATTTTCATCATGGTCTTCTCCTCTCGACCCCAAAAGAAAAGAAAAGAAATAAAACTATTTACACGGGAAAGCTCCCAACAAGCAAAAGAAGAACGAGAAATCTTTTTGGGTTTTCTTTTAATTACTACTACTATAGGCATGGAAAGTAAACTAGCTAAAATCTATAACTACTTTTTTTGGTTTTTCTTAAGGTTTTTCAAACACATAAGAAGAAGGCTTAGAAAAGAAAGTAAACTAGCATGGATAGTACAATGAAAAAGTATGAGCACCGACGACTAGAATGAGTGTGTGAACATGAATGTAATGTCGGTGAGAAATACGTACTCCCCCAAACTTAGGCTTTTGGCCTAAGTTGGTCTATGGCCACTGCTGGCCTGGCGGATATCCAAAGTCGTAGTTGGGGTTGTATTGAGATGCAGCAGCTACTGCCTGAAGAGTTGCAGCTTGGAGGCAAGCTGCCTACGTCCTCCTCTCATATTCGTTCGCCTCCTCCCTGGTTATAAGATATCTTCTTTTTGCCTGAAAGTTAAAGAAAGTAGGAGCAGGGAGAGCAACATGGACAGTACGCCGTCTGTCAAAGATTAGTCTGTACTGGAGGAACTATTCATTCCTCTCAAGAAACTGATGGCGAACCATAGCACTATAATCTAGATAAGCAGGAGGCAACTCCATATCATTTCCATGTATGGGTACACCAAGATAATTAGCTACACGAGTTGCATAGATTCCACCAAACAAATCTCCACTTGTACCATTAAGATGCAACCTTCGTGCAACAATGGCCCCCAAGTTATATTGTTTATCACCTATTTTCGGGGTATTTTTATTACAAGATAATACAAAAAACAGACAAAAAATACTATTTTTGCTTCATTTAATCTAAATAACAGAAAGTAAAAGAAGGGTACGGAGAGTTGTGCTTTATAACTTCATCCATCTCGTGCTCATCAAAAGGAATCCATTAATAAGGTTGATCAAGTCTTGTTTACAAACTCTCTTTGAATGACACGAAACCAGAAAATTTCAAATAATGATACATCTCCAACGTATCTATAATTTTTGATTATTCCATGCTATTATATTACCCATTTTGGATGTTTATGGGCTTTATTTTACACATTTATATCATTTTTGGGACTAACCTACTAACCGAAGGCCCAACTCGTATTGTTTTTTTGCCTATTTCAGTATTTCGAAGAAAAGGAATATCAAACGGAGTCCAAACGGAATGAAACCTTTGTGTAACATCCCAAATTTCCAATTTGACATGTTATACATAGGTCATCCATGCATATCATATTTTATTGCTTTTTCGTTTGCAATCCTCAAAATCCTAAGCAACTCAAGGACCTTCGGAGAGAGTTGGGGATTTTCCAATTTTCATATTTGAAATTTTTATCAAATAGTGAAGACGAGGATTTTGATTTTTAATTATTTCTCTCCGGAAAATATTTCATTTTAAAATAATAAATGAGGGGAGATAATATGACTTCTCCAAAACAATTGAAATATCGGAGGAAAAATGTTAAAATCATTATTTGGATTTTATTTGAGTTTATTCAAAATTTTATTTGCCCTAGAAAAATTTGCATGTTTTAAAAATTGCATTTTAGGGGCCAAGAAAAGTTCATCTTGTTCTAAATATTTTATTTAGACGGAGAAAACTTGTTTTGGAATTTTAAATTTTTATTTATATTTTTCTAGGATTTTTCTAGTCGGCGGAATGTTAAAAAAAAACCCCGCGCCCGACTGGGCCAAAGGCCCAGCCGAGCAGGCTGGCCCAGCCGCCCGCCGCCGCCGCCTCCTGCGTGCGC